>NC_134568.1:275271374-275588811 GCF_050947875.1 Dermacentor variabilis | reverse complement strand
CAGGCACCCTGTTGGCACGTTTAAGCTCTGCGACCACTGCACTTCTTAACATTTTCTTCAAGGCACAATTGGGATGGTGTGCGCGCCGCTTAGCGATGTCGGTGGCGCTGTCGGTTACACGAGGCCCCTTCGCGTATAACGTCAATGGAATATACCGGCAGAAATATGTGTGTAATAATGTCTTTCTTTTGATTATTTGCTTTCCAACGGTGTCCTTTTCCAACTGCTCCGATCTCGGCCATTAAGGCGAGATCGCGAGCGTTGGACAAGCACCCTGTTGGCACGTTTAAGCTCTGCGACCACTGCACCTCTTAACATTTTCTTCAACGAACAATTCGGATGGTGTGCGCGCCGCTTAGCGATGTCGGTGGCGCTGTCGGTTACACGAGGCCCCTTCGCGTATAACGTCAATGGAATAGACCGGCTGAAATATGTGTGTAATAATGTCTTTCTTTTGATTATTTGCTTACCAATGTTGGCCTTGTCCAAGTGCTCCGATCTCGGCCATTAAGGCGAGATCGCGAGCGTTGGACAAGCTCCCTGTTGGCACGTTTAAGCTCTGCGACCACTGCACTTCTTAACATTTTCTTCAACGAACAATTGGGATGGTGTGCGCGCCGCTTAGCGATGTCGGTGGCGCTGTTGGTTACACGAGGGCCCTTCGCGTATAACGTCAATGGAATAGACCGGCTGAAATATGTGTGTAATAATGTCTTTCTTTTGGTTATTTGCTTAGCAACGTTGGCCTTGTCCAACTGCTCCGATCTCGGCCATTAAGGCGAGATCGGGAGCGTTGGGCAGGCACCCTGTTGGCACGTTTAAGCTCTGCGACCACTGCACTTCTTAAAATTTTCTTCAAGGAACAATTGGGATGGTGTGCGCGCCGCTTAGCGATGTCGGTGGCGCTGTCGGTTACACGAGGCCCCTTCGCGTATAACGTCAATGGAATAGACCGGCTGAAATATGTGTGTAATAATGTCTTTCTTTTGATTATTTGCTTACCAACGGTGTCCTTGTCCAACTGCTCCGATCTCGGCCATTAAGGCGAGATCGCGAGCGTTGGACAGGCACCCTTGTTGGCACGTTTAAGCTCTGCGACCACTGCACTTCTTAACATTTTCTTCAAGGCACAATTGGGAAGGTGTGCGCGGCGCTTAGCGATGTCGGTGGCGCTGTCGGTTACACGAGGCCCCTTCGCGTATAACGTCAATGGAATATACCGGCAGAAATATGTGTGTAATAATGTCTTTCTTTTGATTATTTGCTTACCAACGTTGGCCTTGTCCAACTGCTCCGATCTCGGCCATTAAGGCGCGGTCGCGAACGTTGGGCAGGCACCCTGTTGGCACGTTTAAGCTCTGCGAACAGTGCACTTCTTAACATTTTCTTCAAGGCACAATTGGGATGGCGTGCGCGCCGCTTAGCGATGTCGGTGGTGCTGTCGGTTACACAAGGCCCCTTCGCGTATAACGTCAATGGAATATACCGGCAGAAATATGTGTGTAATAATGTCTTTCTTTTGATTATTTGCTTACCAACGTTGGCCTTGTCCAACTGCTCCGATCTCGGCCATTAAGGCGAGATCGGGAGCGTTGGGCAGGCACCCTGTTGGCACGTTTGAGCTCTGCGACCACTGCACTTCTTAAAATTTTCTTCAAGGAACAATTGGGATGGTGTGCGCGCCGCTTAGCGATGTCGGTGGCGCTGTCGGTTACACGAGGCCCCTTCGCGTATAACGTCAATGGAATAGACCGGCTGAAATATGTGGGTAATAATGTCTTTCTTTTGATTATTTGCTTTCCAACGGTGTCCTTTTCCAACTGCTCCGATCTCGGCCATTAAGGCGAGATCGCGAGCGTTGGACAAGCACCCTGTTAGCACGTTTAAGCTCTGCGACCACTGCACCTCCTAACATTTTCTTGAACGAACAATTCGGATGGTGTGCGCGCCGCTTAGCGATGTCGGGGGCGCTGTTGGTTACACGAGGCCCCTTCGCGTATAACGTCAATGGAATAGACCGGCTGAAATATGTGTGTAATAATGTCTTTCTTTTGATTATTTGCTTACCAACGTTGGCCTTGTCCAACTGCTCCGATCTCGGCCATTAAGGCGAGATCGGGAGCGTTGGGCAGGCACCCTGTTGGCACGTTTAAGCTCTGCGACCACTGCACTTCTTAAAATTTTCTTCAAGGAACAATTGGGATGGTGTGCGCGCCGCTTAGCGATGTCGGTGGCGCTGTCGGTTACACGAGGCCACTTCGCGTATAACGTCAATGGAATAGACCGGCTGAAATATGTGGGTAATAATGTCTTTCTTTTGATTATTTGCTTACCAACGGTGTCCTTGTCCAACTGCTCCGATCTCGGCCATTAAGGCGAGATCGCGAGCGTTGGACAGGCGCCCTTGTTGGCACGTTTAAGCTCTGCGACCACTGCACCTCTTAACATTTTCTTCAACGAACAATTCGGATGGTGTGCGCGCCGCTTAGCGATGTCGGTGGCGCTGTCGGTTACACGAGGCCCCTTCGCGTATAACGTCAATGGAATAGACCGGCTGAAATATGTGTGTAATAATGTCTTTCTTTTGATTATTTGCTTACCAATGTTGGCCTTGTCCAACTGCTCCGATCTCGGCCATTAAGGCGAGATCGCGAGCGTTGGACAGGCACCCTGTTGGCACGTTTAAGCTCTGCGACCACTGCACTTCTTAACATTTTCTTCAAGGCACAATTGGGATGGTGTGCGCGCCGCTTAGCGATGTCGGTGGCGCTGTCGGTTACACGAGGCCCCTTCGCGTATAACGTTAATGGAATATACCGGCAGAAATATGTGTGTGATAATGTCTTTCTTTTGATTATTTGCTTTCCAACGGTGTCCTTTTCCAACTGCTCCGATCTCGGCCATTAAGGCGAGATCGCGAGCGTTGGACAAGCACCCTGTTGGCACGTTTAAGCTCTGCGACCACTGCACCTCTTAACATTTTCTTCAACGAACAATTCGGATGGTGTGCGCGCCGCTTAGCGATGTCGGTGGCGCTGTCGGTTACACGAGGCCCCTTCGCGTATAACGTCAATGGAATATACCGGCAGAAATATGTGTGGAATAATGTCTTTCTTTTGATTATTTGCTTACCAACGTTGGCCTTGTCCAACTGCTCCGATCTCGGCCCTTAAGGCGAGATCGGGAGCATTGGGCAGGCACCCTGTTGGCACGTTTAAGCTCTGCGACCACTGCACTTCTTAAAATTTTCTTCAAGGAACAATTGGGATGGTGTGCGCGCCGCTTAGCGATGTCGGTGGCGCTGTCGTTTACACGAGGCCCCTTCGCGTATAACGTCAATGGAATAGGCCGGCTGAAATATGTGGGTAATAATCTCTTTCTTTTGATTATTTGCTTACCAACGGTGTCCTTGTCCAACTGCTCCGATCTCGGCCATTAAGGCGAGATCGCGAGCGTTGGACAGGCACCCTTGTTGGCACGTTTAAGCTCTGCGACCACTGCACCTCTTAACATTTTCTTCAACGAACAATTCGGTTGGTGTGCGCGCCGCTTAGCGATGTCGGTGGCGCTGTCGGTTACACGAGGCCCCTTCGCGTATAACGTTAATGGAATATACCGGCAGAAATATGTGTGTGATAATGTCTTTCTTTTGATTATTTGCTTTCCAACGGTGTCCTTTTCCAACTGCTCCGATCTCGGCCATTAAGGCGAGATCGCGAGCGTTGGACAGGCACCCTGTTGGCACGTTTAAGCTCTGCGACCACTGCACTTCTTAACATTTTCTTCAAGGCACAATTGGGATGGTGTGCGCGCCGCTTAGCGATGTCGGTGGCGCTGTCGGTTACACGAGGCCCCTTCGCGTATAACGTTAATGGAATATACCGGCAGAAATATGTGTGTGATAATGTCTTTCTTTTGATTATTTGCTTTCCAACGGTGTCCTTTTCCAACTGCTCCGATCTCGGCCATTAAGGCGAGATCGCGAGCGTTGGACAAGCACCCTGTTGGCACGTTTAAGCTCTGCGACCACTGCACTTCTTAACATTTTCTTCAACGAACAATTGGGATGGTGTGCGCGCCGCTTAGCGATGTCGGTGGCGCTGTCGGTTACACGAGGCCCCTTCGCGTATAACGTTAATGGAATATACCGGCAGAAATATGTGTGTGATAATGTCTTTCTTTTGATTATTTGCTTTCCAACGGTGTCCTTTTCCAACTGCTCCGATCTCGGCCATTAAGGCGAGATCGCGAGCGTTGGACAAGCACCCTGTTGGCACGTTTAAGCTCTGCGACCACTGCACCTCTTAACATTTTCTTCAACGAACAATTCGGATGGTGTGCGCGCCGCTTAGCGATGTCGGTGGCGCTGTCGGTTACACGAGGCCCCTTCGCGTATAACGTCAATGGAATAGACGGGCTGAAATATGTGTGTAATAATGTCTTTCTTTTGATTATTTGCTTACCAACGTTGGCCTTGTCCAACTGCTCCGATCTCGGCCCTTAAGGCGAGATCGGGAGCATTGGGCAGGCACCCTGTTGGCACGTTTAAGCTCTGCGACCACTGCACTTCTTAAAATTTTCTTCAAGGAACAATTGGGATGGTGTGCGCGCCGCTTAGCGATGTCGGTGGCGCTGTCGTTTACACGAGGCCCCTTCGCGTATAACGTCAATGGAATAGGCCGGCTGAAATATGTGGGTAATAATCTCTTTCTTTTGATTATTTGCTTACCAACGGTGTCCTTGTCCAACTGCTCCGATCTCGGCCATTAAGGCGAGATCGCGAGCGTTGGACAGGCACCCTTGTTGGCACGTTTAAGCTCTGCGACCACTGCACCTCTTAACATTTTCTTCAACGAACAATTCGGTTGGTGTGCGCGCCGCTTAGCGATGTCGGTGGCGCTGTCGGTTACACGAGGCCCCTTCACGTATAACGTTAATGGAATATACCGGCAGAAATATGTGTGTGATAATGTCTTTCTTTTGATTATTTGCTTTCCAACGGTGTCCTTTTCCAACTGCTCCGATCTCGGCCATTAAGGCGAGATCGCGAGCGTTGGACAGGCACCCTGTTGGCACGTTTAAGCTCTGCGACCACTGCACTTCTTAACATTTTCTTCAAGGCACAATTGGGATGGTGTGCGCGCCGCTTAGCGATGTCGGTGGCGCTGTCGGTTACACGAGGCCCCTTCGCGTATAACGTTAATGGAATATACCGGCAGAAATATGTGTGTGATAATGTCTTTCTTTTGATTATTTGCTTTCCAACGGTGTCCTTTTCCAACTGCTCCGATCTCGGCCATTAAGGCGAGATCGCGAGCGTTGGACAAGCACCCTGTTGGCACGTTTAAGCTCTGCGACCACTGCACTTCTTAACATTTTCTTCAACGAACAATTGGGATGGTGTGCGCGCCGCTTAGCGATGTCGGTGGCGCTGTCGGTTACACGAGGCCCCTTCGCGTATAACGTTAATGGAATATACCGGCAGAAATATGTGTGTGATAATGTCTTTCTTTTGATTATTTGCTTTCCAACGGTGTCCTTTTCCAACTGCTCCGATCTCGGCCATTAAGGCAAGATCGCGAGCGTTGGACAAGCACCCTGTTGGCACGTTTAAGCTCTGCGACCACTGCACCTCTTAACATTTTCTTCAACGAACAATTCGGATGGTGTGCGCGCCGCTTAGCGATGTCGGTGGCGCTGTCGGTTACACGAGGCCCCTTCGCGTATAACGTCAATGGAATATACCGGCAGAAATATGTGTGGAATAATGTCTTTCTTTTGATTATTTGCTTACCAACGTTGGCCTTGTCCAACTGCTCCGATCTCGGCCCTTAAGGCGAGATCGGGAGCATTGGGCAGGCACCCTGTTGGCACGTTTAAGCTCTGCGACCACTGCACTTCTTAAAATTTTCTTCAAGGAACAATTGGGATGGTGTGCGCGCCGCTTAGCGATGTCGGTGGCGCTGTCGTTTACACGAGGCCCCTTCGCGTATAACGTCAATGGAATAGGCCGGCTGAAATATGTGGGTAATAATCTCTTTCTTTTGATTATTTGCTTACCAACGGTGTCCTTGTCCAACTGCTCCGATCTCGGCCATTAAGGCGAGATCGCGAGCGTTGGACAGGCACCCTTGTTGGCACGTTTAAGCTCTGCGACCACTGCACCTCTTAACATTTTCTTCAACGAACAATTCGGTTGGTGTGCGCGCCGCTTAGCGATGTCGGGGGCGCTGTTGGTTACACGAGGCCCCTTCGCGTATAACGTCAATGGAATAGACCGGCTGAAATATGTGTGTAATAATGTCTTTCTTTTGATTACTTGCTTACCAACGTTGGCCTTGTCCAACTGCTCCGATCTCGGCCATTAAGGCGAGATCGGGAGCGTTGGGCAGGCACCCTGTTGGCACGTTTAAGCTCTGCGACCACTGCACTTCTTAAAATTTTCTTCAAGGAACAATTGGGATGGTGTGCGCGCCGCTTAGCGATGTCGGTGGCGCTGTCGGTTACACGAGGCCCCTTCGCGTATAACGTCAATGGAATAGACCGGCTGAAATATGTGTGTAATAATGTCTTTCTTTTGATTATTTGCTTTCCAACGGTGTCCTTGTCCAACTGCTCCGATCTCGGCCATTAAGGCGAGATCGCGAGCGTTGGACAAGCACCCTGTTGGCACGTTTAAGCTCTGCGACCACTGCACTTCTTAACATTTTCTTCAACGAACAATTGGGATGGTGTGCGCGCCGCTTAGCGATGTCGGTGGCGCTGTCGGTTACACGAGGCCACTTCGCGTATAACGTCAATGGAATAGACCGGCTGAAATATGTGGGTAATAATGTCTTTCTTTTGATTATTTGCTTAGCAACGGTGTCCTTGTCCAACTGCTCCGATCTCGGCCATTAAGGCGAGATCGCGAGCGTTGGACAGGCGCCCTTGTTGGCACGTTTAAGCTCTGCGACCACTGCACTTCTTAACATTTTCTTCAACGAACAATTCGGATGGTGTGCGCGCCGCTTAGCGATGTCGGTGGCGCTGTCGGTTACACGAGGCCACTTCGCGTATAACGTCAATGGAATAGACCGGCTGAAATATGTGTGTAATAATGTCTTTCTTTTGATTATTTGCTTACCAATGTTGGCCTTGTCCAACTGCTCCGATCTCGGCCATTAAGGCGAGATCGCGAGCGTTGGACAGGCACCCTGTTATCACGTTTAAGCTCTGCGACCACTGCACTTCTTAACATTTTCTTCAAGGCACAATTGGGATGGTGTGCGCGCCGCTTAGCGATGTCGGTGGCGCTGTCGGTTACACGAGGCCCCTTCGCGTATAACGTCAATGGAATATACCGGCAGAAATATGTGTGTAATAATGTCTTTCTTTTGATTATTTGCTTACCAACGTTGGCCTTGTCCAACTGCTCCGATCTCGGCCATTAAGGCGAGGTCGCGAGCGTTGGGCAGGCACCCTGTTGGCACGTTTAAGCTCTGCGACCACTGCACTTCTTAACATTTTCTTCAAGGCACAATTAGGATGGTGTGCGCGCCGCTTAGCGATGTCGGTGGCGCTGTCGGTTACACGAGGCCCCTTCGCGTATAACGTCAATGGAATAGACCGGCTGAAATATGTGTGTAATAATGTCTTTCTTTTGATTATTTGCTTACCAACGTTGGCCTTGTCCAACTGCTCCGATCTCGGCCATTAAGGCGAGGTCGCGAGCGTTGGGCAGGCACCCTGTTGGCACGTTTAAGCTCTGCGACCACTGCACTTCTTAAAATTTTCTTCAAGGAACAATTGGGATGGTGTGCGCGCCGCTTAGCGATGTCGGTGGCGCTGTCGGTTACACGAGGCCCCTTCGCGTATAACGTCAATGGAATAGACCGGCTGAAATATGTGTGTAATAATGTCTTTCTTTTGATTATTTGCTTTCCAACGGTGTCCTTGTCCAACTGCTCCGATCTCGGCCATTAAGGCGAGGTCGCGAGCGTTGGACAAGCACCCTGTTGGCACGTTTAAGCTCTGCGACCACTGCACTTCTTAACATTTTCTTCAACGAACAATTGGGATGGTGTGCGCGCCGCTTAGCGATGTCGGTGGCGCTGTCGGTTACACGAGGCCCCTTCGCGTATAAAGTCAATGGAATATACCGGCAGAAATATGTGTGTAATAATGTCTTTCTTTTGATTATTTGCTTACCAACGTTGGCCTTGTCCAACTGCTCCGATCTCGGCCATTAAGGCGAGATCGGGAGCGTTGGCCAGGCACCCTTGTTGGCACGTTTAAGCTCTGCGACCACTGCACTTCTTAAAATTTTCTTCAAGGAACAATTGGGATGGTGTGCGCGCCGCTTAGCGATGTCGGTGGCGCTGTCGGTTACACGAGGCCCCTTCGCGTATAACGTCAATGGAATAGACCGGCTGAAATATGTGGGTAATAATCTCTTTCTTTTGATTATTTGCTTACCAACGGTGTCCTTGTCGAACTGCTCCGATCTCGACCATTAAGGCGAGATCGCGAGCGTTGGACAGGCACCCTTGTTGGCACGTTTAAGCTCTGCGACCACTGCACCTCTTAACATTTTCTTCAACGAACAATTCGGATGCTGTGCGCGCCGCTTAGCGATGTTGGTGGCGCTGTCGGTTACACGAGGCCCCTTCGCGTATAACGTCAATGGAATAGACCGGGTGAAATATGTGTGTAATAATGTCTTTCTTTTGATTATTTGCTTTCCAACGGTGTCCTTGTCCAACTGCTCCGATCTCGGCCATTAAGGCGAGATCGCGAGCGTTGGACAAGCACCCTGTTGGCACGTTT
The DNA here is from genome assembly GCF_050947875.1 of Dermacentor variabilis. Taxonomy (NCBI): domain Eukaryota; kingdom Metazoa; phylum Arthropoda; class Arachnida; order Ixodida; family Ixodidae; genus Dermacentor; species Dermacentor variabilis. The sequence continues at coordinate 275,580,003 of NC_134568.1, read as the reverse complement.
AAGCTCTGCGACCACTGCACTTCTTAACATTTTCTTCAAGGAACAATTGGGATGGTGTGCGTGCCGCTTAACGATGTCGGTGGCGCTGTCGGTTACACGAGGCCCCTTCGCGTATAACGTCAATGGAATAGACCGGCTGAAATATGTGGGTAATAATGTCTTTCTTTTGATTATTTGCTTACCAACGGTGTCCTTGTCCAACTGCTCCGATCTCGGCCATTAAGGCGAGATCGCGAGCGTTGGACAAGCACCCTTGTTGGTACGTTTAAGCTCTGCGACCACTGCACCTCTTAACATTTTCTTCAACGAACAATTCGGATGCTGTGCGCGCCGCTTAGCGATGTTGGTGGCGCTGTCCGTTACACGAGGCCCCTTCGCGTATAACGTCAATGGAATAGACCGGCTGAAATATGTGTGTAATAATGTCTTTCTTTTGATTATTTGCTTTCCAACGGTGTCCTTGTCCAACTGCTCCGATCTCGGCCATTAAGGCGAGATCGCGAGCGTTGGACAAGCACCCTGTTGGCACGTTTAAGCTCTGCGACCACTGCACTTCTTAACATTTTCTTCAACGAACAATTGGGATGGTGTGCGCGCCGCTTAGCGATGTCGGCGGCGCTGTCGGTTACACGAGGCCACTTCGCGTATAACGTCAATGGAATAGACCGGCTGAAATATGTGGGTAATAATGTCTTTCTTTTGATTATTTGCTTACCAACGGTGTCCTTGTCCAACTGCTCCGATCTCGGCCATTAAGGCGAGATCGCGAGCGTTGGACAGGCACCCTTGTTGGCACGTTTAAGCTCTGCGACCACTGCACCTCTTAACATTTTCTTCAAGGCACAATTGGGATGGTGTGCGCGCCGCTTAGCGATGTCGGTGGCGCTGTCGGTTACACGAGGCCCCTTCGCGTATAACGTCAATGGAATATACCGGCAGAAATATGTGTGTAATAATGTCTTTCTTTTGATTATTTGCTTTCCAACGGTGTCCTTTTCCAACTGCTCCGATCTCGGCCATTAAGGCGAGATCGCGAGCGTTGGACAAGCACCCTGTTGGCACGTTTAAGCTCTGCGACCACTGCACCTCTTAACATTTTCTTCAACGAACAATTCGGATGGTGTGCGCGCCGCTTAGCGATGTCGGTGGCGCTGTCGGTTACACGAGGCCCCTTCGCGTATAACGTCAATGGAATAGACCGGCTGAAATATGTGTGTAATAATGTCATTCTTTTGATTATTTGCTTACCAATGTTGGCCTTGTCCAACTGCTCCGATCTCGGCCATTAAGGCGAGATCGCGAGCGTTGGTCAGGCACCCTGTTGGCACGTTTAAGCTCTGCGACCACTGCACTTCTTAACATTTTCTTCAAGGCACAATTGGGATGGTGTGCGCGCCGCTTAGCGATGTCGGTGGCGCTGTCGGTTACACGAGGCCCCTTCGCGTATAACGTCAATGGAATATACCGGCAGAAATATGTGTGTAATAATGTCTTTCTTTTGATTATTTGCTTTCCAACGGTGTCCTTTTCCAACTGCTCCGATCTCGGCCATTAAGGCGAGATCGCGAGCGTTGGACAAGCACCCTGTTGGCACGTTTAAGCTCTGCGACCACTGCACTTCTTAACATTTTCTTCAACGAACAATTGGGATGGTGTGCGCGCCGCTTAGCGATGTCGGTGGCGCTGTTGGTTACACGAGGGCCCTTCGCGTATAACGTCAATGGAATAGACCGGCTGAAATATGTGTGTAATAATGTCTTTCTTTTGGTTATTTGCTTAGCAACGTTGGCCTTGTCCAACTGCTCCGATCTCGGCCATTAAGGCGAGATCGGGAGCGTTGGGCAGGCACCCTGTTGGCACGTTTAAGCTCTTCGACCACTGCACTTCTTAAAATTTTCTTCAAGGAACAATTGGGATGGTGTGCGCGCCGCTTAGCGATGTCGGTGGCGCTGTCGGTTACACGAGGCCCCTTCGCGTATAACGTCAATGGAATAGACCGGCTGAAATATGTGTGTAATAATGTCTTTCTTTTGATTATTTGCTTTCCAACGGTGTCCTTGTCCAACTGCTCCGATCTCGGCCATTAAGGCGAGATCGCGAGCGTTGGACAAGCACCCTGTTGGCACGTTTAAGCTCTGCGACCACTGCACTTCTTAACATTTTCTTCAACGAACAATTGGGATGGTGTGCGCGCCGCTTAGCGATGTCGGCGGCGCTGTCGGTTACACGAGGCCCCTTCGCGTATAACGTCAATGGAATATACCGGCAGAAATATGTGTGTAATAATGTCTTTCTTTTGATTATTTGCTTACCAACGTTGGCCTTGTCCAACTGCTCCGATCTCGGCCATTAAGGCGAGGTCGCGAACGTTGGGCAGGCACCCTGTTGGCACGTTTAAGCTCTGCGAACAGTGCACTTCTTAACATTTTCTTCAAGGCACAATTGGGATGGTGTGCGCGCCGCTTAGCGATGTCGGTGGTGCTGTCGGTTACACGAGGCCCCTTCGCGTATAACGTCAATGGAATATACCGGCAGAAATATGTGTGTAATAATGTCTTTCTTTTGATTATTTGCTTACCAACGTTGGCCTTGTCCAACTGCTCCGATCTCGGCCATTAAGGCGAGATCGGGAGCGTTGGGCAGGCACCCTGTTTGCACGTTTGAGCTCTGCGACCACTGCACTTCTTAAAATTTTCTTCAAGGAACAATTGGGATGGTGTGCCCGCCGCTTAGCGATGTCGGTGGCGCTGTCGGTTACACGAGGCCCCTTCGCGTATAACGTCAATGGAATAGACCGGCTGAAATATGTGGGTAATAATGTCTTTCTTTTGATTATTTGCTTACCAACGGTGTCCTTGTCCAACTGCTCCGATCTCGGCCATTAAGGCGAGATCGCGAGCGTTGGACAGGCACCCTTGTTGGCACGTTTAAGCTCTGCGACCACTGCACCTCTTAACATTTTCTTCAACGAACAATTCGGATGGTGTGCGCGCCGCTTAGCGATGTCGGTGGCGCTGTCGGTTACACGAGGCCCCTTCGCGTATAACGTCAATGGAATAGACCGGCTGAAATATGTGTGTAATAATGTCTTTCTTTTGATTATTTGCTTACCAATGTTGGCCTTGTCCAACTGCTCCGATCTCGGCCATTAAGGCGAGATCGCGAGCGTTGGACAGGCACCCTGTTGGCACGTTTAAGCTCTGCGACCACTGCACTTCTTAACATTTTCTTCAAGGCACAATTGGGATGGTGTGCGCGCCGCTTAGCGATGTCGATGGCGCTGTCGGTTACACGAGGCCCCTTCGCGTATAACGTTAATGGAATATACCGGCAGAAATATGTGTGTGATAATGTCTTTCTTTTGATTATTTGCTTTCCAACGGTGTCCTTTTCCAACTGCTCCGATCTCGGCCATTAAGGCGAGATCGCGAGCGTTGGACAAGCACCCTGTTGGCACGTTTAAGCTCTGCGACCACTGCACTTCTTAACATTTTCTTCAACGAACAATTGGGATGGTGTGCGCGCCGCTTGGCGATGTCGGTGGCGCTGTCGGTTACACGAGGCCCCTTCGCGTATAACGTCAATGGAATATACCGGCAGAAATATGTGTGGAATAATGTCTTTCTTTTGATTATTTGCTTACCAACGTTGGCCTTGTCCAACTGCTCCGATCTCGGCCATTAAGGCGAGATCGGGAGCATTGGGCAGGCACCCTGTTGGCACGTTTAAGCTCTGCGACCACTGCACTTCTTAAAATTTTCTTCAAGGAACAATTGGGATGCTGTGCGCGCCGCTTAGCGATGTCGGTGGCGCTGTCGTTTACACGAGGCCCCTTCGCGTATAACGTCAATGGAATATACCGGCTGAAATATGTGGGTAATAATCTCTTTCTTTTGATTATTTGCTTACCAACGGTGTCCTTGTCCAACTGCTCCGATCTCGGCCATTAAGGCGAGATCGCGAGCGTTGGACAGGCACCCTTGTTGGCACGTTTAAGCTCTGCGACCACTGCACCTCTTAACATTTTCTTCAACGAACAATTCGGTTGGTGTGCGCGCCGCTTAGCGATGTCGGGGGCGCTGTTGGTTACACGAGGCCCCTTCGCGTATAACGTCAATGGAATAGACCGGCTGAAATATGTGTGTAATAATGTCTTTCTTTTGATTATTTGCTTTCCAACGGTGTCCTTTTCCAACTGCTCCGATCTCGGCCATTAAGGCGAGATCGCGAGCGTTGGACAAGCACCCTGTTGGCACGTTTAAGCTCTGCGACCACTGCACCTCTTAACATTTTCTTCAACGAACAATTCGGATGGTGTGCGCGCCGCTTAGCGATGTCGGTGGCGCTGTCGGTTACACGAGGCCCCTTCGCGTATAACGTCAATGGAATAGACCGGCTGAAATATGTGTGTAATAATGTCTTTCTTTTGATTATTTGCTTACCAATGTTGGCCTTGTCCAACTGCTCCGATCTCGGCCATTAAGGCGAGATCGCGAGCGTTGGACAGGCACCCTGTTGGCACGTTTAAGCTCTGCGACCACTGCACTTCTTAACATTTTCTTCAAGGCACAATTGGGATGGTGTGCGCGCCGCTTAGCGATGTCGGTGGCGCTGTCGGTTACACGAGGCCCCTTCGCGTATAACGTCAATGGAATATACCGGCAGAAATATGTGTGTAATAATGTCTTTCTTTTGATTATTTGCTTTCCAACGGTGTCCTTTTCCAACTGCTCCGATCTCGGCCATTAAGGCGAGATCGCGAGCGTTGGACAAGCACCCTGTTGGCACGTTTAAGCTCTGCGACCACTGCACTTCTTAACATTTTCTTCAACGAACAATTGGGATGGTGTGCGCGCCGCTTAGCGATGTCGGTGGCGCTGTTGGTTACACGAGGGCCCTTCGCGTATAACGTCAATGGAATAGACCGGCTGAAATATGTGTGTAATAATGTCTTTCTTTTGGTTATTTGCTTAGCAACGTTGGCCTTGTCCAACTGCTCCGATCTCGGCCATTAAGGCGAGATCGGGAGCGTTGGGCAGGCACCCTGTTGGCACGTTTAAGCTCTTCGACCACTGCACTTCTTAAAATTTTCTTCAAGGAACAATTGGGATGGTGCGCGCGCCGCTTAGCGATGTCGGTGGCGCTGTCGGTTACACGAGGCCCCTTCGCGTATAACGTCAATGGAATAGACCGGCTGAAATATGTGTGTAATAATGTCTTTCTTTTGATTATTTGCTTTCCAACGGTGTCCTTGTCCAACTGCTCCGATCTCGGCCATTAAGGCGAGATCGCGAGCGTTGGACAAGCACCCTGTTGGCACGTTTAAGCTCTGCGACCACTGCACTTCTTAACATTTTCTTCAACGAACAATTGGGATGGTGTGCGCGCCGCTTAGCGATGTCGGCGGCGCTGTCGGTTACACGAGGCCCCTTCGCGTATAACGTCAATGGAATATACCGGCAGAAATATGTGTGTAATAATGTCTTTCTTTTGATTATTTGCTTACCAACGTTGGCCTTGTCCAACTGCTCCGATCTCGGCCATTAAGGCGAGGTCGCGAACGTTGGGCAGGCACCCTGTTGGCACGTTTAAGCTCTGCGAACAGTGCACTTCTTAACATTTTCTTCAAGGCACAATTGGGATGGTGTGCGCGCCGCTTAGCGATGTCGATGGCGCTGTCGGTTACACGAGGCCCCTTCGCGTATAACGTTAATGGAATATACCGGCAGAAATATGTGTGTGATAATGTCTTTCTTTTGATTATTTGCTTTCCAACGGTGTCCTTTTCCAACTGCTCCGATCTCGGCCATTAAGGCGAGATCGCGAGCGTTGGACAAGCACCCTGTTGGCACGTTTAAGCTCTGCGACCACTGCACATCTTAACATTTTCTTCAACGAACAATTGGGATGGTGTGCGCGCCGCTTAGCGATGTCGGTGGCGCTGTCGGTTACACGAGGCCCCTTCGCGTATAACGTCAATGGAATATACCGGCAGAAATATGTGTGGAATAATGTCTTTCTTTTGATTATTTGCTTACCAACGTTGGCCTTGTCCAACTGCTCCGATCTCGGCCATTAAGGCGAGATCGGGAGCATTGGGCAGGCACCCTGTTGGCACGTTTAAGCTCTGCGACCACTGCACTTCTTAAAATTTTCTTCAAGGAACAATTGGGATGGTGTGCGCGCCGCTTAGCGATGTCGGTGGCGCTGTCGTTTACACGAGGCCCCTTCGCGTATAACGTCAATGGAATATACCGGCTGAAATATGTGGGTAATAATCTCTTTCTTTTGATTATTTGCTTACCAACGGTGTCCTTGTCCAACTGCTCCGATCTCGGCCATTAAGGCGAGATCGCGAGCGTTGGACAGGCACCCTTGTTGGCACGTTTAAGCTGTGCGACCACTGCACCTCTTAACATTTTCTTCAACGAACAATTCGGTTGGTGTGCGCGCCGCTTAGCGATGTCGGGGGCGCTGTTGGTTACACGAGGCCCCTTCGCGTATAACGTCAATGGAATAGACCGGCTGAAATATGTGTGTAATAATGTCTTTCTTTTGATTATTTGCTTACCAACGTTGGCCTTGTCCAACTGCTCCGATCTCGGCCATTAAGGCGAGATCGGGAGCGTTGGGCAGGCACCCTGTTGGCACGTTTAAGCTCTGCGACCACTGCACTTCTTAAAATTTTCTTCAAGGAACAATTGGGATGGTGTGCGCGCCGCTTAGCGATGTCGGTGGCGCTGTCGGTTACACGAGGCCCCTTCGCGTATAACGTCAATGGAATAGACCGACTGAAATATGTGTGTAATAATGTCTTTCTTTTGATTATTTGCTTTCCAACGGTGTCCTTGTCCAACTGCTCCGATCTCGGCCATTAAGGCGAGATCGCGAGCGTTGGACAAGCACCCTGTTGGCACGTTTAAGCTCTGCGACCACTGCACTTCTTAACATTTTCTTCAACGAACAATTGGGATGGTGTGCGCGCCGCTTAGCGATGTCGGTGGCGCTGTCGGTTACACGAGGCCACTTCGCGTATAACGTCAATGGAATAGACCGGCTGAAATATGTGGGTAATAATGTCTTTCTTTTGATTATTTGCTTACCAACGGTGTCCTTGTCCAACTGCTCCGATCTCGGCCATTAAGGCGAGATCGCGAGCGTTGGACAGGCGCCCTTGTTGGCACGTTTAAGCTCTGCGACCACTGCACCTCTTAACATTTTCTTCAACGAACAATTCGGATGGTGTGCGCGCCGCTTAGCGATGTCGGTGGCGCTGTCGGTTACACGAGGCCCCTTCGCGTATAACGTCAATGGAATAGACCGGCTGAAATATGTGTGTAATAATGTCTTTCTTTTGATTATTTGCTTACCAATGTTGGCCTTGTCCAACTGCTCCGATCTCGGCCATTAAGGCGAGATCGCGAGCGTTGGACAGGCACCCTGTTGGCACGTTTAAGCTCTGCGACCACTGCACTTCTTAACATTTTCTTCAAGGCACAATTGGGATGGTGTGCGCGCCGCTTAGCGATGTCGGTGGCGCTGTGGGTTACACGAGGCCCCTTCGCGTATAACGTCAATGGAATATACCGGCAGAAATATGTGTGTAATAATGTCTTTCTTTTGATTATTTGCTTACCAACGTTGGCCTTGTCCAACTGCTCCGATCTCGGCCATTAAGGCGAGGTCGCGAGCGTTGGGCAGCCACCCTGTTGGCACGTTTAAGCTCTGCGACCACTGCACTTCTTAACATTTTCTTCAAGGCACAATTGGGATGGTGTGCGCGCCGCTTAGCGATGTCGGTGGCGCTGTCGGTTACACGAGGCCCCTTCGCGTATAACGTCAATGGAATATACCGGCAGAAATATGTGTGTAATAATGTCTTTCTTTTGATTATTTGCTTTCCAACGGTGTCCTTTTCCAACTGCTCCGATCTCGGCCATTAAGGCGAGATCGCGAGCGTTGGACAAGCACCCTGTTGGCACGTTTAAGCTCTGCGACCACTGCACTTCTTAACATTTTCTTCAACGAACAATTGGGATGGTGTGCGCGCCGCTTAGCGATGTCGGTGGCGCTGTTGGTTACACGAGGGCCCTTCGCGTATAACGTCAATGGAATAGACCGGCTGAAATATGTGTGTAATAATGTCTTTCTTTTGGTTATTTGCTTAGCAACGTTGGCCTTGTCCAACTGCTCCGATCTCGGCCATTAAGGCGAGATCGGGAGCGTTGGGCAGGCACCCTGTTGGCACGTTTAAGCTCTTCGACCACTGCACTTCTTAAAATTTTCTTCAAGGAACAATTGGGATGGTGTGCGCGCCGCTTAGCGATGTCGGTGGCGCTGTCGGTTACACGAGGCCCCTTCGCGTATAACGTCAATGGAATAGACCGGCTGAAATATGTGTGTAATAATGTCTTTCTTTTGATTATTTGCTTTCCAACGGTGTCCTTGTCCAACTGCTCCGATCTCGGCCATTAAGGCGAGATCGCGAGCGTTGGACAAGCACCCTGTTGGCACGTTTAAGCTCTGCGACCACTGCACTTCTTAACATTTTCTTCAACGAACAATTGGGATGGTGTGCGCGCCGCTTAGCGATGTCGGCGGCGCTGTCGGTTACACGAGGCCCCTTCGCGTATAACGTCAATGGAATATACCGGCAGAAATATGTGTGTAATAATGTCTTTCTTTTGATTATTTGCTTACCAACGTTGGCCTTGTCCAACTGCTCCGATCTCGGCCATTAAGGCGAGGTCGCGAACGTTGGGCAGGCACCCTGTTGGCACGTTTAAGCTCTGCGAACAGTGCACTTCTTAACATTTTCTTCAAGGCACAATTGGGATGGTGTGCGCGCCGCTTAGCGATGTCGATGGCGCTGTCGGTTACACGAGGCCCCTTCGCGTATAACGTTAATGGAATATACCGGCAGAAATATGTGTGTGATAATGTCTTTCTTTTGATTATTTGCTTTCCAACGGTGTCCTTTTCCAACTGCTCCGATCTCGGCCATTAAGGCGAGATCGCGAGCGTTGGACAAGCACCCTGTTGGCACGTTTAAGCTCTGCGACCACTGCACATCTTAACATTTTCTTCAACGAACAATTGGGATGGTGTGCGCGCCGCTTAGCGATGTCGGTGGCGCTGTCGGTTACACGAGGCCCCTTCGCGTATAACGTCAATGGAATATACCGGCAGAAATATGTGTGGAATAATGTCTTTCTTTTGATTATTTGCTTACCAACGTTGGCCTTGTCCAACTGCTCCGATCTCGGCCATTAAGGCGAGATCGGGAGCATTGGGCAGGCACCCTGTTGGCACGTTTAAGCTCTGCGACCACTGCACTTCTTAAAATTTTCTTCAAGGAACAATTGGGATGGTGTGCGCGCCGCTTAGCGATGTCGGTGGCGCTGTCGTTTACACGAGGCCCCTTCGCGTATAACGTCAATGGAATATACCGGCTGAAATATGTGGGTAATAATCTCTTTCTTTTGATTATTTGCTTACCAACGGTGTCCTTGTCCAACTGCTCCGATCTCGGCCATTAAGGCGAGATCGCGAGCGTTGGACAGGCACCCTTGTTGGCACGTTTAAGCTGTGCGACCACTGCACCTCTTAACATTTTCTTCAACGAACAATTCGGTTGGTGTGCGCGCCGCTTAGCGATGTCGGGGGCGCTGTTGGTTACGCGAGGCCCCTTCGCGTATAACGTCAATGGAATAGACCGGCTGAAATATGTGTGTAATAATGTCTTTCTTTTGATTATTTGCTTACCAACGTTGGCCTTGTCCAACTGCTCCGATCTCGGCCATTAAGGCGAGATCGGGAGCGTTGGGCAGGCACCCTGTTGGCACGTTTAAGCTCTGCGACCACTGCACTTCTTAAAATTTTCTTCAAGGAACAATTGGGATGGTGTGCGCGCCGCTTAGCGATGTCGGTGGCGCTGTCGGTTACACGAGGCCCCTTCGCGTATAACGTCAATGGAATAGACCGACTGAAATATGTGTGTAATAATGTCTTTCTTTTGATTATTTGCTTTCCAACGGTGTCCTTGTCCAACTGCTCCGATCTCGGCCATTAAGGCGAGATCGCGAGCGTTGGACAAGCACCCTGTTGGCACGTTTAAGCTCTGCGACCACTGCACTTCTTAACATTTTCTTCAACGAACAATTGGGATGGTGTGCGCGCCGCTTAGCGATGTCGGTGGCGCTGTCGGTTACACGAGGCCACTTCGCGTATAACGTCAATGGAATAGACCGGCTGAAATATGTGGGTAATAATGTCTTTCTTTTGATTATTTGCTTACCAACGGTGTCCTTGTCCAACTGCTCCGATCTCGGCCATTAAGGCGAGATCGCGAGCGTTGGACAGGCGCCCTTGTTGGCACGTTTAAGCTCTGCGACCACTGCACCTCTTAACATTTTCTTCAACGAACAATTCGGATGGTGTGCGCGCCGCTTAGCGATGTCGGTGGCGCTGTCGGTTACACGAGGCCCCTTCGCGTATAACGTCAATGGAATAGACCGGCTGAAATATGTGTGTAATAATGTCTTTCTTTTGATTATTTGCTTACCAATGTTGGCCTTGTCCAACTGCTCCGATCTCGGCCATTAAGGCGAGATCGCGAGCGTTGGACAGGCACCCTGTTGGCACGTTTAAGCTCTGCGACCACTGCACTTCTTAACATTTTCTTCAAGGCACAATTGGGATGGTGTGCGCGCCGCTTAGCGATGTCGGTGGCGCTGTGGGTTACACGAGGCCCCTTCGCGTATAACGTCAATGGAATATACCGGCAGAAATATGTGTGTAATAATGTCTTTCTTTTGATTATTTGCTTACCAACGTTGGCCTTGTCCAACTGCTCCGATCTCGGCCATTAAGGCGAGGTCGTGAGCGTTGGGCAGCCACCCTGTTGGCACGTTTAAGCTCTGCGACCACTGCACTTCTTAACATTTTCTTCAAGGCACAATTAGGATGGTGTGCGCGCCGCTTAGCGATGTCGGTGGCGCTGTGGGTTTCACGAGGCCCCTTCGCGTATAACGTCAATGGAATATACCGGCAGAAATATGTGTGTAATAATGTCTTTCTTTTGATTATTTGCTTACCAACGTTGGCCTTGTCCAACTGCTCCGATCTCGGTCATTAAGGCGAGATCGGGAGCGTTGGGCAGGCACCCTGTTGGCACGTTTAAGCTCTGCGACCACTGCACTTCTTAAAATTTTCTTCAAGGAACAATTGGGATGGTGTGCGCGCCGCTTAGCGATGTCGGTGGCGCTGTCGGTTACACGAGGCCCCTTCGCGTATAACGTCAATGGAATAGACCGGCTGAAATATGTGTGTAATAATGTCTTTCTTTTGATTATTTGCTTTCCAACGGTGTCCTTGTCCAACTGCTCCGATCTCGGCCATTAAGGCGAGATCGCGAGCGTTGGACAAGCACCCTGTGGGCACGTTTAAGCTCTGCGACCACTGCACTTCTTAACATTTTCTTCAACGAACAATTGGGATGGTGTGCGCGCCGCTTAGCGATGTCGGTGGCGCTGTCGGTTACACGAGGCCCCTTCGCGTATAACGTCAATGGAACATACCGGCAGAAATATGTGTGTAATAATGTCTTTCTTTTGATTATTTGCTTACCAACGTTGGCCTTGTCCAACTGCTCCGATCTCGGCCATTAAGGCGAGATCGGGAGCGTTTGGCAGGCACCCTTGTTGGCACGTTTAAGCTCTGCGACCACTGCACTTCTTAAAATTTTCTTCAAGGAACAATTGGGATGGTGTGCGCGCCGCTTAGCGATGTCGGTGGCGCTGTCGGTTACACGAGGCCCCTTCGCGTATAACGTCAATGGAATAGACCGGCTGAAATATGTGGGTAATAATCTCTTTCTTTTGATTATTTGCTTACCAACGGTGTCCTTGTCGAACTGCTCCGATCTCGACCATTAAGGCGAGATCGCGAGCGTTGGACAGGCACCCTTGTTGGCACGTTTAAGCTCTGCGACCACTGCACCTCTTAACATTTTCTTCAACGAACAATTCGGATGCTGTGCGCCCCGCTTAGCGATGTTGGTGGCGCTGTCGGTTACACGAGGCCCCTTCGCGTATAACGTCAATGGAATAGACCGGCTGAAATATGTGTGTAATAATGTCTTTCTTTTGATTATTTGCTTTCCAACGGTGTCCTTGTCCAACTGCTCCGATCTCGGCCATTAAGGCGAGATCGCGAGCGTTGGACAAGCACCCTGTTGGCACGTTTAAGCTCTGCGACCACTGCACTTCTTAACATTTTCTTCAAGGAACAATTGGGATGGTGTGCGCGCCGCTTAACGATGTCGGTGGCGCTGTCGGTTACACGAGGCCCCTTCGCGTATAACGTCAATGGAATAGACCGGCTGAAATATGTGGGTAATAATGTCTTTCTTTTGATTATTTGCTTACCAACGGTGTCCTTGTCCAACTGCTCCGATCTCGGCCATTAAGGCGAGATCGCGAGCGTTGGACAAGCACCCTTGTTGGCACGTTTAAGCTCTGCGACCACTGCACCTCTTAACATTTTCTTCAAGGCACAATTGGGATGGTGTGCGCGCCGCTTAGCGATGTCGGTGGCGCTGTCGGTTACACGAGGCCCCTTCGCGTATAACGTCAATGGAATATACCGGCAGAAATATGTGTGTAATAATGTCTTTCTTTTGATTATTTGCTTTCCAACGGTGTCCTTTTCCAACTGCTCCGATCTCGGCCATTAAGGCGAGATCGCGAGCGTTGGACAAGCACCCTGTTGGCACGTTTAAGCTCTGCGACCACTGGACCTCTTAACATTTTCTTCATCGAACAATTGGGATGGTGTCCGCGCCGCTTAGCGATGTCGGTGGCGCTGTCGGTTACACGAGGCCCCTTCGCGTATAACGTCAATGGAATAGACCGGCTGAAATATGTGTGTAATAATGTCTTTCTTTTGATTATTTGCTTACCAATGTTGGCCTTGTCCAACTGCTCCGATCTCGGCCATTAAGGCGAGATCGCGAGCGTTGGACAGGCACCCTGTTGGCACGTTTAAGCTCTGCGACCACTGCACTTCTTAACATTTTCTTCAAGGCACAATTGGGATGGTGTGCGCGCCGCTTAGCGATGTCGGTGGCGCTGTCGGTTACGCGAGGCCCCTTAGCGTATAACGTCAATGGAAAATACCGGCAGAAATATGTGTGTAATAATGTCTTTCTTTTGATTATTTGCTTTCCAACGGTGTCCTTTTCCAACTGCTCCGATCTCGGCCATTAAGGCGAGATCGCGAGCGTTGGACAAGCACCCTGTTGGCACGTTTAAGCTCTGCGACCACTGCACCTCTTAACATTTTCTTCAACGAACAATTCGGATGGTGTGCGCGCCGCTTAGCGATGTCGGTGGCGCTGTCGGTTACACGAGGCCCCTTCGCGTATAACGTCAATGGAATAGACCGGCTGAAATATGTGTGTAATAATGTCTTTCTTTTGATTATTTGCTTACCAATGTTGGCCGTGTCCAACTGCTTCGATCTCGGCCATTAAGGCGAGATCGCGAGCGTTGGACAGGCACCCTGTTGGCACGTTTAAGCTCTGCGACCACTGCACTTCTTAACATTTTCTTCAAGGCACAATTGCGATGGTGTGCGCGCCGCTTAGCGATGTCGGTGGCGCTGTCGGTTACACGAGGCCCCTTCGCGTATAACGTCAATGGAATATACCGGCAGAAATATGTGTGTAATAATGTCTTTCTTTTGATTATTTGCTTTCCAACGGTGTCCTTTTCCAACTGCTCCGATCTCGGCCATTAAGGCGAGATCGCGAGCGTTGGACAGGCACCCTGTTGGCACGTTTAAGCTCTGCGACCACTGCACTTCTTAAAATTTTCTTCAAGGAACAATTGGGATGGTGTGCGCGCCGCTTAGCGATGTCGGTGGCGGTGTCGGTTACACGAGGCCCCTTCGCGTATAACGTCAATGGAATAGACCGGCTGAAATATGTGTGTAATAATGTCTTTCTTTTGATTATTTGCTTTCCAACGGTGTCCTTGTCCAACTGCTCCGATCTCGGCCATTAAGGCGAGATCGCGAGCGTTGGACAAGCACCCTGTTGGCACGTTTAAGCTCTGCGACCACTGCACTTCTTAACATTTTCTTCAACGAACAATTGGGATGGTGTGCGCGCCGCTTAGCGATGTCGGCGGCGCGGTCGGTTACACGAGGCCACTTCGCGTATAACGTCAATGGAATAGACCGGCTGAAATATGTGGGTAATAATGTCTTTCTTTTGATTATTTGCTTACCAACGGTGTCCTTGTCCAACTGCTCCGATCTCGGCCATTAAGGCGAGATCGCGAGCGTTGGACAGGCACCCTTGTTGGCACGTTTAAGCTCTGCGACCACTGCACCTCTTAACATTTTCTTCAACGAACAATTCGGTGGTGTGCGCGCCGCTTAGCGATGTCGGTGGCGCTGTCGGTTACACGAGGCCCCTTCGCGTATAACGTTAATGGAATATACCGGCAGAAATATGTGTGTGATAATGTCTTTCTTTTGATTATTTGCTTTCCAACGGTGTCCTTTTCCAACTGCTCCGATCTCGGCCATTAAGGCGAGATCGCGAGCGTTGGACAAGCACCCTGTTGGCACGTTTAAGCTCTGCGACCACTGCACTTCTTAACATTTTCTTCAACGAACAATTGGGATGGTGTGCGCGCCGCTTAGCGATGTCGGTGGCGCTGTCGGTTACACGAGGCCCCTTCGCGTATAACGTCAATGGAATATACCGGCAGAAATATGTGTGGAATAATGTCTTTCTTTTGATTATTTGCTTACCAACGTTGGCCTTGTCCAACTGCTCCGATCTCGGCCATTAAGGCGAGATCGGGAGCATTGGGCAGGCACCCTGTTGGCACGTTTAAGCTCTGCGACCACTGCACTTCTTAAAATTTTCTTCAAGGAACAATTGGGATGGTGTGCGCGCCGCTTAGCGATGTCGGTGGCGCTGTCGTTTACACGAGGCCCCTTCGCGTATAACGTCAATGGAATAGGCCGGCTGAAATATGTGGGTAATAATCTCTTTCTTTTGATTATTTGCTTACCAACGGTGTCCTTGTCCAACTGCTCCGATCTCGGCCATTAAGGCGAGATCGCGAGCGTTGGACAGGCACCCTTGTTGGCACGTTTAAGCTCTGCGACCACTGCACCTCTTAACATTTTCTTCAACGAACAATTCGGTTGGTGTGCGCGCCGCTTAGCGATGTTGGTGGCGCTGTCGGTTACACGAGGCCCCTTCGCGTATAACGTCAATGGAATAGACCGGCTGAAATATGTGTGTAATAATGTCTTTCTTTTGATTATTTGCTTTCCAACGGTGTCCTTGTCCAACTGCTCCGATCTCGGCCATTAAGGCGAGATCGCGAGCGTTGGACAAGCACCCTGTTGGCACGTTTAAGCTCTGCGACCACTGCACTTCTTAACATTTTCTTCAAGGAACAATTGGGATGGTGTGCGCGCCGCTTAACGATGTCGGTGGCGCTGTCGGTTACACGAGGCCCCTTCGCGTATAACGTCAATGGAATAGACCGGCTGAAATATGTGGGTAATAATGTCTTTCTTTTGATTATTTGCTTACCAACGGTGTCCTTGTCCAACTGCTCCGATCTCGGCCATTAAGGCGAGATCGCGAGCGTTGGACAAGCACCCTTGTTGGCACGTTTAAGCTCTGCGACCACTGCACCTCTTAACATTTTCTTCAAGGCACAATTGGGATGGTGTGCGCGCCGCTTAGCGATGTCGGTGGCGCTGTCGGTTACACGAGGCCCCTTCGCGTATAACGTCAATGGAATATACCGGCAGAAATATGTGTGTAATAATGTCTTTCTTTTGATTATTTGCTTTCCAACGGTGTCCTTTTCCAACTGCTCCGATCTCGGCCATTAAGGCGAGATCGCGAGCGTTGGACAAGCACCCTGTTGGCACGTTTAAGCTCTGCGACCACTGGACCTCTTAACATTTTCTTCATCGAACAATTGGGATGCTGTCCGCGCCGCTTAGCGATGTCGGTGGCGCTGTCGGTTACACGAGGCCCCTTCGCGTATAACGTCAATGGAATAGACCGGCTGAAATATGTGTGTAATAATGTCTTTCTTTTGATTATTTGCTTACCAATGTTGGCCTTGTCCAACTGCTCCGATCTCGGCCATTAAGGCGAGATCGCGAGCGTTGGACAGGCACCCTGTTGGCACGTTTAAGCTCTGCGACCACTGCACTTCTTAACATTTTCTTCAAGGCACAATTGGGATGGTGTGCGCGCCGCTTAGCGATGTCGGTGGCGCTGTCGGTTACACGAGGCCCCTTAGCGTATAACGTCAATGGAAAATACCGGCAGAAATATGTGTGTAATAATGTCTTTCTTTTGATTATTTGCTTTCCAACGGTGTCCTTTTCCAACTGCTCCGATCTCGGCCATTAAGGCGAGATCGCGAGCGTTGGACAAGCACCCTGTTGGCACGTTTAAGCTCTGCGACCACTGCACCTCTTAACATTTTCTTCAACGAACAATTCGGATGGTGTGCGCGCCGCTTAGCGATGTCGGTGGCGCTGTCGGTTACACGAGGCCCCTTCGCGTATAACGTCAATGGAATAGACCGGCTGAAATATGTGTGTAATAATGTCTTTCTTTTGATTATTTGCTTACCAATGTTGGCCGTGTCCAACTGCTCCGATCTCGGCCATTAAGGCGAGATCGCGAGCGTTGGACAGGCACCCTGTTGGCACGTTTAAGCTCTGCGACCACTGCACTTCTTAACATTTTCTTCAAGGCACAATTGCGATGGTGTGCGCGCCGCTTAGCGATGTCGGTGGCGCTGTCGGTTACACGAGGCCCCTTCGCGTATAACGTCAATGGAATATACCGGCAGAAATATGTGTGTAATAATGTCTTTCTTTTGATTATTTGCTTTCCAACGGTGTCCTTTTCCAACTGCTCCGATCTCGGCCATTAAGGCGAGATCGCGAGCGTTGGACAGGCACCCTGTTGGCACGTTTAAGCTCTGCGACCACTGCACTTCTTAAAATTTTCTTCAAGGAACAATTGGGATGGTGTGCGCGCCGCTTAGCGATGTCGGTGGCGGTGTCGGTTACACGAGGCCCCTTCGCGTATAACGTCAATGGAATAGACCGGCTGAAATATGTGTGTAATAATGTCTTTCTTTTGATTATTTGCTTTCCAACGGTGTCCTTGTCCAACTGCTCCGATCTCGGCCATTAAGGCGAGATCGCGAGCGTTGGACAAGCACCCTGTTGGCACGTTTAAGCTCTGCGACCACTGCACTTCTTAACATTTTCTTCAACGAACAATTGGGATGGTGTGCGCGCCGCTTAGCGATGTCGGCGGCGCGGTCGGTTACACGAGGCCACTTCGCGTATAACGTCAATGGAATAGACCGGCTGAAATATGTGGGTAATAATGTCTTTCTTTTGATTATTTGCTTACCAACGGTGTCCTTGTCCAACTGCTCCGATCTCGGCCATTAAGGCGAGATCGGGAGCGTTGGACAGGCACCCTTGTTGGCACGTTTAAGCTCTGCGACCACTGCACTTCTTAACATTTTCTTCAAGGCACAATTGGGAAGGTGTGCGCGCCGCTTAGCGATGTCGGTGGCGCTGTCGGTTACACGAGGCCAGTTCGCGTATAACGTCAATGGAATATACCGGCAGAAATATGTGGGTAATAATGTCTTTCCTTTGATTATTTGCTTACCAACGGTGTCCTTGTCCAACTGCTCCGATCTCGGCCATTAAGGCGAGATCGCGAGCGTTGGACAGGCACCCTTGTTGGCACGTTTAAGCTCTGCGAACAGTGCACTTCTTAACATTTTCTTCAAGGCACAATTGGGATGGTGTGCGCGCCGCTTAGCGATGTCGGTGGTGCTGTCGGTTACACGAGGCCCCTTCGCGTATAACGTCAATGGAATATACCGGCAGAAATATGTGTGTAATAATGTCTTTCTTTTGATTATTTGCTTACCAACGTTGGCCTTGTCCAACTGCTCCGATCTCGGCCATTAAGGCGAGATCGGGAGCGTTGGGCAGGCACCCTGTTGGCACGTTTGAGCTCTGCGACCACTGCACTTCTTAAAATTTTCTTCAAGGAACAATTGGGATGGTGTGCCCGCCGCTTAGCGATGTCGGTGGCGCTGTCGGTTACACGAGGCTCTTCGCGTATAACGTCAATGGAATAGACCGGCTGAAATATGTGGGTAATAATGTCTTTCTTTTGATTATTTGCTTACCAACGGTGTCCTTGTCCAACTGCTCCGATCTCGGCCATTAAGGCGAGATCGCGAGCGTTGGACAGGCACCCTTGTTGGCACGTTTAAGCTCTGCGACCACTGCACCTCTTAACATTTTCTTCAACGAACAATTCGGTGGTGTGCGCGCCGCTTAGCGATGTCGGTGGCGCTGTCGGTTACACGAGGCCCCTTCGCGTATAACGTTAATGGAATATACCGGCAGAAATATGTGTGTGATAATGTCTTTCTTTTGATTATTTGCTTTCCAACGGTGTCCTTTTCCAACTGCTCCGATCTCGGCCATTAAGGCGAGATCGCGAGCGTTGGACAAGCACCCTGTTGGCACGTTTAAGCTCTCCGACCACTGCACTTCTTAACATTTTCTTCAACGAACAATTGGGATGGTGTGCGCGCCGCTTAGCGATGTCGGTGGCGCTGTCGGTTACACGAGGCCCCTTCGCGTATAACGTCAATGGAATATACCGGCAGAAATATGTGTGGAATAATGTCTTTCTTTTGATTATTTGCTTACCAACGTTGGCCTTGTCCAACTGCTCCGATCTCGGCCATTAAGGCGAGATCGGGAGCATTGGGCAGGCACCCTGTTGGCACGTTTAAGCTCTGCGACCACTGCACTTCTTAAAATTTTCTTCAAGGAACAATTGGGATGGTGTGCGCGCCGCTTAGCGATGTCGGTGGCGCTGTCGTTTACACGAGGCCCCTTCGCGTATAACGTCAATGGAATAGGCCGGCTGAAATATGTGGGTAATAATCTCTTTCTTTTGATTATTTGCTTACCAACGGTGTCCTTGTCCAACTGCTCCGATCTCGGCCATTAAGGCGAGATCGCGAGCGTTGGACAGGCACCCTTGTTGGCACGTTTAAGCTCTGCGACCACTGCACCTCTTGACATTTTCTTCAACGAACAATTCGGTTGGTGTGCGCGCCGCTTAGCGATGTCGGGGGCGCTGTTGGTTACACGAGGCCCCTTCGCGTATAACGTCAATGGAATAGACCGGCTGAAATATGTGTGTAATAATGTCTTTCTTTTGATTATTTGCTTACCAACGTTGGCCTTGTCCAACTGCTCCGATCTCGGCCATTAAGGCGAGATCGGGAGCGTTGGGCAGGCACCCTGTTGGCACGTTTAAGCTCTGCGACCACTGCACTTCTTAAAATTTTCTTCAAGGAACAATTGGGATGGTGTGCGCGCCGCTTAGCGATGTCGGTGGCGCTGTCGGTTACACGAGGCCCCTTCGCGTATAACGTCAATGGAATAGACCGGCTGAAATATGTGTGTAATAATGTCTTTCTTTTGATTATTTGCTTTCCAACGGTGTCCTTGTCCAACTGCTCCGATCTCGGCCATTAAGGCGAGATCGCGAGCGTTGGACAAGCACCCTGTTGGCACGTTTAAGCTCTGCGACCACTGCACTTCTTAACATTTTCTTCAACGAACAATTGGGATGGTGTGCGCGCCGCGTAGCGATGTCGGTGGCGCTGTCGGTTACACGAGGCCACTTCGCGTATAACGTCAATGGAATAGACCGGCTGAAATATGTGGGTAATAATGTCTTTCTTTTGATTATTTGCTTACCAACGGTGTCCTTGTCCGACTGCTCCGATCTCGGCCATTAAGGCGAGATCGCGAGCGTTGGACAGGCGCCCTTGTTGGCACGTTTAAGCTCTGCGACCACTGCACCTATTAACATTTTCTTCAACGAACAATTCGGATGGTGTGCGCGCCGCTTAGCGATGTCGGTGGCGCTGTCGGTTTCACGAGGCCCCTTCGCGTATAACGTCAATGGAATATACCGGCAGAAATATGTGTGTAATAATGTCTTTCTTTTGATTATTTGCTTACCAACGTTGGCCTTGTCCAACTGCTCCGATCTCGGCCATTAAGGCGAGGTCGCGAGCGTTGGGCAGGCACCCTGTTGGCACGTTTAAGCTCTGCGACCACTGCACTTCTTAACATTTTCTTCAAGGCACAATTAGGATGGTGTGCGCGCCGCTTAGCGATGTCGGTGGCGCTGTCGGTTTCACGAGGCCCCTTCGCGTATAACGTCAATGGAATATTCCGGCAGAAATATGTGTGTAATAATGTCTTTCTTTTGATTATTTGCTTACCAACGTTGGCCTTGTCCAACTGCTCCGATCTCGGCCATTAAGGCGAGATCGGGAGCGTTGGGCAGGCACCCTGTTGGCACGTTTAAGCTCTGCGACCACTGCACTTCTTAACATTTTCTTCAACGAACAATTGGGATGGTGTGCGCGCCGCTTCGCGATGTCGGTGGCGCTGTCGGTTACACGAGGCCCCTTCGCGTATAACGTCAATGGAATATACCGGCAGAAATATGTGTGTAATAATGTCTTTCTTTTGATTATTTGCTTACCAACGTTGGCCTTGTCCAACTGCTCCGATCTCGGCCATTAAGGCGAGATCGGGAGCGTTGGGCAGGCGCCCTTGTTGGCACGTTTAAGCTCTGCGACCACTGCACTTCTTAAAATTTTCTTTAAGGAACAATTGGGATGGTGTGCGCGCCGCTTAGCGATGTCGGTGGCGCTGTCGGTTACACGAGGCCCCTTCGCGTATAACGTCAATGGAATAGACCGGCTGAAATATGTGGGTAATAATGTCTTTCTTTTGATTATTTGCTTACCAACGGTGTCCTTGTCCAACTGCTCCGATCTCGGCCAATAAGGCGAGATCGCGAGCGTTGGACAGGCACCCTTGTTGGCACGTTTAAGCTCTGCGACCACTGCACCTCTTAACATTTTCTTCAACGAACAATTCGGATGGTGTGCGCGCCGCTTAGCGATGTCGGTGGCGCTGTCGGTTACACGAGGCCCCTTCGCGTATAACGTCAATGGAATATACCGGCAGAAATATGTGTGTGATAATGTCTTTCTTTTGATTATTTGCTTTCCAACGGTGTCCTTTTCCAACTGCTCCGATCTCGGCCATTAAGGCGAGATCGCGAGCGTTGGACAAGCACCCTGTTGGCACGTTTAAGCTCTGCGACCACTGCACTTCTTAACATTTTCTTCAACGAACAATTGGGATGGTGTGCGCGCCGCTTAGCGATGTCGGTGGCGCTGTCGGTTTCACGAGGCCCCTTCGCGTATAACGTCAATGGAATATACCGGCAGAAATATGTGTGTAATAATGTCTTTCTTTTGATTATTTGCTTACCAACGTTGGCCTTGTCCAACTGCTCCGATCTCGGCCATTAAGGCGAGATCGGGAGCGTTGGGCAGGCACCCTGTTGGCACGTTTAAGCTCTGCGACCACTGCACTTCTTAACATTTTCTTCAACGAACAATTGGGATGGTGTGCGCGCCGCTTAGCGATGTCGGTGGCGCTGTCGGTTTCACGAGGCCCCTTCGCGTATAACGTCAATGGAATATACCGGCAGAAATATGTGTGGAATAATGTCTTTCTTTTGATTATTTGCTTACCAACGTTGGCCTTGTCCAACTGCTCCGATCTCGGCCATTAAGGCGAGATCGGGAGCATTGGGCAGGCACCCTGTTGGCACGTTTAAGCTCTGCGACCACTGCACTTCTTAAAATTTTCTTCAAGGAACAATTGGGATGGTGTGCGCGCCGCTTAGCGATGTCGGTGGCGCTGTCGGTTACACGAGGCCCCTTCGCGTATAACGTCAATGGAATAGACCGGCTGAAATATGTGGGTAATAATGTCTTTCTTTTGATTATTTGCTTACCAACGGTGTCCTTGTCCAACTGCTCCGATCTCGGCCATTAAGGCGAGATCGCGAGCGTTGGACAGGCACCCTTGTTGGCACGTTTAAGCTCTGCGACCACTGCACCTCTTAACATTTTCTTCAACGAACAATTCGGTTGGTGTGCGCGCCGCTTAGCGATGTCGGGGGCGCTGTTGGTTACACGAGGCCCCTTCGCGTATAACGTCAATGGAATAGACCGGCTGAAATATGTGTGTAATAATGTCTTTCTTTTGATTATTTGCTTACCAACGTTGGCCTTGTCCAACTGCTCCGATCTCGGCCATTAAGGCGACATCGGGAGCGTTGGGCAGGCACCCTGTTGGCACGTTTAAGCTCTGCGACCACTGCACTTCTTAAAATTTTCTTCAAGGAACAATTGGGATGGTGTGCGCGCCGCTTAGCGATGTCGGTGGCGCTGTCGGTTACACGAGGCCCCTTCGCGTATAACGTCAATGGAATAGACCGGCTGAAATATGTGTGTAATAATGTCTTTCTTTTGATTATTTGCTTTCCAACGGTGTCCTTGTCCAACTGCTCCGATCTCGGCCATTAAGGCGAGATCGCGAGCGTTGGACAGGCACCCTGTTGGCACGTTTAAGCTCTGCGACCACTGCACTTCTTAACATTTTCTTCAAGGCACAATTGGGATGGTGTGCGCGCCGCTTAGCGATGTCGGTGGCGCTGTCGGTTACACGAGGCCACTTCGCGTATAACGTCAATGGAATAGACCGGCTGAAATATGTGGGTAATAATGTCTTTCTTTTGATTATTCGCTTACCAACGGTGTCCTTGTCCAACTGCTCCGATCTCGGCCATTAAGGCGAGATTGCGAGCGTTGGACAGGCACCCTTCTTGGCACGTTTAAGCTCAGCGACCACTGCACCTCTTAACATTTTCTTCAACGAACAATTCGGATGGTGTGCGCGCCGCTTAGCGATGTCGGTGGCGCTGTCGGTTACACGAGGCCCCTTCGCGTATAACGTCAATGGAATTGACCGGCTGAAATATGTCTGTAATAATGTCTTTCTTTTGATTATTTGCTTACCAACGTTGGCCTTGTCCAACTGCTCCGATCTCGGCATTAAGGCGAGATCGGGAGCGTTGGGCAGGCACCCTGTTGGCACGTTTAAGCTCTGCGACCACTGCACTTCTTAAACATTTTCTTCAAGGAACAATTGGGATGGTGTGCGCGCCGCTGAGCGATGGCGGTGGCGCTGTCGGTTACACGAGGCCCCTTCGCGTATAACGTCAATGGAATAGACCGGCTGAAATAATGTCTTTCTTTTGATTATTTGCTTTCCAACGGTGTCCTTGTCCAACTGCTCCGATCTCGGCCATTAAGGCGAGATCGCGAGCGCTGGACAGGCACCCTTGTTGGCACGTTTAAGCTCTGCGACCACTGCACCTCTTAACATTTTCTTCAACGAACAATTCGGATGGTGTGCGCGCCGCTTAGCGATGTCGGTGGCGCTGTCGGTTACACGAGGCCCCTTCGCGTATAACGTCAATGGAATAGACCGGCTGAAATATGTGTGTAATAATGTCTTTCTTTTGATTATTTGCTTACCAACGTTGGCCTTGTCCAACTGCTCCGATCTCGGCCATTAAGGCGAGATCGCGAGCGTTGGGCAGGCACCCTGTTGGCACGTTTAAGCTCTGCGACCACTGCACTTCTTAACATTTTCTTCAAGACACAATTGGGATGGTGTGCGCGCCGCTTAGCGATGTCGGTGGCGCTGTCGGTTACACGAGGCCCCTTCGCGTATAACGTCAATGGAATAGACCGGCTGAAATATGTGTGTAATAATGTCTTTCTTTTGATTATTTGCTTTCCAACGGTGTCCTTGTCCAACTGCTCCGATCTCGGCCATTAAGGCGAGATCGCGAGCGCTGGACAGGCACCCTTGTTGGCACGTTTAAGCTCTGCGACCACTGCACCTCTTAACATTTTCTTCAACGAACAATTGGGATGGTGTGCGCGCCGCTTAGCGATGTCGGTGGCGCTGTCGGTTACACGAGGCCCCTTCGCGTATAACGTCAATGGAATAGACCGGCTGCAATATGTGTGTAATAATGTCTTTCTTTTGATTATTTGCTTACCAACGTTGGCCTTGTCCAACTGCTCCGATCTCGGCCATTAAGGCGAGGTCGCGAGCGTTGGGCAGGCACCCTGTTGGCACGTTTAAGCTCTGCGACCACTGCACTTCTTAACATTTTCTTCAAGGCACAATTCGGATGGTGTGCGCGCCGCTTAGCGATGTCGGTGGCGCTGGCGGTTACACGAGGCCCCTTCGCGTATAACGTCAATGGAATAGACCGGCAGAAATATGTGTCTAATAATGTCTTTCTTTTGATTATTTGCTTACCAACGTTGGCCTTGTCCAACTGCTCCGACCTCGGCCATTAAGGCGAGGTCGCGAGCGTTTTGCAGGCACCCTGTTGGCACGTTTAAGCTCTGCGACCACTGCACTTCTTAACATTTTCTTCAAGGCACAATTGGGATGGTGTTCGCACCGCTTAGCGATGTCGGTGGCGCTGTCGGTTACACGAGGCCCCTTCGTGTATAACGTCAATGGAATAGACCGCCTGAAATATGTGTGTAATAATGTCTTTCTTTTGATTATTTGCTTACCAACGTTGGCCTTGTCCAACTGCTCCGATCTCGGCCATTAAGGCGAGATCGGGAGCGTTGGGCAGGCACCCTGTTGGCACGTTTAAGCTCTGCGACCACTGCACTTCTTAAAATTTTCTTCAAGGAACAATTGGGATGGTGTGCGCGCCGCTTAGCGATGTCGGTGGCGCTGTCGGTTACACGAGGCCCCTTCGCGTATAACGTCAATGGAATAGACCGGCTGAAATATGTGTGTAATAATGTCTTTCTTTTGATTATTTGCTTACCAACGGTGTCCTTGTCGAACTGCTCCGATCTCGGCCATTAAGGCGAGATCGCGAGCGTTGGACAGGCACCCTTGTTGGCACGTTTAAGCTCTGCGACCACTGCACCTCTTAACATTTTCTTCAACGAACAATTCGGATGGTGTGCGCGCCGCTTAGCGATGTCGGTGGCGCTGTCGGTTACACGAGGCCCCTTCGCGTATAACGTCAATGGAATAGACAGGCTGAAATATGTGTGTAATAATGTCTTTCTTTTGATTATTTGCTTACCAACGGTGTCCTTGTCCAACTGCTCCGATCTCGGCCATTAAGGCGAGATCGCGAGCGTTGGAAAGGCACCCTGTTGGCACGTTTAAGTTCTGCGACCACTGCACTTGTTAACATTTTCTTCAACGAACTATTGGGATGGCGTGCGCGCCGCTTAGCGATGTCTGTGGCGCTGTCGGTTACACGAGGCCCCTTCGCGTATAACGTCAATGGAATAGACCGGCTGAAATACGTGGGTAATAATGTCTTTCTTTTGATTATTTGCTTACCAACGGTGTCCTTGTCCAACTGCTCCGATCTCGGCCATTAAGGCGAGATCGCGAGCGTTGGACAGGCACCCTTGTTGGCACGTTTAAGCTCTGCGACCACTGCACTTCTTAACATTTTCTTCAAGGCACAATTGGGATGGTGTGCGCGCCGCTTAGCGATGTCGGTGGCGCTGTCGGTTACACGAGGCCCCTTCGTGTATAACGTCAATGGAATAGACCGCCTGAAATATGTGTGTAATAATGTCTTTCTTTTGATTATTTGCTTTCCAACGCTGTCCTTGTCCAACTGCTCCGATCTCGGCCATTAAGGCGAGATCGCGAGCGTTGGACAGGCACCCTTGTTGGCACGTTTAAGCTCTGCGACCACTGCACTTCTTAACATTTTCTTCAAGGCACAATTGGGATGGCGTGCGCGCCGCTTAGCGATGTCGGTGGCGCTGTCGGTTACACGAGGCCCCTTCGCGTATAACGTCAATGGAATATACCGGCAGAAATATGTGTGTAATAATGTCTTTCTTTTGATTATTTGCTTACCAACGTTGGCCTTGTCCAAC
This sequence comes from Dermacentor variabilis, assembly GCF_050947875.1. Taxonomy (NCBI): domain Eukaryota; kingdom Metazoa; phylum Arthropoda; class Arachnida; order Ixodida; family Ixodidae; genus Dermacentor; species Dermacentor variabilis. The sequence goes on along the minus strand of NC_134568.1, from coordinate 275,553,985 downwards.
TGCTCCGATCTCGGCCATAAAGGCGAGATCGCGAGCGTTGGACAGGCACCCTTGTTGGCACGTTTAAGCTCTGCGACCACTGCACTTGTTAACATTTTCTTCAACGAACTATTGGGATGGCGTGCGCGCCGCTTAGCGATGTCTGTGGCGCTGTCGGTTACACGAGGCCCCTTCGCGTATAACGTCAATGGAATAGACCGGCTGAAATATGTGTGTAATAATGTCTTTCTTTTGATTATTTGCTTTCCAACGGTGTCCTTGTCCAACTGCTCCGATCTCGGCCATTAAGGCGAGATCGCGAGCGCTGGACAGGCACCCTTGTTGGCACGTTTAAGCTCTGCGACTACTGCACTTCTTAACATTTTCTTCAACGAACAATTCGGATGGTGTGCGCGCCGCTTAGCGATGTCGGTGGCGCTGTCGGTTACACGAGGCCCCTTCGCGTATAACGTCAATGGAATAGACCGGCTGAAATACGTGGGTAATAATATCTTTCTTTTGATTATTTGCTTACCAACGGTGTCCTTGTCCAACTGCTCCGATCTCGGCCTTTAAGGCGAGATCGCGAGCGTTGGACAGGCACCCTTGTTGGCACGTTTAAGCTCTGCGACCACTGCACTTCTTAACATTTTCTTCAAGGCACAATTGGGATGGTGTGCGCGCCGCTTAGCGATGTCGGTGGCGCTGTCGGTTACACGAGGCCCCTTCGTGTATAACGTCAATGGAATAGACCGCCTGAAATATGTGTGTAATAATGTCTTTCTTTTGATTATTTGCTTTCCAACGCTGTCCTTGTCCAACTGCTCCGATCTCGGCCATTAAGGCGAGATCGCGAGCGTTGGACAAGCACCCTGTTGGCACGTTTAAGCTCTGCGACCACTGCACTTCTTAACATTTTCTTCAACGAACAATTGGGATGGTGTGCGCGCCGCTTAGCGATGTCGGTGGCGCTGTCGGTTACACGAGGCCCCTTCGCGTATAACGTCAATGGAATATACCGGCAGAAATATGTGTGTAATAATGTCTTTCTTTTGATTATTTGCTTACCAACGTTGGCCTTGTCCAACTGCTCCGATCTCGGCCATTAAGGCGAGATCGCGAGCGTTGGAAAGGCACCCTGTTGGCACGTTTAAGTTCTGCGACCACTGCACTTGTTAACATTTTCTTCAACGAACTATTGGGATGGCGTGCGCGCCGCTTAGCGATGTCTGTGGCGCTGTCGGTTACACGAGGCCCCTTCGCGTATAACGTCAATGGAATAGACCGGCTGAAATATGTGTGTAATAATGTCTTTCTTTTGATTATTTGCTTTCCAACGGTGTCCTTGTCCAACTGCTCCGATCTCGGCCATTAAGGCGAGATCGCGAGCGCTGGACAGGCACCCTTGTTGGCACGTTTAAGCTCTGCGACCACTGCACTTCTTAACATTTTCTTCAAGGCACGATTGGGATGGTGTGCGCGCCGCTTAGCGATGTCGGTGGCGCTGGCGGTTACACGAGGCCCCTTCGCGTATAACGTCAATGGAATATACCGGCAGAAATATGTGTGTAATAATGTCTTTCTTTTGATTATTTGCTTACCAACGTTGGCCTTGTCCAACTGCTCCGATCTCGGCCATTAAGGCGAGGTCGCGAGCGTTGGGCAGGCACCCTGTTGGCACGTTTAAGCTCTGCGACCACTGCACTTCTTAAAATTTTCTTCAAGGAACAATTGGGATGGTGTGCGCGCCGCTTAGCGATGGCGGTGGCGCTGTCGGTTACACGAGGCCCCTTCGCGTATAACGTCAATGGAATAGACCGGCTGAAATATGTGTGTAATAATGTCTTTCTTTTGATTATTTGCTTACCAACGTTGGCCTTGTCCAACTGCTCCGATCTCGGCCATTAAGGCGAGATCGCGAGCGTTGGACAGGCACCCTGTTGGCACGTTTAAGCTCTGCGACCACTGCACTTCTTAACATTTTCTTCAAGGCACAATTGAGATGGTGTGCGCGCCGCTTAGCGATGTCGGTGGCGCTGGCGGTTACACGAGGCCCCTTCGCGTATAACGTCAATGGAATATACCGGCAGAAATATGTGTGTAATAATGTCTTTCTTTTGATTATTTGCTTACCAACGTTGGCCTTGTCCAACTGCTCCGATCTCGGCCATTAAGGCGAGGTCGCGAGCGTTGGGCAGGCACCCTGTTGGCACGTTTAAGCTCTGCGACCACTGCACTTCTTAACATTTTCTTCAAGGCACAATTGGGATGGTGTTCGCGCCGCTTAGCGATGTCGGTGGCGCTGTCGGTTACACGAGGCCCCTTCGCGTATAACGTCAATGGAATATACCGGCAGAAATATGTGTGTAATAATGTCTTTCTTTTGATTATTTGCTTACCAACGTTGGCCTTGTCCAACTGCTCCGATCTCGGCAATTAAGGCGAGATCGCGAGCGTTGGACAGGCACCCTGTTGGCACGTTTAAGCTCTGCGACCACTGCACTTCTTAACATTTTCTTCAAGGCACAATTGGGATGGTGTTCGCGCCGCTTAGCGATGTCGGTGGCGCTGTCGGTTACACGAGGCCCCTTCGCGTATAACGTCAATGGAATATACCGGCAGAAATATGTGTGTAATAATGTCTTTCTTTTGATTATTTGCTTACCAACGGTGTCCTTGTCCAACTGCTCCGATCTCGGCCATTAAGGCGAGATCGCGAGCGTTGGACAGGCACCCTTGTTGGCACGTTTAAGCTCTGCGACCACTGCACCTCTTAACATTTTCTTGAACGAACAATTCGGATGGTGTGCGCGCCGCTTAGCGATGTCGGTGGCGCTGTCGGTTACACGAGGCCCCTTCGCGTATAACGTCAATGGAATAGACCGGCTGAAATATGTGTGTAATATTGTCTTTCTTTTGATTATTTGCTTTCCAACGCTGTCCTTGTCCAACTGCTCCGATCTCGGCCATTAAGGCGAGATCGCGAGCGTTGGACAAGCATCCTGTTGGCACGTTTAAGCTCTGCGACCACTGCACCTCTTAACATTTTCTTGAACGAACAATTGGGATGGTGTGCGCGCCGCTTAGCGATGTCGGTGGCGCTGTCGGTTACACGAGGCCCCTTCGCGTATAACATCAATGGAATATACCGGCAGAAATATGTGTGTAATAATGTCTTTCTTTTGATTATTTGCTTACCAACGTTGGCCTTGTCCAACTGCTCCGATCTCGGCCATAAAGGCGAGATCGCGAGCGTTGGACAGGCACCCTTGTTGGCACGTTTAAGCTCTGCGACCACTGCACCTCCTAACATTTTCTTCAACGAACAATTCGGTTGGTGTGCGCGCCGCTTAGCGATGTCGGTGGCGCTGTCGGTTACACGAGGCCCCTTCGCGTATAACGTCAATGGAATAGACCGGCTGAAATATGTGTGTAATAATGTCTTTCTTTTGATTATTTGCTTACCAACGTTGGCCTTGTCCAACTGCTCCGATCTCGGCCATTAAGGCGAGATCGCGAGCGTTGGACAGGCACCCTGTTGGCACGTTTAAGCTCTGCGACCACTGCACTTCTTAACGTTTTCTTCAACGAACAATTGGGATGGTGTGCGCGCCGCTTAGCGATGTCGGTGGCGGTGTCGGTTACACGAGGCCCCTTCGCGTATAACGTCAATGGAATAGACCGGCTGAAATATGTGGGTAATAATCTCTTTCTTTTGATTATTTGCTTACCAACGTTGGCCTAGTCCAACTGCTCCGATCTCGGCCATTAAGGCGAGATCGCGAGCGTTGGACAGGCACCCTGTTGGCACGTTTAAGCTCTGCGACCACTGCACTTCTTAAAATTTTCTTCAAGGAACAACTGGGATGGTGTGCGCGCCGCTTAGCGATGTCGGTGGCGCTGGCGGTTACACGAGGCCCCTTCGCGTATAACGTCAATGGAATATACCGGCAGAAATATGTGTGTAATAATGTCTTTCTTTTGATTATTTGCTTTCCAACGCTGTCCTTGTCCAACTGCTCCGATCTCGGCCATTAAGGCGAGATCGCGAGCGTTGGACAAGCACCCTGTTGGCACGTTTAAGCTCTGCGACCACTGCACTTCTTAACGTTTTCTTCAACGAACAATTGGGATGGTGTGCGCGCCGCTTAGCGATGTCGGTGGCGCTGTCGGTTACACGAGGCCCCTTCGCGTATAACGTCAATGGAATATACCGGCAGAAATATGTGTGTAATAATGTCTTTCTTTTGATTATTTGCTTACCAACGTTGGCCTTGTCCAACTGCTCCGATCTCGGCCATTAAGGCGAGATCGGGAGCGTTGGGCAGGCACCCTGTTGGCACGTTTAAGCTCTGCGACCACTGCACTTCTTAAAATTTTCTTCAAGGAACAATTGGGATGGTGTGCGCGCCGCTTAGCGATGTCGGTGGCGCTGTCGGTTACACGAGGCCCCTTCGCGTATAACGTCAATGGAATAGACCGGCTGAAATATGTGTGTAATAATGTCTTTCTTTTGATTATTTGCTTTCCAACGGTGTCCTTGTCCAACCTCTCCGATCTCGGCCATTAAGGCGAGATCGCGAGCGTTGGACAAGCACCCTGTTGGCACGTTTAAGCTCTGCGACCACTGCACTTCTTAACATTTTTTTCAACGAACAATTGGGATGGTGTGCGCGCCGCTTAGCGATGTCGGTGGCGCTGTCGGTTACACGAGGCCCCTTCGCGTATAACGTCAATGGAATAGACCGGCTGAAATATGTGTGTAATAATGTCTTTCTTTTGATTATTTGCTTTCCAACGCTGTCCTTGTCCAACTGCTCCGATCTCGGCCATTAAGGCGAGATCGCGAGCGTTGGACAAGCACCCTGTTGGCACGTTTAAGCTGTGCGACCACTGCACTTCTTAACGTTTTCTTCAACGAACAATTGGGATGGTGTGCGCGCCGCTTAGCGATGTCGGTGGCGCTGTCGGTTACACGAGGCCCCTTCGCGTATAACGTCAATGGAATATACCGGCAGAAATATGTGTGTAATAATGTCTTTCTTTTGATTATTTGCTTACCAACGTTGGCCTTGTCCAACTGCTCCGATCTCGGCCATAAAGGCGAGATCGCGAGCGTTGGACAGGCACCCTTGTTGGCACGTTTAAGCTCTGCGACCACTGCACCTCCTAACATTTTCTTCAACGAACAATTCGGTTGGTGTGCGCGCCGCTTAGCGATGTCGGTGGCGCTGTCGGTTACACGAGGCCCCTTCGCGTATAACGTCAATGGAATAGACCGGCTGAAATATGTGTGTAATAATGTCTTTCTTTTGATTATTTGCTTACCAACGTTGGCCTTGTCCAACTGCTCCGATCTCGGCCATTAAGGCGAGATCGCGAGCGTTGGACAGGCACCCTGTTGGCACGTTTAAGCTCTGCGACCACTGCACTTCTTAACGTTTTCTTCAAGGAACAATTGGGATGGTGTGCGCGCCGCTTAGCGATGTCGGTGGCGGTGTCGGTTACACGAGGCCCCTTCGCGTATAACGTCAATGGAATAGACCGGCTGAAATATGTGGGTAATAATCTCTTTCTTTTGATTATTTGCTTACCAACGGTGTCCTTGTCCAACTGCTCCGATCTCGGCCATTAAGGCGAGATCGCGAGCGTTGGACAGGCACCCTTGTTGGCACGTTTAAGCTCTGCGACCACTGCACCTCCTAACATTTTCTTCAATGAACAATTCGGTTGGTGTGCGCGCCGCTTAGCGATGTCGGTGGCGCTGTCGGTTACACGAGGCCCCTTCGCGTATAACGTCAATGGAATAGACCGGCTGAAATATGTGTGTAATAATGTCTTTCTTTTGATTATTTGCTTACCAACGTTGGCCTTGTCCAACTGCTCCGATCTCGGCCATTAAGGCGAGATCGCGAGCGTTGGACAGGCACCCTGTTGGCACGTTTAAGCTCTGCGACCACTGCACTTCTTAAAATTTTCTTCAAGGAACAATTGGGATGGTGTGCGCGCCGCTTAGCGATGTCGGTGGCGCTGGCGGTTACACGAGGCCCCTTCGCGTATAACGTCAATGGAATATACCGGCAGAAATATGTGTGTAATAATGTCTTTCTTTTGATTATTTGCTTTCCAACGCTGTCCTTGTCCAACTGCTCCGATCTCGGCCATTAAGGCGAGATCGCGAGCGTTGGACAAGCACCCTGTTGGCACGTTTAAGCTCTGCGACCACTGCACTTCTTAACGTTTTCTTCAACGAACAATTGGGATGGTGTGCGCGCCGCTTAGCGATGTCGGTGGCGCTGTCGGTTACACGAGGCCCCTTCGCGTATAACGTCAATGGAATATACCGGCAGAAATATGTGTGCAATAATGTCTTTCTTTTGTTTATTTGCTTACCAACGTTGGCCTTGTCCAACTGCTCCGATCTCGGCCATTAAGGCGAGATCGGGAGCGTTGGGCAGGCACCCTGTTGGCACGTTTAAGCTCTGCGACCACTGCACTTCTTAAAATTTTCTTCAAGGAACAATTGGGATGGTGTGCGCGCCGCTTAGCGATGTCGGTGGCGCTGTCGGTTACACGAGGCCCCTTCGCGTATAACGTCAATGGAATAGACCGGCTGAAATATGTGTGTAATAATGTCTTTCTTTTGATTATTTGCTTTCCAACGGTGTCCTTGTCCAACCTCTCCGATCTCGGCCATTAAGGCGAGATCGCGAGCGTTGGACAAGCACCCTGTTGGCACGTTTAAGCTCTGCGACCACTGCACTTCTTAACATTTTTTTCAACGAACAATTGGGATGGTGTGCGCGCCGCTTAGCGATGTCGGTGGCGCTGTCGGTTACACGAGGCCCCTTCGCGTATAACGTCAATGGAATAGACCGGCTGAAATATGTGTGTAATAATGTCTTTCTTTTGATTATTTGCTTTCCAACGCTGTCCTTGTCCAACTGCTCCGATCTCGGCCATTAAGGCGAGATCGCGAGCGTTGGACAAGCACCCTGTTGGCACGTTTATGCTCTGCGACCACTGCACTTCTTAACGTTTTCTTCAACGAACAATTGGGATGGTGTGCGCGCCGCTTAGCGATGTCGGTGGCGCTGTCGGTTACACGAGGCCCCTTCGCGTATAACGTCAATGGAATAGGCCGGCTGAAATATGTGGGTAATAATGTCTTTCTTTTGATTATTTGCTTACCAACGGTGTCCTTGTCCAACTGCTCCGATCTCGGCCATTAAGGCGAGATCGCGAGCGTTGGACAGGCACCCTGTTGGCACGTTTAAGCTCTGCGACCACTGCACTTCTTAACGTTTTCTTCAACGAACAATTGGGATGGTGTGCGCGCCGCTTAGCGATGTCGGTGGCGCTGTCGGTTACACGAGGCCCCTTCGCGTATAACGTCAATGGAATAGGCCGGCTGAAATATGTGGGTAATAATCTCTTTCTTTTGATTATTTGCTTACCAACGGTGTCCTTGTCCAACTGCTCCGATCTCGGCCATTAAGGCGAGATCGCGAGCGTTGGACAGGCACCCTGTTGGCACGTTTAAGCTCTGCGACCACTGCACTTCTTAACGTTTTCTTCAACGAACAATTGGGATTGTGTGCGCGCCGCTTAGCGATGTCGGTGGCGCTGTCGGTTACACGAGGCCCCTTCGCGTATAACGTCAATGGAATAGACCGGCTGAAATATGTCTGTAATAATGTCTTTCTTTTGATTATTTGCTTTCCAACGCTGTCCTTGTCCAACTGCTCCGATCTCGGCCATTAAGGCGAGATCGCGAGCGTTGGACAAGCACCCTGTCGCCACGTTTAAGCTCTGCGACCACTGCACTTCTTAACGTTTTCTTCAACGAACAATTGGGATGGTGTGCGCGCCGCTTAGCGATGTCGGTGGCGCTGTCGGTTACACGAGGCCCCTTCGCGTATAACGTCAATGCAATAGGCCGGCTGAAATATGTGGGTAATAATCTCTTTCTTTTGATTATTTGCTTACCAACGGTGTCCTTGTCCAACTGCTCCGATCTCGGCCATTAAGGCGAGATCGCGAGCGTTGGACAGGCACCCTTGTTGGCACGTTTAAGCTCTGCGACCACTGCACCTCTTAACATTTTCTTGAACGAACAATTCGGATGGTGTGCGCGCCGCTTAGCGATGTCGGTGGCGCTGTCGGTTACACGAGGCCCCTTCGCGTATAACGTCAATGGAATAGACCGGCTGAAATATGTGTGTAATAATGTCTTTCTTTTGATTATTTGCTTTCCAACGCTGTCCTTGTCCAACTGCTCCGATCTCGGCCATTAAGGCGAGATCGCGAGCGTTGGACAAGCATCCTGTTGGCACGTTTAAGCTCTGCGACCACTGCACCTCTTAACATTTTCTTGAACGAACAATTGGGATGGTGTGCGCGCCGCTTAGCGATGTCGGTGGCGCTGTCGGTTACACGAGGCCCCTTCGCGTATAACATCAATGGAATATACCGGCAGAAATATGTGTGTAATAATGTCTTTCTTTTGATTATTTGCTTACCAACGTTGGCCTTGTCCAACTGCTCCGATCTCGGCCATAAAGGCGAGATCGCGAGCGTTGGACAGGCACCCTTGTTGGCACGTTTAAGCTCTGCGACCACTGCACCTCCTAACATTTTCTTCAACGAACAATTCGGCTGGTGTGCGCGCCGCTTAGCGATGTCGGTGGCGGTGTCGGTTACACGAGGCCCCTTCGCGTATAACGTCAATGGAATAGACCGGCTGAAATATGTGGGTAATAATCTCTTTCTTTTGATTATTTGCTTACCAACGGTGTCCTTGTCCAACTGCTCCGATCTCGGCCATTAAGGCGAGATCGCGAGCGTTGGACAGGCACCCTTGTTGGCACGTTTAAGCTCTGCGACCACTGCACCTCCTAACATTTTCTTCAATGAACAATTCGGTTGGTGTGCGCGCCGCTTAGCGATGTCGGTGGCGCTGTCGGTTACACGAGGCCCCTTCGCGTATAACGTCAATGGAATAGACCGGCTGAAATATGTGTGTAATAATGTCTTTCTTTTGATTATTTGCTTACCAACGTTGGCCTTGTCCAACTGCTCCGATCTCGGCCATTAAGGCGAGATCGCGAGCGTTGGACAAGCACCCTGTTGGCACGTTTAAGCTCTCCGACCACTGCACTTCTTAACGTTTTCTTCAACGAACAATTGGGATGGTGTGCGCGCCGCTTAGCGATGTCGGTGGCGCTGTCGGTTACACGAGGCCCCTTCGCGTATAACGTCAATGGAATATACCGGCAGAAATATGTGTGTAATAATGTCTTTCTTTTGATTATTTGCTTACCAACGTTGGCCTTGTCCAACTGCTCCGATCTCGGCCATTAAGGCGAGATCGGGAGCGTTGGGCAGGCACCCTGTTGGCACGTTTAAGCTCTGCGACCACTGCACTTCTTAAAATTTTCTTCAAGGAAGAATTGGGATGTTGTGCGCGCCGCTTAGCGATGTCGGTGGCGCTGTCGGTTACACGAGGCCCCTTCGCGTATAACGTCAATGGAATAGACCGGCTGAAATATGTGTGTAATAATGTCTTTCTTTTGATTATTTGCTTTCCAACGGTGTCCTTGTCCAACCTCTCCGATCTCGGCCATTAAGGCGAGATCGCGAGCGTTGGACAGGCACCCTTGTTGGCACGTTTAAGCTCTGCGACCACTGCACCTCCTAACATTTTCTTCAACGAACAATTCGGCTGGTGTGCGCGCCGCTTAGCGATGTCGGTGGCGGTGTCGGTTACACGAGGCCCCTTCGCGTATAACGTCAATGGAATAGACCGGCTGAAATATGTGGGTAATAATCTCTTTCTTTTGATTATTTGCTTACCAACGGTGTCCTTGTCCAACTGCTCCGATCTCGGCCATTAAGGCGAGATCGCGAGCGTTGGACAGGCACCCTTGTTGGCACGTTTAAGCTCTGCGACCACTGCACCTCCTAACATTTTCTTCAATGAACAATTCGGTTGGTGTGCGCGCCGCTTAGCGATGTCGGTGGCGCTGTCGGTTACACGAGGCCCCTTCGCGTATAACGTCAATGGAATAGACCGGCTGAAATATGTGTGTAATAATGTCTTTCTTTTGATTATTTGCTTACCAACGTTGGCCTTGTCCAACTGCTCCGATCTCGGCCATTAAGGCGAGATCGCGAGCGTTGGACAAGCACCCTGTTGGCACGTTTAAGCTCTCCGACCACTGCACTTCTTAACGTTTTCTTCAACGAACAATTGGGATGGTGTGCGCGCCGCTTAGCGATGTCGGTGGCGCTGTCGGTTACACGAGGCCCCTTCGCGTATAACGTCAATGGAATATACCGGCAGAAATATGTGTGTAATAATGTCTTTCTTTTGATTATTTGCTTACCAACGTTGGCCTTGTCCAACTGCTCCGATCTCGGCCATTAAGGCGAGATCGGGAGCGTTGGGCAGGCACCCTGTTGGCACGTTTAAGCTCTGCGACCACTGCACTTCTTAAAATTTTCTTCAAGGAACAATTGGGATGGTGTGCGCGCCGCTTAGCGATGTCGGTGGCGCTGTCGGTTACACGAGGCCCCTTCGCGTATAACGTCAATGGAATAGACCGGCTGAAATATGTGTGTAATAATGTCTTTCTTTTGATTATTTGCTTTCCAACGGTGTCCTTGTCCAACCTCTCCGATCTCGGCCATTAAGGCGAGATCGCGAGCGTTGGACAAGCACCCTGTTGGCACGTTTAAGCTGTGCGACCACTGCACCTCCTAACATTTTCTTCAATGAACAATTCGGTTGGTGTGCGCGCCGCTTAGCGATGTCGGTGGCGCTGTCGGTTACACGAGGCCCCTTCGCGTATAACGTCAATGGAATAGACCGGCTGAAATATGTGTGTAATAATGTCTTTCTTTTGATTATTTGCTTACCAACGTTGGCCTTGTCCAACTGCTCCGATCTCGGCCATTAAGGCGAGATCGCGAGCGTTGGACAGGCTCCCTGTTGGCACGTTTAAGCTCTGCGACCACTGCACTTCTTAAAATTTTCTTCAAGGAACAATTGGGATGGTGTGCGCGCCGCTTAGCGATGTCGGTGGCGCTGGCGGTTACACGAGGCCCCTTCGCGTATAACGTCAATGGAATATACCGGCAGAAATATGTGTGTAATAATGTCTTTCTTTTGATTATTTGCTTTCCAACGCTGTCCTTGTCCAACTGCTCCGATCTCGGCCATTAAGGCGAGATCGCGAGCGTTGGACAAGCACCCTGTTGGCACGTTTAAGCTCTGCGACCACTGCACTTCTTAACGTTTTCTTCAACGAACAATTGGGATGGTGTGCGCGCCGCTTAGCGATGTCGGTGGCGCTGTCGGTTACACGAGGCCCCTTCGCGTATAACGTCAATGGAATATACCGGCAGAAATATGTGTGTAATAATGTCTTTCTTTTGATTATTTGCTTACCAACGTTGGCCTTGTCCAACTGCTCCGATCTCGGCCATTAAGGCGAGATCGGGAGCGTTGGGCAGGCACCCTGTTGGCACGTTTAAGCTCTGCGACCACTGCACTTCTTAAAATTTTCTTCAAGGAACAATTGGGATGGTGTGCGCGCCGCTTAGCGATGTCGGTGGCGCTGTCGGTTACACGAGGCCCCTTCGCGTATAACGTCAATGGAATAGGCCGGCTGAAATATGTGGGTAATAATGTCTTTCTTTTGATTATTTGCTTACCAACGGTGTCCTTGTCCAACTGCTCCGATCTCGGCCATTAAGGCGAGATCGCGAGCGTTGGACAGGCACCCTGTTGGCACGTTTAAGCTCTGCGACCACTGCACTTCTTAACGTTTTCTTCAACGAACAATTGGGATGGTGTGCGCGCCGCTTAGCGATGTCGGTGGCGGTGTCGGTTACACGAGGCCCCTTCGCGTATAACGTCAATGGAATAGACCGGCTGAAATATGTGGGTAATAATCTCTTTCTTTTGATTATTTGCTTACCAACGTTGGCCTTGTCCAACTGCTCCGATCTCGGCCATTAAGGCGAGATCGCGAGCGTTGGACAGGCACCCTGTTGGCACGTTTAAGCTCTGCGACCACTGCACTTCTTAAAATTTTCTTCAAGGAACAACTGGGATGGTGTGCGCGCCGCTTAGCGATGTCGGTGGCGCTGGCGGTTACACGAGGCCCCTTCGCGTATAACGTCAATGGAATATACCGGCAGAAATATGTGTGTAATAATGTCTTTCTTTTGATTATTTGCTTTCCAACGCTGTCCTTGTCCAACTGCTCCGATCTCGGCCATTAAGGCGAGATCGCGAGCGTTGGACAAGCACCCTGTTGGCACGTTTAAGCTCTGCGACCACTGCACTTCTTAACGTTTTCTTCAACGAACAATTGGGATGGTGTGCGCGCCGCTTAGCGATGTCGGTGGCGCTGTCGGTTACACGAGGCCCCTTCGCGTATAACGTCAATGGAATAGACCGGCTGAAATATGTGTGTAATAATGTCTTTCTTTTGATTATTTGCTTTCCAACGGTGTCCTTGTCCAACCTCTCCGATCTCGGCCATTAAGGCGAGATCGCGAGCGTTGGACAAGCACCCTGTTGGCACGTTTAAGCTCTGCGACCACTGCACTTCTTAACGTTTTCTTCAACGAACAATTGGGATGGTGTGCGCGCCGCTTAGCGATGTCGGTGGCGCTGTCGGTTACACGAGGCCCCCTTCGCGTATAACGTCAATGGATTAGGCCGGCTGAAATATGTGGGTAATAATCTCTTTCTTTTGATTATTTGCTTACCAACGGTGTCCTTGTCCAACTGCTCCGATCTCGGCCATTAAGGCGAGATCGCGAGCGTTGGACAGGCACCCTTGTTGGCACGTTTAAGCTCTGCGACCACTGCACCTCTTAACATTTTCTTGAACGAACAATTCGGATGGTGTGCGCGCCGCTTAGCGATGTCGGTGGCGCTGTCGGTTACACGAGGCCCCTTCGCGTATAACGTCAATGGAATAGACCGGCTGAAATATGTGTGTAATAATGTCTTTCTTTTGATTATTTGCTTTCCAACGCTGTCCTTGTCCAACTGCTCCGATCTCGGCCATTAAGGCGAGATCGCGAGCGTTGGACAAGCATCCTGTTGGCACGTTTAAGCTCTGCGACCACTGCACCTCTTAACATTTTCTTGAACGAACAATTGGGATGGTGTGCGCGCCGCTTAGCGATGTCGGTGGCGCTGTCGGTTACACGAGGCCCCTTCGCGTATAACATCAATGGAATATACCGGCAGAAATATGTGTGTAATAATGTCTTTCTTTTGATTATTTGCTTACCAACGTTGGCCTTGTCCAACTGCTCCGATCTCGGCCATAAAGGCGAGATCGCGAGCGTTGGACAGGCACCCTTGTTGGCACGTTTAAGCTCTGCGACCACTGCACCTCCTAACATTTTCTTCAACGAACAATTCGGTTGGTGTGCGCGCCGCTTAGCGATGTCGGTGGCGCTGTCGGTTACACGAGGCCCCTTCGCGTATAACGTCAATGGAATAGACCGGCTGAAATATGTGTGTAATAATGTCTTTCTTTTGATTATTTGCTTACCAACGTTGGCCTTGTCCAACTGCTCCGATCTCGGCCATTAAGGCGAGATCGCGAGCGTTGGACAGGCACCCTGTTGGCACGTTTAAGCTCTGCGACCACTGCACTTCTTAACGTTTTCTTCAACGAACAATTGGGATGGTGTGCGCGCCGCTTAGCGATGTCGGTGGCGGTGTCGGTTACACGAGGCCCCTTCGCGTATAACGTCAATGGAATAGACCGGCTGAAATATGTGGGTAATAATCTCTTTCTTTTGATTATTTGCTTACCAACGGTGTCCTTGTCCAACTGCTCCGATCTCGGCCATTAAGGCGAGATCGCGAGCGTTGGACAGGCACCCTTGTTGGCACGTTTAAGCTCTGCGACCACTGCACCTCCTAACATTTTCTTCAATGAACAATTCGGTTGGTGTGCGCGCCGCTTAGCGATGTCGGTGGCGCTGTCGGTTACACGAGGCCCCTTCGCGTATAACGTCAATGGAATAGACCGGCTGAAATATGTGTGTAATAATGTCTTTCTTTTGATTATTTGCTTACCAACGTTGGCCTTGTCCAACTGCTCCGATCTCGGCCATTAAGGCGAGATCGCGAGCGTTGGACAGGCACCCTGTTGGCACGTTTAAGCTCTGCGACCACTGCACTTCTTAAAATTTTCTTCAAGGAACAATTGGGATGGTGTGCGCGCCGCTTAGCGATGTCGGTGGCGCTGGCGGTTACACGAGGCCCCTTCGCGTATAACGTCAATGGAATATACCGGCAGAAATATGTGTGTAATAATGTCTTTCTTTTGATTATTTGCTTTCCAACGCTGTCCTTGTCCAACTGCTCCGATCTCGGCCATTAAGGCGAGATCGCGAGCGTTGGACAAGCACCCTGTTGGCACGTTTAAGCTCAGCGACCACTGCACTTCTTAACGTTTTCTTCAACGAACAATTGGGATGGTGTGCGCGCCGCTTAGCGATGTCGGTGGCGCTGTCGGTTACACGAGGCCCCTTCGCGTATAACGTCAATGGAATATACCGGCAGAAATATGTGTGTAATAATGTCTTTCTTTTGATTATTTGCTTACCAACGTTGGCCTTGTCCAACTGCTCCGATCTCGGCCATTAAGGCGAGATCGGGAGCGTTGGGCAGGCACCCTGTTGGCACGTTTAAGCTCTGCGACCACTGCACTTCTTAAAATTTTCTTCAAGGAACAATTGGGATGGTGTGCGCGCCGCTTAGCGATGTCGGTGGCGCTGTCGGTTACACGAGGCCCCTTCGCGTATAACGTCAATGGAATAGACCGGCTGAAATATGTGTGTAATAATGTCTTTCTTTTGATTATTTGCTTTCCAACGGTGTCCTTGTCCAACCTCTCCGATCTCGGCCATTAAGGCGAGATCGCGAGCGTTGGACAAGCACCCTGTTGGCACGTTTAAGCTCTGCGACCACTGCACTTCTTAACATTTTTTTCAACGAACAATTGGGATGGTGTGCGCGCCGCTTAGCGATGTCGGTGGCGCTGTCGGTTACACGAGGCCCCTTCGCGTATAACGTCAATGGAATAGACCGGCTGAAATATGTGGGTAATAATGTCTTTCTTTTGATTATTTGCTTACCAACGGTGTCCTTGTCCAACTGCTCCGATCTCGGCCATTAAGGCGAGATTGCGAGCGTTGGACAGGCACCCTTCTTGGCACGTTTAAGCTCAGCGACCACTGCACCTCTTAACATTTTCTTCAACGAACAATTCGGATGGTGTGCGCGCCGCTTAGCGATGTCGGTGGCGCTGTCGGTTACACGAGGCCCCTTCGCGTATAACGTCAATGGAATAGACCGGCTGAAATATGTGTGTAATAATGTCTTTCTTTTGATTATTTGCTTTCCAACGCTGTCCTTGTCCAACTGCTCCGATCTCGGCCATTAAGGCGAGATCGCGAGCGTTGGACAGGCACCCTGTTGGCACGTTTAAGCTCTGCGGTCACTGCACTTCTTAACGTTTTCTTCAACGAACAATTGGGATGGTGTGCGCGCCGCTTAGCGATGTCGGTGGCGCTGTCGGTTACACGAGGCCCCTTCGCGTATAACGTCAATGGAATAGGCCGGCTGAAATATGTGGGTAATAATCTCTTTCTTTTGATTATTTGCTTACCAACGGTGTCCTTGTCCAACTGCTCCGATCTCGGCCATTAAGGCGAGATCGCGAGCGTTGGACAGGCACCCTGTTGGCACGTTTAAGCTCTGCGACCACTGCACTTCTTAACGTTTTCTTCAACGAACAATTGGGATGGTGTGCGCGCCGCTTAGCGATGTCGGTGGCGCTGTCGGTTACACGAGGCCCCTTCGCGTATAACGTCAATGGAATAGACCGGCTGAAATATGTCTGTAATAATGTCTTTCTTTTGATTATTTGCTTTCCAACGCTGTCCTTGTCCAACTGCTCCGATCTCGGCCATTAAGGCGAGATCGCGAGCGTTGGACAAGCACCCTGTCGGCACGTTTAAGCTCTGCGACCACTGCACTTCTTAACGTTTTCTTCAACGAACAATTGGGATGGTGTGCGCGCCGCTTAGCGATGTCGGTGGCGCTGTCGGTTACACGAGGCCCCTTCGCGTATAACGTCAATGGAATAGGCCGGCTGAAATATGTGGGTAATAATCTCTTTCTTTTTATTATTTGCTTACCAACGGTGTCCTTGTCCAACTGCTCCGATCTCGGCCATTAAGGCGAGATCGCGAGCGTTGGACAGGCACCCTGTTGGCACGTTTAAGCTCTGCGACCACTGCACTTCTTAAAATTTTCTTCAACGAACAATTGGGATGGTGTGCGCGCCGCTTAGCGATGTCGGTGGCGCTGTCGGTTACACGAGGCCCCTTCGCGTATAACGTCAATGGAATAGACCGGCTGAAATATGTGTGTAATAATCTCTTTCTTTTGATTATTTGCTTACCAACGGTGTCCTTGTCCAACTGCTCCGATCTCGGCCATTAAGGCGAGATCGCGAGCGTTGGACAGGCACCCTGTTGGCACGTTTAAGCTCTGCGACCACTGCACTTCTTAAAATTTTCTTCAACGAACAATTGGGATGGTGTGCGCGCCGCTTAGCGATGTCGGTGGCGCTGTCGGTTACACGAGGCCCCTTCGCGTATAACGTCAATGGAATAGGCCGGCTGAAATATGTAGGTAATAATCTCTTTCTTTTGATTATTTGCTTACCAACGGTGTCCTTGTCCAACTGCTCCGATCTCGGCCATTAAGGCGAGATCGCGAGCGTTGGACAGCCACCCTGTTGGCACGTTTAAGCTCTGCGACCATTGCACTTAACATTTTCTTCAAGGAACAATTGGGATGGTGTGCGCGCCGCTTAACGATGTCGGTGGCGCTGTCGGTTACACGAGGCCCCTTCGCGTATAACGTCAATGGAATAGACCGGCTGAAATATGTGTGTAATAATGTCTTTCTTTTGATTATTTGCTTACCAATGTTGGCCTTGTCCAACTGCTCCGATCTCGGCCATTAAGGCGAGATCGCGAGCGTTGGACAGGCACCCTGTCGGCACGTTTAAGCTCTGCGACCACTGCACTTCTTAACATTTTCTTCAAGGCACAAATGGGATGGTGTGCGCGCCGCTTAACGATGTCGGTGGCGCTGTCGGTTACACGAGGCCCCTTCGCGTATAACGTCAATGGAATAGACCGGCTGAAATATGTGTGTAATAATGTCTTTCTTTTGATTATTTGCTTACCAACGTTGGCCTTGTCCAACTGCTCCGATCTCGGCCATTAAGGCGAGATCGCGAGCGTTGGACAGCCACCCTGTTGGCACGTTTAAGCTCTGCGACCATTGCACTTAACATTTTCTTCAAGGAACAATTGGGATGGTGTGCGCGCCGCTTAACGATGTCGGTGGCGCTGTCGGTTACACGAGGCCCCTTCGCGTATAACGTCAATGGAATAGACCGGCTGAAATATGTGTGTAATAATATCTTTCTTTTGATTATTTGCTTACCAACGTTGGCCTTGTCCAACTGCTCCGATCTCGGCCATTAAGGCGAGATCGCGAGCGTTGGACAGGCACCCTGTTGGCACGTTTAAGCTCTGCGACCACTGCACCTCCTAACATTTTCTTCAATGAACAATTCGGTTGGTGTGCGCGCCGCTTAGCGATGTCGGTGGCGCTGTCGGTTACACGAGGCCCCTTCGCGTATAACGTCAATGGAATAGACCGGCTGAAATATGTGTGTAATAATGTCTTTCTTTTGATTATTTGCTTACCATCGTTGGCCTTGTCCAACTGCTCCGATCTCGGCCATTAAGGCGAGATCGCGAGCGTTGGACAGGCACCCTGTTGGCACGTTTAAGCTCTGCGACCACTGCACTTCTTAAAATTTTCTTCAAGGAACAATTGGGATGGTGTGCGCGCCGCTTAGCGATGTCGGTGGCGCTGGCGGTTACACGAGGCCCCTTCGCGTATAACGTCAATGGAATATACCGGCAGAAATATGTGTGTAATAATGTCTTTCTTTTGATTATTTGCTTTCCAACGCTGTCCTTGTCCAACTGCTCCGATCTCGGCCATTAAGGCGAGATCGCGAGCGTTGGACAAGCACCCTGTTGGCACGTTTAAGCTCTGCGACCACTGCACTTCTTAACGTTTTCTTCAACGAACAATTGGGATGGTGTGCGCGCCGCTTAGCGATGTCGGTGGCGCTGTCGGTTACACGAGGCCCCTTCGCGTATAACGTCAATGGAATATACCGGCAGAAATATGTGTGTAATAATGTATTTCTTTTGATTATTTGCTTACCAACGTTGGCCTTGTCCAACTGCTCCGATCTCGGCCATTAAGGCGAGATCGGGAGCGTTGGGCAGGCACCCTGTTGGCACGTTTAAGCTCTGCGACCACTGCACTTCTTAAAATTTTCTTCAAGGAACAATTGGGATGGTGTGCGCGCCGCTTAGCGATGTCGGTGGCGCTGTCGGTTACACGAGGCCCCTTCGCGTATAACGTCAATGGAATAGACCGGCTGAAATATGTGTGTAATAATGTCTTTCTTTTGATTATTTGCTTTCCAACGGTGTCCTTGTCCAACCTCTCCGATCTCGGCCATTAAGGCGAGATCGCGAGCGTTGGACAAGCACCCTGTTGGCACGTTTAAGCTCTGCGACCACTGCACTTCTTAACGTTTTCTTCAACGAACAATTGGGATGGTGTGCGCGCCGCTTAGCGATGTCGGTGGCGCTGTCTTTTACACGAGGCCCCTTCGCGTATAACGTCAATGGAATAGACCGGCTGAAATATGTGGGTAATAATCTCTTTCTTTTGATTATTTGCTTACCAACGGTGTCCTTGTCCAACTGCTCCGATCTCGGCCATTAAGGCGAGATCGCGAGCGTTGGACAGGCACCCTTGTTGGCACGTTTAAGCTCTGCGACCACTGCACCTCCTAACATTTTCTTCAATGAACAATTCGGTTGGTGTGCGCGCCGCTTAGCGATGTCGGTGGCGCTGTCGGTTACACGAGGCCCCTTCGCGTATAACGTCAATGGAATAGACCGGCTGAAATATGTGTGTAATAATGTCTTTCTTTTGATTATTTGCTTTCCAACGGTGTCCTTGTCCAACCTCTCCGATCTCGGCCATTAAGGCGAGATCGCGAGCGTTGGACAAGCACCCTGTTGGCACGTTTAAGCTCTGCGACCACTGCACTTCTTAACATTTTTTTCAACGAACAATTGGGATGGTGTGCGCGCCGCTTAGCGATGTCGGTGGCGCTGTCGGTTACACGAGGCCCCTTCGCGTATAACGTCAATGGAATAGGCCGGCTGAAATATGTGGGTAATAATCTCTTTCTTTTGATTATTTGCTTACCAACGGTGTCCTTGTCCAACTGCTCCGATCTCGGCCATTAAGGCGAGATCGCGAGCGTTGGACAGGCACCCTGTTGGCACGTTTTAGCTCTGCGACCACTGCACTTCTTAACGTTTTCTTCAACGAACAATTGGGATGGTGTGCGCGCCGCTTAGCGATGTCGGTGGCGCTGTCGGTTACACGAGGCCCCTTCGCGTATAACGTCAATGGAATATACCGGCAGAAATATGTGTGTAATAATGTATTTCTTTTGATTATTTGCTTACCAACGTTGGCCTTGTCCAACTGCTCCGATCTCGGCCATTAAGGCGAGATCGGGAGCGTTGGGCAGGCACCCTGTTGGCACGTTTAAGCTCTGCGACCACTGCACTTCTTAAAATTTTCTTCAAGGAACAATTGGGATGGTGTGCGCGCCGCTTAGCGATGTCGGTGGCGCTGTCGGTTACACGAGGCCCCTTCGCGTATAACGTCAATGGAATAGACCGGCTGAAATATGTGTGTAATAATGTATTTCTTTTGATTATTTGCTTACCAACGTTGGCCTTGTCCAACTGCTCCGATCTCGGCCATTAAGGCGAGATCGGGAGCGTTGGGCAGGCACCCTGTTGGCACGTTTAAGCTCTGCGACCACTGCACTTCTTAACATTTTTTTCAACGAACAATTGGGATGGTGTGCGCGCCGCTTAGCGATGTCGGTGGCGCTGTCGGTTACACGAGGCCCCTTCGCGTATAACGTCAATGGAATAGGCCGGCTGAAATATGTGGGTAATAATCTCTTTCTTTTGATTATTTGCTTACCAACGGTGTCCTTGTCCAACTGCTCCGATCTCGGCCATTAAGGCGAGATCGCGAGCGTTGGACAGGCACCCTGTTGGCACGTTTTAGCTCTGCGACCACTGCACTTCTTAACGTTTTCTTCAACGAACAATTGGGATGGTGTGCGCGCCGCTTAGCGATGTCGGTGGCGCTGTCGGTTACACGAGGCCCCTTCGCGTATAACGTCAATGGAATAGACCGGCTGAAATATGTCTGTAATAATGTCTTTCTTTTGATTATTTGCTTTCCAACGCTGTCCTTGTCCAACTGCTCCGATCTCGGCCATTAAGGCGAGATCGCGAGCGTTGGACAAGCACCCTGTCGGCACGTTTAAGCTCTGCGACCACTGCACTTCTTAACGTTTTCTTCAACGAACAATTGGGATGGTGTGCGCGCCGCTTAGCGATGTCGGTGGCGCTGTCGGTTACACGAGGCCCCTTCGCGTATAACGTCAATGGAATAGGCCGGCTGAAATATGTGGGTAATAATCTCTTTCTTTTTATTATTTGCTTACCAACGGTGTCCTTGTCCAACTGCTCCGATCTCGGCCATTAAGGCGAGATCGCGAGCGTTGGACAGGCACCCTGTTGGCACGTTTAAGCTCTGCGACCACTGCACTTCTTAAAATTTTCTTCAACGCACAATTGGGATGGTGTGCGCGCCGCTTAGCGATGTCGGTGGCGCTGTCGGTTACACGAGGCCCCTTCGCGTATAACGTCAATGGAATAGACCGGCTGAAATATGTGTGTAATAATCTCTTTCTTTTGATTATTTGCTTACCAACGGTGTCCTTGTCCAACTGCTCCGATCTCGGCCATTAAGGCGAGATCGCGAGCGTTGGACAGGCACCCTGTTGGCACGTTTAAGCTCTGCGACCACTGCACTTCTTAAAATTTTCTTCAACGAACAATTGGGATGGTGTGCGCGCCGCTTAGCGATGTCGGTGGCGCTGTCGGTTACACGAGGCCCCTTCGCGTATAACGTCAATGGAATAGGCCGGCTGAAATATGTAGGTAATAATCTCTTTCTTTTGATTATTTGCTTACCAACGGTGTCCTGGTCCAACTGCTCCGATCTCGGCCATTAAGGCGAGATCGCGAGCGTTGGACAGCCACCCTGTTGGCACGTTTAAGCTCTGCGACCATTGCACTTAACATTTTCTTCAAGGAACAATTGGGATGGTGTGCGCGCCGCTTAACGATGTCGGTGGCGCTGTCGGTTACACGAGGCCCCTTCGCGTATAACGTCAATGGAATAGACCGGCTGAAATATGTGTGTAATAATGTCTTTCTTTTGATTATTTGCTTACCAATGTTGGCCTTGTCCAACTGCTCCGATCTCGGCCATTAAGGCGAGATCGCGAGCGTTGGACAGGCACCCTGTCGGCACGTTTAAGCTCTGCGACCACTGCACTTCTTAACATTTTCTTCAAGGCACAAATGGGATGGTGTGCGCGCCGCTTAACGATGTCGGTGGCGCTGTCGGTTACACGAGGCCCCTTCGCGTATAACGTCAATGGAATAGACCGGCTGAAATATGTGTGTAATAATGTCTTTCTTTTGATTATTTGCTTACCAACGTTGGCCTTGTCCAACTGCTCCGATCTCGGCCATTAAGGCGAGATCGCGAGCGTTGGACAGCCACCCTGTTGGCACGTTTAAGCTCTGCGACCATTGCACTTAACATTTTCTTCAAGGAACAATTGGGATGGTGTGCGCGCCGCTTAACGATGTCGGTGGCGCTGTCGGTTACACGAGGCCCCTTCGCGTATAACGTCAATGGAATAGACCGGCTGAAATATGTGTGTAATAATATCTTTCTTTTGATTATTTGCTTACCAACGTTGGCCTTGTCCAACTGCTCCGATCTCGGCAATTAAGGCGAGATCGCGAGCGTTGGACAGGCACCCTGTTGGCACGTTTAAGCTCAGCGACCACTGCACCTCTTAACATTTTCTTCAAGGAACAATTGGGATGGTGTGCGCGCCGCTTAGCGATGTCGGTGGCGCTGTCGGTTACACGAGGCCCCCTCGCGTATAACGCGAAATACACAGGCAGAAATGTGTAATTATTTCTTTCTTTTGATTATTTGCTTACCAACGTTGGCCTTGTCCAACTGCTCCCATCTCGGCCATTAAGGCGAGATCGCGAGCGTTGGACAGCCACCCTGTTGGCACGTTTAAGCTCTGCGACCATTGCACTTAACATTTTCTTCAAGGAACAATTGGGATGGTGTGCGCGCCGCTTAACGATGTTGGTGGCGCTGTCTTTTACACGAGGCCCCTTCGCGTATAACGTCAATGGAATAGACCGGCTGAAATATGTGGGTAATAATCTCTTTCTTTTGATTATTTGCTTACCAACGGTGTCCTTGTCCAACTGCTCCGATCTCGGCCATTAAGGCGAGATCGCGAGCGTTGGACAGGCACCCTTGTTGGCACGTTTAAGCTCTGCGACCACTGCACCTCCTAACATTTTCTTCAATGAACAATTCGGTTGGTGTGCGCGCCGCTTAGCGATGTCGGTGGCGCTGTCGGTTACACGAGGCCCCTTCGCGTATAACGTCAATGGAATAGACCGGCTGAAATATGTGTGTAATAATGTCTTTCTTTTGATTATTTGCTTACCATCGTTGGCCTTGTCCAACTGCTCCGATCTCGGCCATTAAGGCGAGATCGCGAGCGTTGGACAGGCACCCTGTTGGCACGTTTAAGCTCTGCGACCACTGCACTTCTTAAAATTTTCTTCAAGGAACAATTGGGATGGTGTGCGCGCCGCTTAGCGATGTCGGTGGCGCTGGCGGTTACACGAGGCCCCTTCGCGTATAACGTCAATGGAATATACCGGCAGAAATATGTGTGTAATAATGTCTTTCTTTTGATTATTTGCTTTCCAACGCTGTCCTTGTCCAACTGCTCCGATCTCGGCCATTAAGGCGAGATCGGGAGCGTTGGGCAGGCACCCTGTTGGCACGTTTAAGCTCTGCGACCACTGCACTTCTTAAAATTTTCTTCAAGGAACAATTGGGATGGTGTGCGCGCCGCTTAGCGATGTCGGTGGCGCTGTCGGTTACACGAGGCCCCTTCGCGTATAACGTCAATGGAATAGACCGGCTGAAATATGTGTGTAATAATGTCTTTCTTTTGATTATTTGCTTTCCAACGGTGTCCTTGTCCAACCTCTCCGATCTCGGCCATTAAGGCGAGATCGCGAGCGTTGGACAAGCACCCTGTTGGCACGTTTAAGCTCTGCGACCACTGCACTTCTTAACATTTTTTTCAACGAACAATTGGGATGGTGTGCGCGCCGCTTAGCGATGTCGGTGGCGCTGTCGGTTACACGAGGCCCCTTCGCGTATAACGTCAATGGAATAGACCGGCTGAAATATGTGGGTAATAATGTCTTTCTTTTGATTATTTGCTTACCAACGGTGTCCTTGTCCAACTGCTCCGATCTCGGCCATTAAGGCGAGATTGCGAGCGTTGGACAGGCACCCTTCTTGGCACGTTTAAGCTCAGCGACCACTGCACCTCTTAACATTTTCTTCAACGAACAATTCGGATGGTGTGCGCGCCGCTTAGCGATGTCGGTGGCGCTGTCGGTTACACGAGGCCCCTTCGCGTATAACGTCAATGGAATAGGCCGGCTGAAATATGCGGGTAATAATCTCTTTCTTTTGATTATTTGCTTACCAACGGTGTCCTTGTCCAACTGCTCCGATCTCGGCCATTAAGGCGAGATCGCGAGCGTTGGACAGGCACCCTGTTGGCACGTTTAAGCTCTGCGACCACTGCACTTCTTAACGTTTTCTTCAACGAACAATTGGGATGGTGTGCGCGCCGCTTAGCGATGTCGGTGGCGCTGTCGGTTACACGAGGCCCCTTCGCGTATAACGTCAATGGAATAGACCGGCTGAAATATGTCTGTAATAATGTCTTTCTTTTGATTATTTGCTTTCCAACGCTGTCCTTGTCCAACTGCTCCGATCTCGGCCATTAAGGCGAGATCGCGAGCGTTGGACAAGCACCCTGTCGGCACGTTTAAGCTCTGCGACCACTGCACTTCTTAACGTTTTCTTCAACGAACAATTGGGATGGTGTGCGCGCCGCTTAGCGATGTCGGTGGCGCTGTCGGTTACACGAGGCCCCTTCGCGTATAACGTCAATGGAATAGGCCGGCTGAAATATGTGGGTAATAATCTCTTTCTTTTTATTATTTGCTTACCAACGGTGTCCTTGTCCAACTGCTCCGATCTCGGCCATTAAGGCGAGATCGCGAGCGTTGGACAGGCACCCTGTTGGCACGTTTAAGCTCTGCGACCACTGCACTTCTTAAAATTTTCTTCAACGAACAATTGGGATGGTGTGCGCGCCGCTTAGCGATGTCGGTGGCGCTGTCGGTTACACGAGGCCCCTTCGCGTATAACGTCAATGGAATAGACCGGCTGAAATATGTGTGTAATAATCTCTTTCTTTTGATTATTTGCTTACCAACGGTGTCCTTGTCCAACTGCTCCGATCTCGGCCATTAAGGCGAGATCGCGAGCGTTGGACAGGCACCCTGTTGGCACGTTTAAGCTCTGCGACCACTGCACTTCTTAAAATTTTCTTCAAGGAACAATTGGGATGGTGTGCGCGCCGCTTAGCGATGTCGGTGGCGCTGTCGGTTACACGAGGCCCCTTCGCGTATAACGTCAATGGAATAGGCCGGCTGAAATATGTAGGTAATAATCTCTTTCTTTTGATTATTTGCTTACCAACGGTGTCCTTGTCCAACTGCTCCGATCTCGGCCATTAAGGCGAGATCGCGAGCGTTGGACAGCCACCCTGTTGGCACGTTTAAGCTCTGCGACCATTGCACTTAACATTTTCTTCAAGGAACAATTGGGATGGTGTGCGCGCCGCTTAACGATGTCGGTGGCGCTGTCGGTTACACGAGGCCCCTTCGCGTATAACGTCAATGGAATAGACCGGCTGAAATATGTGTGTAATAATGTCTTTCTTTTGATTATTTGCTTACCAATGTTGGCCTTGTCCAACTGCTCCGATCTCGGCCATTAAGGCGAGATCGCGAGCGTTGGACAGGCACCCTGTCGGCACGTTTAAGCTCTGCGACCACTGCACTTCTTAACATTTTCTTCAAGGCACAAATGGGATGGTGTGCGCGCCGCTTAACGATGTCGGTGGCGCTGTCGGTTACACGAGGCCCCTTCGCGTATAACGTCAATGGAATAGACCGGCTGAAATATGTGTGTAATAATGTCTTTCTTTTGATTATTTGCTTACCAACGTTGGCCTTGTCCAACTGCTCCGATCTCGGCCATTAAGGCGAGATCGCGAGCGTTGGACAGCCACCCTGTTGGCACGTTTAAGCTCTGCGACCATTGCACTTAACATTTTCTTCAAGGAACAATTGGGATGGTGTGCGCGCCGCTTAACGATGTCGGTGGCGCTGTCGGTTACACGAGGCCCCTTCGCGTATAACGTCAATGGAATAGACCGGCTGAAATATGTGTGTAATAATATCTTTCTTTTGATTATTTGCTTACCAACGTTGGCCTTGTCCAACTGCTCCGATCTCGGCCATTAAGGCGAGATCGCGAGCGTTGGACAGGCACCCTGTTGGCACTTTTAAGCTCAGCGACCACTGCACCTCTTAACATTTTCTTCAAGGAACAATTGGGATGGTGTGCGCGCCGCTTAGCGATGTCGGTGGCGCTGTCGGTTACACGAGGCCCCCTCGCGTATAACGCGAAATACACAGGCAGAAATATGTGTGTAATTATTTCTTTCTTTTGATTATTTGCTTACCAACGTTGGCCTTGTCCAACTGCTCCCATCTCGGCCATTAAGGCGAGATCGCGAGCGTTGGACAGCCACCCTGTTGGCACGTTTAAGCTCTGCGACCATTGCACTTAACATTTTCTTCAAGGAACAATTGGGATGGTGTGCGCGCCGCTTAACGATGTTGGTGGCGCTGTCTTTTACACGAGGCCCCTTCGCGTATAACGTCAATGGAATAGACCGGCTGAAATATGTGTGTAATAATGTCTTTCTTTTGTTTATTTGCTTACCAACGTTGGCCTTGTCCAACTGCTCCGATCTCGGCCATTAAGGCGAGATCGCGAGCGTTGGACAGGCACCTTGTCGGCACGTTTAAGCTCTGCGACCATTGCACTTCTTAACATTTTCTTCAAGGAACAATTGGGATGGTGTGCGCGCCGCTTAGCGATGTCGGTGGCGCTGTCGGTTACACGAGGCCCCTTCGCGTATAACGTCAATGGAATAGACCGGCTGAAATATGTGTGTAATAATGTCTTTCTTTTGTTTATTTGCTTACCAACGTTGGCCTTGTCCAACTGCTCCGATCTCGGCCATTAAGGCGAGATCGCGAGCGTTGGACAGGCACCTTGTCGGCACGTTTAAGCTCTGCGACCATTGCACTTCTTAACATTTTCTTCAAGGAACTATTGGGATGGTGTGCGCGCCGCTTAGCGATGTCGGTGGCGCTGTCGGTTACACGAGGCCCCTTCGCGTATAACGTCAATGGAATAGACCCGCAGAAATATGTGTGTAATAATGTCTTTCTTTTGATTATTTGCTTACCAACGTTGGCCTTGTCCAACTGGTCCGATCTTAAGGCGAGATCGCGAGCCTTGGACAGGCACCCTGTTGGCACGTTTAAGCTCTGCGAGCACTGCACCTCTTAACATTTTCTTCAACGAACAATTGGGATGGTGTGCGCGCCGCTTAGCGATGTCAGTGGCGCTGTCGGTTACACGAGGCCCCTTCGCGCATAACGTCTATGGAATAGACCCGCAGAAATATGTGTTTAATAATGTCTTTCTTTTGATTATTTGCTTACCAACGTTGGCCTTGTCCAACTGCTCCGATGTTAAGGCGAGATCGCGAGCGTTGGACAGGCACCCTGGTGGCACGTTTAAGCTCTGCGACCACTGCACCTCTTAACATTTTCTTCAACGAACAATTGGGATGGTGTGCGCGCCGCTTAGCGATGTCGGTGGCGCTGTCGGTTACACGAGGCCCCTTCGCGTATAACGTCAATGGAATAGACCGGCTGAAATATGTGTGTAATAATGTCTGTGTTTTGTTTCTTTGCTTACCAACGTTGGCCTTGTCCAACTGCTCCGATCTCGGCCATTAAGGCGAGATCGCGAGCGTTGGACAGCCACCCTGTTGGCACGTTTAAGCTCTGCGACCATTGCACTTAACATTTTCTTCAACGAACAATTGGGATGGTGTGCGCGCCGCTTAGCGATGTCGGTGGCGCTGTCGGTTACACGAGGCCCCTTCGCGTATAACGTCCATGGAATAGACCGGCTGAAATATGTGTGTAATAATGTCTTTCTTTTGTTTATTTGCTTACCAACGTTGGCCTTGTCCAACTGCTCCGATCTCGGCCATTAAGGCGAGATCGCGAGCGTTGGACAGGCACCTTGTCGGCACGTTTAAGCTCTGCGACCACTGCACCTCTTAACATTTTCTTCAACGAACAATTGGGATGGTGTGCGCGCCGCTTAGCGATGTCGGTGGCGCTGTCGGTTACACGAGGCCCCTTCGCGTATAACGTCAATGGAATAGACCGGCTGAAATATGTGTGTAATAATGTCTTTCTTTTGTTTATTTGCTTACCAACGTTGGCCTTGTCCAACTGCTCCGATCTCGGCCATTAAGGCGAGATCGCGAGCGTTGGACAGGCACCTTGTCGGCACGTTTAAGCTCTGCGACCATTGCACTTCTTAACATTTTCTTCAAGGAACAATTGGGATGGTGTGCGCGCCGCTTAACGATGTCGGTGGCGCTGTCGGTTACACGAGGCCCCTTCGCGTATAACGTCAATGGAATAGACGGGCTGAAATATGTGTGTAATAATGTCTTTCTTTTGATTATTTGCTTACCAACGTTGGCCTTGTCCAACTGCTCCGATCTCGGCCATTAAGGCGAGATCGCGAGCGTTGGACAGCCACCCTGTTGGCACGTTTAAGCTCTGCGACCATTGCACTTAACATTTTCTTCAAGGAACAATTGGGATGGTGTGCGCGCCGCTTAACGATGTTGGTGGCGCTGTCGGTTACACGAGGCCCCTTCGCGTATAACGTCAATGGAATAGACCGGCTGAAATATGTGTGTAATAATGTCTTTCTTTTGATTATTTGCTTAGCAACGTTGGCCTTGGCCAACTGCTCCGATCAAGGCGAGATCGCGAGCGTTGGACAGGCACCCTGTTGGCACGTTTAAACTCAGCGACCACTGCACCTCTTAACATTTTCTTCAAGGAACAATTGGGATGGTGTGCGCGCCGCTTAGCGATGTCGGTGGCGCTGTCGGTTACACGAGGCCCCCTCGCGTATAACGCGAAATACACAGGCAGAAATATGTGTGTAATTATTTCTTTCTTTTGATTATTTGCTTACCAACGTTGGCCTTGTCCAACTGCTCCGATTTCGACCATTAAGGCGAGATCGCGAGCGTTGGGCAGGCACCCTGTCGGAACGTTTAAGCTCTGCGACCACTGCACTTCTTAACATTTCCTTCAAGGAACAATTGGGATGGCGTGCGCGCCGCTTAGCGATGTCGGTGGCGCTGTCGGTTACACGAGGCCCCTTCGCGTATAACGTCAATGGAATAGACCGGCAGAAATATGTGTGTAATAATGTCTTTCTTTTGATTATTTGCTTACCAACGTTGGCCTTGTCCAACTGCTCCGATCTCGGCCATTAAGGCGAGATCACGAGCGTTAGACAGGCACCCTGTTGGCACGTTTAACCCACTTTACCGTTTGTGGTTCTGTTTTTCTGAGAGCATCCGTTAAAGGACTCGCAATCTCGGAATACGGCGGAATATATCTTTGGTGATAACCCGCCAAGCCAAGGAATGATCTGATGTGCCGCTTGGTGCGTGGTTGCGGGAAGTTGTGTATTGCGGTCAGTTTAACCTCGGAAGGCCGACGATGGCCTTGCCCTCCGCGCGCCCTAATTGGCATTTGCGAGCCTTAACAGTTAAGTTGGCCTCTCGTAGACGACACAACACGGTTCGCAGGTGTTGCATATGGTCCGCCCATGATGAAGAAAAGATAGCTACGTCATCGAGATAGGGAAGTGCCAAGTCCTCCATTCCTCGTAGCACCTGGTCCATCTGGCTAGAGAAGCAATATGGCGCATTCTTCAATCCAAAACTCAGGACTTTCGGACGAAAGGTTCACATCGGGGAAATAAACGCTGCAAGTGTGCTTGCCCTCTCGTCAACGGAACCTGCCAATACCCTCTGACTAAATCGAGCGTATAAATGAAATTAGCACTGCTCACTTTCTCAAGCCTTTCCTCGATATGCGGTATTGGATAAGTCTGGTCCTTCGTGATTAAATTGAGCCTGCGGTAGTCGATACATGCGCGCGGCTCCTTTCCTGGGACCTCAACTAAGATAAGAGGTGAGGTATAATCACTCTCTCCTGGCTCGATTGCACCTAGCTCTAACATCTTGTTTATTTCAGCGGTCATGACTTCACGTTGACGAGGCGAAACGCGATAAGCTTTCGAACGAACAGCGTCCGACGAGGTTAACTCGATATCGTGAACTATCGCAGTTGTCCTACCCGGTCTGCCTGAAGATACGTCTTTAAATTCAAACACGAGTTCCCTCAGTTCGGCCCTTTGATTGGGATTCAACTCCGCCTGTTCTACTAACTTATCAATGGTCTCGTCAATGTCTTTTGCCTCCGTCACTGCTGTTAACTCTGGAAAGTCGACAGGCAGCTCCTCAGATTGGTTATTCAAAGAGGGTTTCACGATCATTCGCTTTTCCCCAACTTCAAAGCCTCGCGTGCGAGCCGTCCTGTCATAGTAATGCTCAGCATTGTTTTGTGCTTTACTCATTTCCTGCTCGGCAATCATTGTGGCGGGGCTTACGTTTAACAACTTTCTCCTACATTCTGCCTCTCGCGACATTTCAGGCTCCGCTGCTTCCCTGGTTTTTTCATTAGCTGGCGTACTTTCCGCCTCATCCCCTATGGGGCTGTCCTGTTCAGTACTGGTTGACGAATCAGCTGTCAAACCTGTTTTCTCCACCACTGGACATTCGTACACTGCCTTGGAACGAGTTAGGGCTTGCACTGCTCCCTCACTAAACCCGATTCCCTTGCGTCGTAGCAAATCCTCTGATTGGTTAGAAAACAAATATGGACACTGCGGCGGGAGATGTGACGAGACGGCGGCTTCAGTGTCCAGTACTCCGAAAGGGCCTTCAATACGAATTTTGGCCACCGGGAGACAAACACTGGAGGCCTCTACGGCTTGCCTTATGGAAGCACATTCTCCCGTGAACTGGCCTTCCTCTACGTACGACGGATGCACACGTCCATTGTGGCTGCCGAGTCGCGAAGCACTCTACACGGTTTGCCATTTACTACGAGGTCTTGAATGTAGGGTTCTAGCAAGTTCAGATTGTCTACGTTACTTGTTAGTGACATCAACACTAGTTTGGGATTTTTGCATCCCACGGAGATATGCCCCGTTTGCTGGCAGTTGTAGCAAACTACTGGTTTCTTGGCCCCGAAAGCCCTTTTCTTTTGCCTTTCTGCCCTCTGTTCGGGTGACTCCTTTTCTCCCTCGCTTTCCTCGTCACTACTTTTCACTGAATCTGATCTTTCCTTTGTTTCATTCCGACTCGACTTTGACCATCGTTTTGGCTTGTCGGGTCTGCATTTATTCATCTCCTCCTTAGGAGCTTCGCTGCCTTCGTCCGCACGGCGAGTTACGTACTCCTCAGCGTGATCGGCCGCTCTCGAAACAGTGTCTACGCCTGCCCTATCCTGAACACACTACTTCATGTTTACTGGCAGCCGGCGGTAGAACTGTTCTAAAGCAACGCACTGCATTGTCTTTTCGGCTTCGCCGAGTGCACCCTCTTCTCTGAGCCATTCCTTCAGGTTTACCTCCAACGTGTATGCAAAATCTGAGTATGACTCGCTTTTGGTTTTCTCGACTTCCCTGAATTTTCGCCTGAATGCTTCCGCTGATAACCTAAACTTTTTAAGCAGGTTTGCTTTGACTTCATCGAAGTCCTCTGCTTCTTCTTTCCCCATTCGGGTGATGATATCAGCTACCTCCCGTGGCAGTAACGTACGCAAGCGTTGCGGCCACGTGTTTCTTGCGAATTTTGCCTTCTCACACGTGCGCTCAAACTGTACCAGAAAAAGACGTATGTCCCTTCCTACTGCGTAGGGTGCCATCAAGTCTGTCATTCTGCGCTCGCTTTCACGTGCCTCTGTGCTAGGTCAATCTCTAGGCGCTTCATTTCGAGGTCGCGCTCTTCTTTGGCCTCACGTGCTGCCCGCTCGCGCTCCTGTTTTTCCTCTAGGCGCTTACGCTCTTCTTTTTCCTCTAGGCGCTTACACTCTTCTTTTTCCTCTAGGCGCTTACGCTCTTCTTTTTCCTCTTTCTCTTTAATTCTCTCGAGGCATTCCGTCAGTTCCTCGTCGTCTGCCCCGGTCTCTTCGATCGCCTCAATGATCTCCGGCTTTCTCTTTGATTCGGCAATTTGGAGGCCCAACTCTTTGGCCAAGCTCAACAATTCCGGCTTCTTTAGTGCCTTCAAGTTCATGGCTGCCTTTAGTGCTGCTAAACCTTCACTCTATACAACCTTGACGTACTCAAACTTCCGTCAACGGTTTAAAGAAAAATCACTGCTATGTACTTTCCAAAAGATACGTAAAAGCCAAGTGATATCTCAGTGAAGAAAAGCCGTGCACTCACCTTATGCAGTCATGATCCAGACACCTTCCTTTCGAACGTTGTTGCCAGGATGAAGAGGCTACGATCTCGTAGTTGTCGTCCAAGTTGGGGTCTCCAGGATTCCGCATCCCGATCGCTGCCAGCCAGTTTGTTGCGTACTCCAGGGTAGCGTACCGTACTGCTGCCGAGAAGTAGCGGCGCCTGCCTATCGAAGCTCGACCGACATTACTTATTGGGTAGCGTGGCGTTGTCGGCGGGCTGCAGGCATCCGGTAGACCATGGCGACCAAGCAAGGGCGAGACGATTTGCTAGTGCGAAACTTGCACGGTTAATTCAAAGGTAGTTGAAAGAAAATAAGAAAAGCATGAAGTATATAAAAGTACATTTCGGAGCCCCTTAAATAGGCTCTCTACAAGTGTGGGCGGGATCTTGCTTCCATCGATGTCACGTGACAGGCACGGAGAGAGGGCCCCTCCTCCTCTGGCATTACCAAGCAAGGAAAGGAAAAGTCACGCGTCATTTCGACGAAGCCTGGTAGAAGGCCGGGTGGTAGGAGGCCGGGTGATAGAAGGCCGGGTGGTAGAAGGTCGGGTGATAGAAGGCCGGGCGATAGAAGGCCCTTTGTGCGCAAGGAGCGTGACGTTAACCATCGCAGGAGAAGTCAAGCCTCCTTTCGACGAATCCTAGTAGAAGGTCGGGCGAAATTCCTGTCGCCACGTGGCGTCAAACGCCAACCCTAACGAGGTTCTCGGTAAAGCAAAACAGTTCTCCTCCGCTGTAAAAATAAAGCACCTAGCTCAAAGAGTACGATTATTCCGTCGAAAACGCTTCTCGCTTCCGTCGTCTGCTTCATTAGCTAGGATGCGCGTACCCGGGAAACGGAATGAGTGATCGTATATCATCGAGGAATGTGGGGAAGCAGCGCGGGAGGGAGGGGGTGGTGGTGTTCTACTGCGGCAGCAACTGCGTACTTTGCGCGGTCGCGCGCTCATCTATCTTGAAAGCGATCTGCAGACCTTTGTGCGTGCTTTGTTCTTGCCGTTCAGTTCGCGTTGAAGCGATAGACAGCACGAAGGTCACTTCGCCCGCTGCTGCTGCCGCGCTTCCTCACGCCATCGTTTTGACAGCGAGTGTCCGCGGCCATCGAGTGTGATGTGTTTTGTTTGCCTCTGTTCGCTGACACTATGCTAGTTAATATAGTTAGTCAACTAACGTTTATATGGCTGATAAAACTATTATCTTTAGTTCGTATAGCTGTCTACTAATGTGCTACCACTATCGATGCTTCGCCTTTCGGGCGAAGCATCGATTTTTAATTTTTATTATGGGAACCCCATCTGTATTTATGAATAAACAATGCATGTTTACCGACGGAAAATACTTCCTTTGTCACGTTATGGTCACTGTAAGAAAAGTGCGGTAAGCTTATTTTGAAATAGGTTATTCTGAGCATTTGAAACCTGCAATATTGACCATTAGAAGGGGCAGAAAATGCATCAATGAGAATTATCTTTGTCATTGACAGACTTGATTATAATTCATACATAATTAATCATTCCAATCCAGTGTGGCCAAAGTGAGAGAGAGAGGTCGATAAAATTCTCACCAAACTGTCAAGTGGATTAATGTAGGCATTTTGGAACACTATAATGTAAGCTAACGTAAATTAAATAATTTACTTAGACATTTCACGTTTGCATAACGTTGGTGCAGATGACGGTTAAACAGTGAATTTACCAACGCGGTGGAGAGGGCTTTAATTTATTTAGTTACACGGCAATCCCCACTGGATAATTAGGCAGAGTGGGTTATAAAACAAAAGTGATTACAGAATTTGCAGAAATGTAACAAATACTGATGGGTCACTCACGCAAAACGTCAGATACATTGAACTCGACCACTCTCCGATTCTATTAAAAAAATAGCGGTCAATCATTTTGGTGAACTGTTTGACCCCCTAGAGTATTTTTGCACCAAACTTTTTTTTTCTGTCTCTTGCAGCGATTTTAATGTTACCGTGGTGGGCGAAGCCTAGGTTGCCGAAATACACCCGAAAACATATAATACTGCATGAAGCGCCTCAAAAAGCTGCTGGTTCCTTGCAAAAGAATTGCTCTTGCTTATTTTTCCTCATTGGCGGTCGCTACTTGGTCTGACAATGTGCTTTGTGGTGAAGCAATACTGCGATTATGCGTCAATTTTGACTGTTTTTACAAAATTCTACAAAATCTACAGACGCGATACGAATACTTCACGTGGCTGGATAGGTTGAAGTAAGTGTGTAAAAAAGTATTGATGTCGATGGGCGAGTAGTTTCGAAGTGAAAGAGACGCAAACATTGAACAATACGCGAAATGTCTCGTGTTCAGGCGCACGTACATACATTGGTGATGCGGTCCAAGTAAAAATGTATGCTCGAATTTATTTGAAAGGGTGTTGTTGCGACTGGGGTCCGAAGACGTAGAATCTACTTTGCTCATGGAGGAGTAAGGGAACGTGGGACTGGGCCCGACATCCAGGACATTTTACAAACACGTTTATATATACATATTTACAAGAAAATTCAAAGTAGTACAGAAGAAGTTCATGAAGGAGTTGTAGCAGCCGATCACTCCCGCCGTCCATTGCTCTTTTTATGCCCTGCGTGGTCATTGTTCAGTCACTTCCCACAATCCGACGTCAGGAGACCGATGACAACAGGTCTCACCAATCCGGAGGTCGGTTGCCCTTTCCCTCCGAAGGGAGCTTTGCCGGAAACGCACGCACATCACTGGGCACAAACAGGGGAAGGGGGATCGTACACTGACTCCGTCTCCGGAGTGGACATGCCAATTTGGGCGGCTGACAGGTGATGGACTGTACACTATTTGGCCAAACCTGTCCTGACCGAGGTACTCCGGTGTTGGCCATCAATAATCCGTTTTGAGAACCATTATGGCGAGGCCATCGGCCCATTCCCCATAATCGCGCTAGCTGTGACTGCAGGTTGTCGCGGGGTGAACGGCCGATCACAACAGTGCACATGTACAAAAGAGAGTTATTTCTGAAAGTTTAATCGGAGTGATTTTTGGTTTAGGTGAGGAGGAGGAATAAACTTTATTTGTAGAAATGAGCCGACGGTGGAGTCGTCCGAGGTGGGCGGCGTCCCCAGTCCAGGATGCCGTGGGCGTGAGTCGGTAGCTTGGCCCTGCTCAACAGACGATACTGGTTTTCAGGGCTCGGGCTCGTCAGCTGGAATTCCCGCGGCTCGACAGTAGATCCGGTGATGGTTAGTGTCGATGGGTTGTGCCCACACTCCCCTGCCATGTGTAGAGGGTATTGGGCGCAGAGCAGAAGGCGCAGTTGTAATTGTAGCTCGTAGGATACATGGCATGCAGCATCGTGTGGCAATGTGCCGGTCTGTAGTTTCTGGAACATCACTGCCTCTTCTATGGTGATCTTGGGATGCTGGGGGTGAAAAAAAAATTATGTTGAGCGGCCACCGCATCCCTGGGAGCCGGGCCGTCAGTCCGGTTCACTGCGCTGGGCGCTTCGCTGGGACAACGGCAAGATGTGGCGGCCGCGCATCTTGCCGTTTGAATGCTACTTTCACACGTTAAGTGGCTCAACCCTGGTCTTCGAAGCATTGTATATGTTTTTTTAGTGCTATGTGGGTTCCCTGCGAATTGACGTCAACAAACAAGCAGTTCCCATATTACGATCTGACGGGGGGGGGGGGGGGGAAACTACGTTGCCTACGTTGTACAAGCACTGTACTGGAACAAAACTAGACAAAGTTCAAATTTGCATATATTGCGAAACAAGGATGCCTAAACTGTCGACTGAAAAGCTGACACCATTATAATGAAGCCGAATAAAGCAATAAGCATGGCATGTTACGTGAAAATATGTTTGCACATGAGCGTTAGCCTTGCCGATCGCCAATTTTTGTTTTGTGAGAAAAGCTTCTAGTGGCCGTGTATTATGGTATTCTTGAAAGCCAGTGGACCAGAGTATTTAAATTTACAATCGCGCCAAATTTATTGGCTCGAGTTCCATCACTGTACGTACTAATTATTATATGAGATTCAAAAGTCAGATGGAATGGATGGCGGTGTGTGAAGGAGTGTTCGTCTACGCCTTCTCTATAATATATTGCCGCACAAATATTTAGAAAATGTAGTACGGCCGTTCATATGACACTTTAAAGCACGAGCACTGTGGTTAACGGATGTACTTTTCTATAGCTTCCTCCCTAACTGTAAGTAGGCGTTGTGGCACTTTAGGTGGCTGTTGCCAGCCTGATTCCTCCCTATTTTCCTAACTGCCCATTGTATATGTGTGTTTTCATACCAAATATTCGAATAATAACCTGTGCGTATTCGGCTAGCAGTGGAATGTTTATTTCTCTCACAGTTAAAGTAGCCAGAAAGAGGGGACGCAGGGCAAAAAGCTGCTTTGATGCAGTTTGAAGACCGCCCGGCGCCCGTTGATCACATCACAGTATCTTCACAATAACCGAGAACTCAACCTAGCTTCGCATAGGCTCAAGAGCTAGTGGGTCGAACTGAACCGAGCCGGGCCAAGTCGGGCAAGGCCGAAATCTTTCGGGCTCGGGTCGAGTACGGGCCAGGTTTAAAATCACTGTGCCGGGCTCGGGCGGGCTAACGCATGGTACTTTCGGGCTCGGGTCGGTCCCGGGCCTGAAAAACCGTCCCTTGGAGTGCTCTATATACTAGGCAATATTTCAACGGTTACCAACCTGCATTAAGAGTGGAAAAGTGCGTGAGCCCTTCATTCCTGAGTAAAACTTGAAGCAGCGCCAAGACGAAGACAACAATTGAAAACGCACACAACAGGAGGAGCGCTGTATTGCCGACTGAAAAATTTATTGAAGGATCACACAGCATTTTATAACATCTCAAAAAATACGAATAACCAAAGGTTGAAACGCAGGGGTACTGCTTACAAGTATAAGTGCTTATCTAAAAAATTATCTCATCTTTTGTTAGGCTGAGCGACGGTGTGCTAACGCATTTATCTCCTGCTTTGGTAATGTAGTAAGCTTCTACAATTTCTATTTCTTTTATACTTTTTGCGTGCTTCAGAAAACTAGTGTCATGGAACATTGGGGTACATGAGCATTTGTTGCAATGCGGAGCTAAATGGCTGCCATACCTTTTTCTTTATATTGTTTTTATGCTGCCAACCTCTGTCATTAAAACATTGCCCGATTTTCCCGTTCTACACTCTACCGCAATCTAAAGGTACCTCATAAAGGACGTCAGAGGTAAACTTCATGAATTCATTTTCGTGATTCGTGGTGCTTACAATTTTTCATAGCACTACATAATTTCGAGAGTTTACGGGGAGCGGAAAACAATGAGTTGATTTGGTGCCTGTTGGCCACTTTCTTTAGATTATGGGATACCTTGTGAATATATGGTATTACAAGGAAAGGTCTCTTCTTTTTCCTGCTTTTCGATTTTTCTGCCCGAGCGCTTTATTTTCTGCAGGAGTGTTTCACACACGGCTGTGATGAATGACAGAAGATGGGTACCCGGCTGTTTTTAGGTGTTATGTCTGCAGTAGGAGGCTATTTTTCATTTGGTGCTCACAGGATTTGTTCGTTGCAGCTTGAATACAGGAGATGGCTATTCCCCTTTTCACGAGTTTTGAATGAACACTGTCATAGGGAAGCATGCCTTTCTTAGACTTAGGTTGATAAGTACAGCCAACACGGTGATTTGTAGCAAATGAAAGATTAATATCTAAGAATTGGATGATAGTTTTATTCGGCAGTTCAACGGTGAACTTTAGTCCCCCACCGTGCATACTAAAAATTCTCAGAATATTTTTCATTTATTCGTCAAAGCAATAACCAAGTCGCTGCTTTAGAAGAACCAGAAGAACCAGGTAGTCGTCCACGCAGCGATAAATGCGCGTAACTGGGGAGTCAACTAAAGCATTGCAAATGCGTTTGTCAGTGATAGATAAAAAATATATATCGCTAAGCGAGAGTGGGATGGATGAACCGATAAATACACCCGGTGCGTTGTATATAAAAATTTCCGTCATGATTGATGACTGTTGACTGAAGATAAAATTCTAAGAGCGTTATGAAATTGTCAGCGTTTATGCTTGCTGAGGTTTGAAATTCTTGTTCACCTGTTTCATTGATTATTTCACGTACGGCAACCAGCAAAATGTTACAAGGAAATGAATAAAACAGATCTTCCACACCGACAGAAAACTTGTTGACAGCATTAAAATTTGCACCACATGGTCCCATTAGTTCACTCACAAATTCTTCGGAATGGCCAACAGCCCCACGTGCGACACATGCAACAGCGAAGAGACGCTCACAGACAGTTTCTGTTGTTGCCCCCGATATAGTGTCCAGAAACAAGTGATGTGCAGAGTAATGGACCAGTTGGACAATCGTCCACTATCAGAACTGAACGCTTTAGGTCAGTGCTCTGTAAGAACATCCGCGTTGAAGGCCTTAGTCGCGTTATTAAAGTTCCTGCGGTCTGCGGGGCTTAACGTAGACGTTAAGAACGCCGCCCACAGCCGCTCTATGGTGTACGCGCTTTGTTAGTGCTCGTCTCGCTTTCTCTCTATCTCTACCTTCCACTCTCTTTCTCTTTCTATCCTCCTTAACCCTTTCCCCCGTGCAGGGTAGCCAACTGGAACTACCTCTGGTTAACCTCCCTGCCTTCCTCTGTATTCTCTCTCTCTTTCGAACTTGTCACTCGGTAGGGGTCATCCGTCGGCAGCTTCTTTAAATGGCCATGCAAAAAACGTCCGACATGCAATTGCCATGAAATCTTTTCGGATACAGTAACCCTTAACGGGCGGTTCGGCGTATTTCTTTTGCACGTAAAGAACACTTCCAGAAACCCAGATTCTGCCTTGCTTGTCATGTTTAAAGGTTCAAGATTGAGATCTGCAAGTAGCTTGAGAGTAGCTTTTCTTTGCTTTATCGTATCGAATTGGACTGCTTTGAGATGCTTCGCAATTGCTTCGGCGGCTTTCTCTCTGGTTCTACCAGAATCTGGGATTCTGGTAGAACGACGAAACTTCCTTCCTTGTCGGACTGCAGGACATTCATACTGTTGTCCTTCATCCAGGGCACCATTGTTTAAACGGTAGTTTAGGTGCCATCCTGTGTTGCACATTCTTTATAACGCAGTCAACGCTTTCTCTGGTTGCGTGGTCCCGTTCATGTTTGTCGGCCTTGTACGCCATATCTCTGGCCATAGCCAGAAACTGATGAGCAGACAATTGCGGTCCATAGCAGAATTTTGGCCCTTTCCCAAGCACAACCTTCATGCTGTCAGGAACACTCGTTCCAGCCAGAGTGGTGATGTTATTAGAAGACCTAGGTTTCGGATTTTGTTTCCCCAAGGAAAACCTTACGCGCTTCCACAGGAATTCAGTTGACTGCCCTGAAAGCTTTGTGTATTCTTGCAGAGAACGGGAGTCCTTGCAGGGGTCTTTGTCTTCCTGAACCAATGCTTGAAGCCAATCGTTGAACATACGAATCTGTCGCCATTTGTAAGACTTAAGCACCTTGCACATTTTTTATGTATGACCCCACAAATGTTCTACTAATCCAAAGAACGCACTGACCTCCGGAGGTGGGATCCTGTTCAAGTAGTTGGATAAGGTTCTGGACTGGCAGGCTGTGAAGGCGATTAAGCTGACGCAGGTGCTGGCGGGATTCGACATGGCTGGTGCTGACAGCATAGAGCCCACTGTAGAAGAAATCTGTAGTAGCAACAACTTTGGGCGAGTTGGTTCATCTTGAGTAAAACTTGAAGCAGCGCGTAGTAGTCGAAGACCACAACCGAAAACACACACAACAGGACGAGCGCTGTACTGCCAGCTTTTTGGTAATACCAATAACCTTTTGATTATTGGTGTTTTTTGACATGGTATAAAAAGCTGTGTGATCCTTCAATAGATTTTCCAGTTGTTTTGTGTTTTCGATTGTTGTCTTCGCCTTCAAGTTTTACTCAAGGTGAACCAACTCGCCCACATCAAGTTGTTGCCCCTTCATTCTGTGATGGGCTCATGCAACTTTCTATTCTTCATGCAGCTTTTCTGGCTTGCTGTCCTCCGCTGTAGCATCACTGCGCCAGTCGTCCACGGAGAATTCAGTGGCAACGCGCTGGCTCCTGGCTTCGACGGATGCATCTCCGACCAAGTTTCGACTGCACAAGCGCCTTGCTTGTGTGCGCCTACACTACCCTTCTATCCAGCTTCTAGTTCGCTTCACCAACATGCGTGCACTTCGCTGCACTCCAGACTGGATCGCCAGTGCGAAGGCACAACGCTATCAACAGTGCCATTGGCGGGACAGATAAATCTCGGCGCTTAAAGGTCGCTCGTCAACGGGTGTGGAAGCACGTACGGAATGTACAGTAAATCTGTACAGTTATGGGCTCATAATGACCACAGTACAGGCAAACTGATAATATGCATGTGCCGGAATTCTACATAGATCAAACATCACATTGCACTGCACTTATTTAATGATTACATTTCCCGGACTTTAGAACTTCAACAGAAAACGAAAATTAAGCTGATTATGACAATGCCTTCAACGGCGCACGTCCTTGTTGATCGGCGGCTACATCCATCCAAATGCTATGGTGGATTGCTCGTGTTTGAGGTCAGTTCTTCAAGCTAGCCCCAGCCCTCAGATTGTAGTAGGATACTTCAATACCTTCCATCACCTTTGGGGCAGCACAGCGAGGAACCGCCGTGGTAGAGACTTGACAGGCTTCAAGCGCAGGAGAAGACTGAATTGCCATCGTAACGAGTCCTAACGGGTATCAGTTGGCTAGATGTTGCATATCTTTCGAGTAGCCTCTCTTCTGCAGCTTGTTGGTACACGGTTCAGAGACACATCGAAGTGACCATTTCCCAAGTTAGGTGCAGCTTAAGTGGTTCAGCCGTTTGGCCCTGCCTTTTGTCCATCGCAGATTGGCAGTTATTCCGAGCGTCTGTTAACGTAGGCTGTAGGAACGACAGTCCTCGTTCCGAAATGGACTACATGTCACCACGCTTACACCAAGGTAACATATTGATGGACCGTGCGGAAGTCTTCCATCTGTCCGTCGCCGCGCAGAATGCAGGCTGAGGACCAGGGCTAGGATAATATATCGATAATGTTCCAATGCTATTCCTTTTGAGCTTTTTCAGTGGTCTGAGTGACGCTTCTTCTCCTTCACCATTGCAACCGACCATATTGCAACGCTGAATAAGGAACAGAATCGAGCGAAACGAATCCTTACATTCTACCAGCCAAGGTCTCTGCAGGACATTTCAGCCAGTTGCCACAGTCAACGACGTGTTCACCGACATCTCGACAAACTCGACAGACAATGTTGGAGGTTGTTTTAGGGATCTCTTGACCCATGACAAGCGCACTCTAAACTGCTACAAATTTTACGTAGCCTTCAGGAACCTTCGCAACGGAAGCACCTCTTTTGCGCTATGGCTATGCCTCAAAGTCGAAACGAAGTGAATGTCGCCAGCAGCTATCTGTAAACTCGTTGTGGACATTTCTAACTTCGTACTTCCATCTTCCTAGAGCATTACGCCACCACTCTTGACCATGCACGAACTGAATGCTGAAATCTCTGCTTCGCAGCATTCATCGCTCCAGGACCCGATAGTATCATGAACGTAGCGCTCTGTCATTCAGGCCTAGAAGCATGACGCGTTCCGTCTTTATACAAACCCGCGTCGATTTCGAGTACTGAGCCTGATAATTGGAAGCGTAGCTATATCTTAACGTTGCTGAAGTCAGGGTAATGGCCATATGAGCTTTCTTCCATACAGGTCGGTTAACTTAACCAACTGAGTGGGCAAGGTAATTGAGTGAACGGTAATGGCAAGACTGGAACGGCTTCTTGAAAAAAGTGTCAGCTTTCGGAATATATGAATGGATTCAGTAGATCGCGTATATCTGTTATTCGTCGTGTAGACTTAGTCTCTACTGTCCAGTTGGAACAAATACCCTTGTGAAACTTTCCGTATGCCACTCCATCAATTCCATATGATTTCCGTATAATTCTTATGAGAACCTGCATGGATTTCATATAAATTTTGTATAATTTCTATAAGGATTCTACGGAAAAAATAGAGTTATTTCATTGCGTACGGAACGTTTCAGTAGGAAACGCCGCCTATTGGAGGGCGAAATTTTCACAGACTAATATTAAAGGCACCCACGATAACGTCCAACGCAGTGCGATCTTAGATGCACTGGAAGATTTGGACGTCGATGGCTGCCTGTATGTATCGATCGTGAAATAATGAAACAGGTGGCAGAACATTGTGGGCTACTAATGGCAGCACCAGCGACCACCAAATTTTTTGCAAAGTTCCACAACGAGGCGTGCTCATTCCTTTACTGCTCAACACCGCACTGGACGGCGTTGCGCAGAGCTCCAAGACACACTGAGGATAAGCACATATGCGAAAGATGACGCGTTCGCAATCAGTCGGCCCCAAACGAGCAGTAGTCATTACGCCCAAATATTTTCACCACTAGAGCTTGCGGCTTTGTGACGAAAAATGTGCTCTATGTTCACGTGAAAATCCATGGCACGATATTCAATCACTGTCAACGGAGCCTAAAAAAATTATGGGATTTTACGTGCCAAAACCACTTTCTGATTATGAGGCACGCCATAGTGGAGGACTCCGGAAATTTTCACCACCTGGCATTATTTAGCGTGCACCTAAATCTAAATACAGGGGCGTTTTCGTATTTCACCACCATCGAAATACGGCCGCCGTGGCCGGGACTCGATCTCGCGACCTTGAGCTCAGCGGCCCAACACCATAGCCATGGTGGGTCAACGGAGCCCCAATGGTATCTGGCACACGTCGTC
This sequence comes from Dermacentor variabilis, assembly GCF_050947875.1. NCBI lineage: Eukaryota > Metazoa > Arthropoda > Arachnida > Ixodida > Ixodidae > Dermacentor > Dermacentor variabilis. The sequence goes on along the minus strand of NC_134568.1, from coordinate 275,511,118 downwards.
AAAGAGACCTTAGCGTCGTCGACCGCCGATTACCTTTGCCAAGACCTGTCGCGCTGAAGACCATGGTGAATGGATTTATACAGGTTCTTCGCGTCGCCGCAAGCATAAGACGGCTCCTCTAGGAATCCTTTCTGCTGGAGCTTCACCAGGTGCCTTATGCCGATTAGATACGTTATGGCAATCTGGTGCTCACAAGCGTGTCCCATTCCTGTTCGCCTACACCAGAAAGCCTTCGAGAAACTGCGTCTGCCGCGCAGCACAACAACCGGCACGACAGCTGGATCACGTGCATATCCCATTGAAACTTGTGTCATGTAAACCTCTTCGCGTTTACATACGAATGTTTATCCGACATGCTCATCATTCCTTGCTGTCGCTTCCTAACGACTACACTAAGCGCAGTTTCTCGACAGCTGTGTTACGTCAAGATCGTTTTTTTTTCATTTCCCGGCCTGAGTCATCTCAGGTTTTGTCACGTACTTACAACGCACGGCAACACTTTGCGCATCTTTTCTATGGCTCAGTCATATCATCTGCAGCCGGCAACTGTGATCATCCCGTAAATAGGTACTACATGGTGCTTAAAGTTGGACCACAGGCCTACGTCAACTGCTGCTGACATAGTTGGTATCCGTGTGACACTTTTGTTGGCGACGAACTGTTTTGTGTGGATGGAGCTTTGCAATTGTGAGGCTGCGTTACAAATTATCGTAGGCACACTCAGACGAGGTCTTTATTGCCACTTGGCCATCGACAATGCAGAACTTATAGGCATCGAGCCACAAAGGAACTTGAGCGTTGACGTTCGGCCTTGTTGGTAGACGGCATACTTACCAATAAGGCTTGTGTGTGTCCGCTTGATTGTCCTTTTTTGTCAATGCGCTTAAACGATCCTAAGCACACCACAAGGCGCCACGAAATTAGATTTTATTAGCTATCTGGACATTGCGGTCTGAAAGGCAGTTATTGGGCGGACATCGAAGTATGGCTGCCTTAGATGATGACACAGTAGTGTGTATTGCTTATTCCTGACCGGATAGAAACTCCCTACTACATACGGGATACGGAAGTTAACATTCGATAGCTGGACCCAACCAGACCGTAACCACCTCTGTCTCCAAGAAGAGAAGAGAGAAACGAAAAGGGAAAGGTATGGAAGTTAATCAAAGATGTGCCCGGTTAGCTACCCGACAATTGGGGAGGGGAAAGGGGAAGAATAGAAAAGTTTGACGCTGAACGCAGAAATATTCCGTATACGCCACGGAAACAAGGCTGTGACATAAGTTTGTTGCTTAGGGCTTAACTTCGTCTGATATTAAACCGGTGATGTGCACGTCTCATTGATTGGCTGTGAGAGCAGACCAGATAGTGACCAATACCATGCATTAAAGACGCTAGAAGATATATAATTTTGTGTTTGCACATCATACTCGTTAGAACGATAGATTTCAGCCTCTTATCTGGCAAAAATCAACGCCGGAGGCCTCTCGGATGACCTTATTTTGGGCCCTTGGCCCCACCCGAGATGTACACACCATGGCACAAATTTTTTACGACACATGACTCGACTCAAGACTTCGGGAATGCTGCTGTGTTGACCACCAACGTCCTCGCACCACTATTCTTACCAGCATGCTCCATCCTTCTTTCGCTCCCCTTTGCCCTGCTTCAGCGCAGAATAGCAGGTTATGACGCACAAGCTCGTGGCCGAGCTCTCTGTCTTTATCTAAACAAATTTTCTCTCTCTTTCGTGTCCTTCGTGTAGCGCCCAACTCTGTACACATATAAATATCTTTATTCTCAACAGTCCAAAAACTCAACAAAACTGACGAGTATGAGAAGGATGGCTGGTTTCAATTGTCGCCACTTTTCTAGCTGCGCTTGAACAAATATTTGCAACTGAGCGCAGTGTCAGCATGATACACCCGACAAAGAACGTCGTCCACATGGTCGGCCGCACGCGCTTAGCCGGACCACATGTGTATGTGTAATGATAAAATCAAGATGTAACAGCCATTTGAATATTTTAAACAAACAGGTCTCTCCACTCTTGCTTTCGAATCCGCTTCATGTTCATTCAAGCGTCTCCACTTGATTCCGTGCTGGATAAAAAGCATCTGGAAAGAAAACATTAGTATAAATGGAGGCTGCGAAAACCTCATGGCTTGGTAAAAATTGAGACACAGCAGCCATATGCAATGACACCACACCTTTCTCTGTCTACTGCCTGTCTTTCTCTGACGCCAACAAACTTTTTTTAATTCACGCCTTTTAAGCTAGACTACATAAAGCGACGGATATGCTCGACCAATCAAAATGACCAAGAAAGTAATAAAAAAACCTTTTCGCTCCTTAGACAAGTAAGCGCATCCACACGACTAAATGACAGTGTTTAGAGTTCTTTGCATACATTGATGAGTCGATGGCTTATTACTGTCCACAGAACCAACCTTACTAACTCAACCTTCCCTCTAAGCAGTGGGAAGGTAGGCTCAGGGTTTTTACCGTTTCTGAGCGTTGCAATTTGTCAGCTTTTCTTCGCACGTCTTTGATATCGTTACAAAATTTGTGTAGGCCAACATTTGCGCCTGCAGGACAGTTACAAAGACTGCATCTGCGACTCGCGTATAGGCTTTTCCGACAGTATAGTTATTGTGGGAGAGCTATGTTTGGTACTTGGCACATAAGAGGCATATGTACTGCGAATTCAAGCGGCATTCTTCATACCTTGAAAGCTGCAGACCGATCAGCTTCGAAAGCCTTTCGGCATTGTTGGCGTTCTTCTTTTTCATGTGGAAATTGGCAGCGAACTCTTGCAGCTTGTGCGACAAGAAGACTGAATTCTCGCGCTTTCGAAGCATGAATTCACTTGGAAGTATCCACTTGTTCTCAAGACATTCCGAAATGGCAGGTCGTTTTCTGAGAAATAAAAAAAGAACATAGGTATCAGGGCCCGAATTCACAAAAAGCTCTTACAATAGAATTGTTCGTAAGAGGAAATGCCAGCCAATCCTGTTGCTGGACATCTTATTAGCAAAGGCAGCCGGCCAACGGCAAAACTACTTACGAAGTAAATGTTATGGGAAATTGACCTCCGGATTTTAGAGGGTATGCAGACAACATGCCACTGTCGTCACACAGCTTCAATATCATTCTTTCGTCAACGGGTTATTTCGCAGTGGCTAAATATGAGTTGTATGCATCGTTCTAGCGCGACATACCAAATGACTGATAGGCAGAAAGACACAAACAAACATGAACGAACAGATGACCATTTGATGCTTCTTAAGATATTTCAACGCGATAAGTCTTTACCGTACGTACTCTGAACTTGATGTGACTTTAACAGAAATTTCCAATCTTCTCTTTTATGCAGTTCATAGCTTTTCAACCAATCGTTAAATCAGCCATTGGAAAAATATCGTTAAGGATAACATATATTAGACCGAAAGCAGCCAATCGGCTAAGTTGTCCTGGTGCTACATACTTTTGCCATGTTTCGATGCATTCCGATGGTTGGCAACCACAGGCACAGTTGTGGGAACACTTCCCAGGATCACTTTTACAGTTCAAATGTATGCAAGGTTGAGATCTTGTAAACAATAAATTAACATTATGTTCGAACAGTTCCAACTATCGGCTTTCTGTCACGGATGTAAGAACAAAATGTTGGTGGCCGTGTTCGAAGTTGGGATACGATCTTACAAGAATCGCAAACGAAATTCCAAAAATGGCTTACTCAGGTGTCCTCTTGAAGAGCTGCATTAGGAACCTCGTGGCCTCTGTCGATGCTTCTTTGTACAACTTGTCGAAGTGGTACCGCACGTACAGAATGTTGGTCTTTGTGTCCTCTTCGCTTGTTCCAAGGAATGGAGAGTAGCCACTTAGTCTGCACGAAATTTCGAGAGGCGCCGTTTGCCAAAGCTGTGGGCAAACCGAGATACTGCTGCAGGACTAAGCGTCTACGTTCGCGTACTCACAATATGTACGTCAGGATGCCGACTCCCCAAACATCCGTGGCGTGGCAGACCTCGTTTCCTTTTAGCACCTCCGGTGCTGAAAAAAAAAAACAAGAGGAAGAAGAGCAGTTGAGTCTCTCAGTGCTGCATGTTAGTTGTTGCACTATATGTTAATATGATAGCCTAGTTTATGTTAACGTCTTAAGTAAGCCTAGTACAGCTGTACAAAAAGCCTGTAACTTTATAAATAATCAACGCAGATACATTTCAAGTCGCATGCCCATATTTACCATGCACGTTATAACTTATGCCATTCGAAACATTACAAGCTACTTTTCTCAGATCTGGAAGAAGAACTTTAGATGTAAGAGCGGGATCATGGCCGGCATTTGTAAAGCCTCTCTTACGTATAAGGGCCCGTCCACACTAGCGACAGACACATTGCAATGGCATGCCGACATCCTCCACTGTTTGAGCGTTGGCAGCACAAAACGAGGCCAAAGTAGATGACAGTTTCGCCAATGCGACAGTCACATGGCACCTTCAGCCCAAACCACAAGGAGCAAATTTCTAACGCATTTTCGGCATGGGCGTTGGACCGCTTCTTGTGGCGTCGACACGAATGCGACGTCGGGACCCACCCGCTGGGCGCAGAAGTCTGCGAATGCTATGGAACTTTCATTGCACGAAGGAATTGGCTCCCTAGCCGATTATTATTATTATTATTAATATTATTAATATTATTATTATTATTATTATTATTATTATTATTATTATTATTATTATTATTATTATTATTATTATTATTATTATTATTATTATTATGTCTAATGACATCACCTTTGAAGCGGGGAGGGGCGACAAATTGTAACCTAGACTGCTTGAAATAATCATGTTTTACTACATCTATGACAGTCTTTTATTTCAAGCAAGCTAGGTGACTACTTTTTGTTAACTAAGCCTGTAACGTACGGACCCCGGTTCCATCTCTTCACTGCTCTTTAAAAGTAAAACGTCTCTTTGCAAACCTCGTCGGGTTTCCTGACCGTGAGTGCTACAGCCTGACGTTTCCTCTTGCCGAATAGGCCAACCAGTAACAGCGAAGCACGCGCGCCGCGGGTTTCCTTCAAGCGACACCAGATGGCGCTCGCCTCCGCGGATGCGCGGAGCGCTTTATTTTTGGAAGCGAGGCCAGGATGCCCTAGAACGTGCACTTATAAAACGAGATACAACAAGGAAGAAGAAGCGCGTGCCTGCTGCTGTATAGCTAGGGAAACGACGGATCATGTTTTATTAGAATGTGAAGATATCGGCCCAGCGGTCGAGTTAGGCACCAGTGGCCTCCTTGAAGCCCTTGGGTTCTACAAGAGCAGGGGAAAATAAACATGTCCGGAATAGATTTGTAAGAGGCGATTGGAAGACTGCTGGAAGAAAAATAGGGAAGCGACAAACAACGGAGGCGTACATAAACAAAGTTCCCGATAGGGCTTTAGAAAGTTTGTTGATGGGAATTATTCGTGGAGTTTTTCTCTTCTTTTTTTGAGCATAGGTAGGACGAATGGTAATATAATAGCAAGAGCTTGGTGGGCAAACTCCCCCTCTCCCTTTCCAAGGGGACGCTTATAGCATCCATGCGGCAGCGGCGGCGCCGGCCGTGCGGGGAAAGGAGAGAAAGAACCAGAAAGCGCGTTGCGAACCCGCGGCTCGACGGTAATGAGGAAGCAAACGCTTCTTTCGGACAGAATGGATTCGAATTGCACTACGTACGTATGCGCATGCTGCATCTGAAACCATGATGCGTTCAAGGCATCCGTTGTACTCGCTAGTGGTCACCAACTCCGCCTAACAAAAGGCTTGGTATAATTTGTGTGCGCCTACCTTCGTGAGTGTGTGCGTGTGTGCGAAATTTGTGGACGTCCACGCCAGACGCCAGAGCCGAAGTCGGAAGTGGCTCACAAAGCAAAATGCTAGCAAATGGACAGAGCATGGCCTCCTAGACGAGGCAACGTGCATGTTATGGCGCGCGTGATCTTGTAGGCTCTGTACAGATCAAGACCAAAGAAGTCTACGAAATTGAAAAGCACGAAGATTTTAAGTGAAAACGAGTGCTTTTTGCGCTATAGGTACGTGAAAGCCGCAAATTGAATTTAAATAAATTTAAGTTGACAGGGTCTTATTATGCTGGCGCCACATCGAAATATGCCGAAGCAGAATGTATCTGTAGTTTAGAGAATCCAATAAAGTTCGTCGTGCGTCCGTGCCTAAATGCGTCAGAGCTGTGTTAAATGCGTCAGAGCTGTGTTAAATGTGTCAGAGCTGTGTTCCTAGAAAAATACAGCGAGGTTTCCCGCGATTTCTTTTATTGTGAGGCCAGCGCTTTATCGTAAATTGCTTGATTTGTCATCATGCAAGTCTTTGTTTTACTTGCACGCATGTTGCCTGTCTGTCAGGGGACCCACTGAAGCCTGGCGACCGCCACAGACTACACTGGTTTTGCTGATTTCTGACATCGCTTTGCGGCTGCCTGAAAAGTATGTCAGGGATCCATCCTCTCTGCGGCGGGAGATCTCACTGCCCGTCAGGAAAACCGCAATCGTCAGGCGGCACGTGCAACAGAGTGCGGCTAGTCACCGTGCCGATAACTTGGTTGGGATAGTTCGACCGGCGTTTAAACGCACGCCACTTATAACGTGGTGATTGGCGTGATGTCATCGCAGTGATCGCCTCTCGTGGGTGACGCGTAGGTGCGAGAAGTTTTGCGAATACGGGCCCAGTCCTCTTCTTATCGGGTAATGCCGGCCATAAAAGGCAGTTTGTCGCTCATTTCACCGAACTGTCGCTAAAACATTAAGCTATATATTCGCGGACAGACAAACCATGCACCACGACGGTTGTCTCATGCGGGAGTTCTCAATGTTTTGTGTGGAGGTTCAGTGTTTTCCGTTAAAAGGGGTATTTTGTCCTTCTTGCTTTTCACTTCATGCTTTTCGACCAAACGCATCTCTTGCTTTGATTTTCTAGATTTCGACGGTAATAATACTGACCGAGGTACTCTAGGCAGGCGCTGGTGTCCAGGGGAAGGATTTTTCCGGTTCTTGGCACGAAGTTCGCCGAACCAAAGTCTACCAGCTTTATATTGCAACTGTGAGCATCAGTCAGCACCACGTTGTCAGGCTGAAGTTCGATGTAGCAGATGCTGCGAAAGTGGAGGTATTCCAAGCCGTCTAAAACCTACGAAGAGAAGAAGAGCATCACTATTTTGCTAATCGGCTGAAACATACTGCACTGCATTTGAATATCTTGAAATCCCTCAGTGGTCATACACATATATTCAAGGAAACGCACTGGCAACGGTTCCTCAGTCGCTAGCTTATTGGTATTATCAGTTTTAGCGCGCGCTGTTGATTGGCTAAGACATGAAGCGGAGAGCATACCAATCACTTCGCTAACGTGTCCTGCGGGTTATTACGTGTCATAAAAGTGAAAGTACCCCAGAAGGTGATCAACCGAGAATGCAGCCTCTGAAACGTAGCTCCTCAGAGTGTGAGGACAAAAAGAAAACGTACTACGTATAGCGTAAGTCGATAGCGCTAGTCATATAGCGTAAGTCGAGCTTGTCTAGACTAAATTTCTCAGGCGACAAAACATTGGTTGAAAAAAGAATGGAGACGTGGGCTTAAGATCCGGGGTGGATGGAGGGTGCTAGGTGGTACAGTTAGAAAGGGATGAGGAGGTTGATGTATATATGTGTGTTTATTATGCAGTAAGTTAATTTCTTTGTCGTTTCATTTGGGAATTTTGGCTCGTTTTCTCACTCTACTCACTGGGACCAAAGGAGATTCTCAGTTGGGTGTGCTTCAACCTGCGCATATGCATAGCTATACTTCTTGTAACCACCGTAGGGATTTAGTGTGCTCGCTCTAAATGTCCAATGCAGTTAGTCCAAGGGAACTGATATGCATGTTTGGCACCACCTGCGAATGCCTTAGTTGGACAACTTCGCCTTTGTCTGTGTAGCATTCTGGATGACTACGTTCCGAAACAGTGCTGCTGTAGGCCTCCCTTTCTTGTGCCAGTTCGGGCTACAAAATGAGACGGAACGAAGCCATCGGGAAACCGGGACCACGCCTCAAAAAGCGGCACCTGCTCTCGCTAAACTATCGAGTACACATTGCCACTTTCGCCTTGACGCACACGTCTTGAGTTCGCGTTCATTGCACCAAGCGCAGCGACAAATCCGTTGTACTGCGCAGTGCTGCCAATAAAGCATAGTCTAATGATCGTCTCATTATTATTACTTATTAATACGCCTGTGCAACGTGATGAAGCCTATTAATCATCGGCGATTTCCATTTTTGTCACCGGTGGGCTGCACAGAATACGTACGTACCTGCTTGATGATGTGGGCCACCATGTCCTCATTGTACGTGTGGCGCATTGATAGGAAGGTGAGCACGTCCATGCCACACAACTTTTCCAAGCCGAGAACGACCACCTCGTCGTGGACGCTGGCCGTCTTGAGGCAGATGACCCGTTCGTGTCGAAGGCTTTTCAGGACCTCATACTCTCGATGCGCTGACGTTTCGGGTTCCGTGTTAGTCAGGACGACTTTCAGAGCGAGGCTGCCGCTCAGCTTCTTCGACGTGCCGCTGACAACAGCACCAAACCTTCCGCTGCAAGCGAAAAGACGTGTTTAATCAGAACAGTTGGTTGCTGAAAGGTAAAAAGCACGCACGCACACACACACACACACACACACACACACACACACACACACACACACACACACACACACACACACACACACACACACACACACACACACACACGCACGCACGCACGCACACACACACACACACACACACACACACACACACACGCACACACACACACGCACACGCACGCACACACACGCACACACACACTCTCTCTCTCTCTCTCTCTCAACCGCGCGCACGCACGCACGCACACACACGCACGCATGCACGCACGGATGTGTATCCTGTGAACGAATGTGAGTCTTTAGAGGTCACGCCCCTCTTCCTTACATTTATTCTAGTTGTCAAGAATACGTACGCGAGGACCTGCGCATGGCACTTGCCATAGGCTCAAGTGAAGCAGGAATGAATGGTAGAAAATTATGTCGCTTGAAGGTGGCCTTTGGCTGCCTTCCGTCCCATCGTCGACAAACGAATGCGTACGCGCTTGGATGTTGGCCCCGCACCTTTTCTGCTAGCTCGTTTAAGTCTGAGACTTCTGCGCGTATGCGCCTGATCTTCATACATTCGCGACTGTGGTGAAATGGAACCTATGCAGCGTTCGCATAGTGACGAAATACTTACACAGCGAGCTCTGAGCTGAATGTGTACAATTCGCTGAGCCCGCCTGATTCGAGCTGTACTGGGGATGTTTCTTGGCCGTAGTCGAGGGGAACTCTGGCCTCTTGCTCATGTTCTCCTTCGAAGATTTCTTCCTGATGCTTGTGCTCTCGAGAGAGCTGGATCTTTTGTGCGGCTCCTACAAGAGGTGAGAGAGTGGAAAACTTTACACAAAGTATTGGCGACATGTTTGCTCCCAGATATTTAAAGACAAATCCATGCTAAGGATCAATTGGCACTATATAACCCGACATCTTGTTTCCCGAAAGAAGGTGCAAGGCGAAATGCGTGCACGTCCTTTCCTGTCCTTCACTAGAAGCGATACCAGTCCTTCTCTGGGCTTTCCATTTCCCACGATATCTTCCCAAACTGAGCTAAGTTACTTGGCGTAAAAATATAGGTTTGCACATCCCTTGTAGCTCCTCCTGAGTCCTATTTTGAAATGCATATGGCTTTGGTCGAAAAGAGCATCTAATTAAGCGCGCTGTCTTGCCTTGAAATTTGTTTATACTGTTTTTCAGATACTTTCGCTTCGATTCGTAATTCTCGTCCTTTACGTTTTTTTTTTCTAGTACTGAGAAAGTACTATACATGCACGTTTCTAAGCAGTGATTTTCTTTCCTTCCAGTTGACGTATGCTGAATCGCCTTTTCGTACTATTATTATATTGTTTATAAATCAATTATTGGACACTTTGCTCAAGTCCAGGAAGTATTACTTGTAATTTCTAGAATGAAAAGAATAACTAAATTAAGCCTAAATTTTGCAGGTCATATGCTTTATTTAGGAGGTGCGCTTTTGCCCAAGCATGTGCATTTATGTCAACATATTTCCTTATTTTAATCGCTTTTGTCATTAGAAAAGCAACATTTCAAGTACTCGATTTATCGATAATTTATCCAATACAAATTTTATTACAATTTTAAAGAATTTTGATCTTCCTGTAAGAAAATAACTACGTGATTGGCTGACAGCGTTTAGAGATTGAAACATTGCTTAATGACCAATTCAATCAGGCAAGTCTTTTCGACATTCATAGGTTCTAGATAGACTTCTGTAAGTATTTGCTAACTTCAACTAAGTGATCTTTCTTCAAGGTATTCGGCGTTATTTTTTTGGTGTGCAGCATATTATTGGTCTATTGGATAATTTTTCACAGCGCTATTGGGCCTCTAAACCTCATGAAAGATACCAGACCACAGTTACAGATTCAGCTGACAACGAAGCAAATGTATTACACGAAGATGAGGCTGTCATGTGATCGTTGAATAGCTGCGCCTCGCAGTTTTCCGCTGGCAATATTCTAATGAAACGTTTGAAAATAGAACCAACAAACGTTTAGTTCTTAACATCACCTATGCCTTTACATGATTAAATAACTCAGATGTTTCAGACACAGGAGACGTCTGCTGTTCCTTTTCAATTCACCGTTCTGAAGGAAATGAATACGATTGTGAAAACTAAACTTACCGTCAGCTTCAGTCGTGCAAAGCTCCGACGGAAGACTGGCCTCACTCCAACCATATTTGTTCTTAGCGCTCACACGGAACGTGTATGACGTAGATGGCTTTAGGTCGGGAATTACCCAAAACTCTTGCGATATCACATCGGAAACTTTCGTCCATTCTCCCCCTGGGAAGTAGAAAATAAAAATAAACATAAAGCAAAGAACGGATTAAATTGAGGCAAATGCTTTTTAAGAGGAGAAAAATAGAATGAGTGACAGTGAGTCGTATTAGCATCGGCTAAATATACATTTGCTGTTAGGCGAATACAAATTAGGCGTCAGTCAAGCGCAGTGTCGCTGACGTGACAGTAAACGCTAGTGTCTGTTCAAAGAGCACGGCTTTCTTGAAGACAAGGTTTTTTGGCGACTTCAGATTGATTTGGGGGGGGGGGGGGGGGTTAGTGGGGTCTGGCTACCTGGCCACTTTCCGAACACTTCCGTCAAAATAAGACGATTTGAGGTCTTCTTGTCCAGGTAGGACCATGAAAAAGGCGCCAGAATGAAGCTTGGAAGATAAAAAAGATGCCACCAAGTTAGCATAGAGATATCTACCGAACAGAAATAATGCATAATTAGCACAAAAAGGCCAGATTAGATAGAAATGCGCTCGTTCAAACTGCGGGCGTCTAAAAGCGGATTAATCCGAAATGTGGCTTTACTCAACGAAAAGTATGGGCGATCCTGCACATAGTACAATATAAATATGTGGGCCGGTCCTGAAGGTAGTGAAGTCTAAACAACAAGCCACATGGTGCACTAATGCAGCCAAGAGCTTGGGCCCTATAACGTAAAACAATTGCAATTTGTTTTTATTACAATCTTCTGACGTCAAATTTGCGTAACCGTCGCCGCAAGCATCGGGCGGTGACCCGCAGTGTTGTTTGGACAGCCCAATGAAATTGTCTCCTCGTTTATAGGAGGTCACCTCTGTTTGCTTTCAAGACGAATAAAATTGCCTACATTGAGCGATTTCCTTATCTAACTGGTTGACGAGGGGCAAGGAGCGCGCTTAAGTTTCCACGGGGCCGAGTCAGCGCAGTGAAAATAGATAACCGAATGAGTGTGGTGCCGGCGTCTGCTGTTGGTACGCTTCCTCTTACTTAGCTTGCGGTAGCTGGTAGAAAATCGCGAAGCCGTGCAACGGAAAGTTAAGAATGCCGCTAAAACGGATCCTCAGCAAGTAAGAGTTGCCAGAGTGGTGTCGTATACGTGCTGAAAGAGCTCGATAAGGTTATACTGCCACGCAAAGTGCTTTGTTTTACACAAATAAACCCATGCTCTCCGGCAGGTGCGAATAGCCAGTCACTGAGCGACCGGTGGTCAGCCAGTTTCTGTTCCTTTCGGAACGAGGCAGTCTCCAGCTATTCAGAAAAAAAAGAACAGTTTTGTTCTGCGTATTAATGCATCTTTAACGCGAACACGTCTGTTTAACGCATTGCGTTTTCGCGGTTTTGTGACGTCGCGTGACAGACAGGCGAAGTGGGCGAAGCCCGAAAACGTTTACCCATAGCAGAGGGCTAATGACGAAAATGCACCGAATAAGAAATAATGATTTTTTATTGTTCGGTATATTCATGCATAATCAATGTGTACCTGTCGTATCAAATGGGTGACTGTCGCGGTTTTCGTGACGTCGGCTAACAAATAAGCGAAGTATAGGTGGCCAGAAAATATTTTGTCTAACCGTGGAGGGTTGATTGCAAAATTGGAATAGAAATGTTGGGAATAGCTTTACGTTATAGCGCCTCTTGTTTTTCTTGTCTTCGATGTCAAACGCTGTTGAATCGCCTTCTTCTATATTAAGGATTCTGTATAACAATCATCAATTAGAACTTTTAGCTCACGTACGTTATTCCACTAATCAATTATTTGATTAATTAACCGAATAAAATGTTCCGAATAATCGGGCTAAGATTTTTAATCGATGTCCGGGACGAGTTATGTGGCCTTGGGTAAAGGACAGTGTTAAATGTGGCCTAACTAGAGGGGTTGGAAACAGTAGGCCTCCGTACATTCCATTTAAGTTATACGCAAAAAACAAATTTGTTTAATATAGAAAAAATAATGATAATTATAACAATAAGGTCACTTTAGCACACGCAAGCATTAACACATGCAAAAGGAAAAACAAAAGACGAAATCAACGCGAGTAACTCTGTAAGATCGTCACTAGTACATAGAGCACATGTCCGTACTTGTTTCACTAGCGTCTTTTTCCGTCAGCTATCGGTATCTGGCATGGCAGGACTTTCACGCCGAGCGAACGGGATTTGACGTCACATTGTTCTTGACGACGCCGCAAACACGGCGAACGCCGGAAATTAATCGGAAACTTATGCCCTGTGGTTCGGGCTTTGTAAATGCACACACGCCCACTGTTAAGTCTGATAATGAGAAACTTGCTTGGTAATGAATGTTCGGTATTGCTAACCAGAAAGAAAAACAAAATATACATTTTTGTCCACAGCATCTTTGTATGCCTGTTTTACGTCCCACAGCCGCAATCTGAATCCGAATCCACCTGAGGTTCTTTGACCCATGTACAAAGCCAGGAGCTCTTTCATTCTTGTTTTTCTTTGTATCCCGCCCAAATGCGACCGATGCATCTGGGACTCGAACCTGCGACCTCAACAGGATAATGCCATAGACAGTGAGCCACAGTGGCAGTTAGGATGGCACATCATTCTGAAGCGCTGCCAGGCTTAGGTTAGTACGAACAGCGAACAGTAAATTATGCGCCCCCTCTAGAATATCCCATCAACACGGACGCCATATTGTTACGAGGTCTTGTTTCCGATAGCAGTCAGTTTACTCTACGAAATATGACGGTGTGCGGATAGTGTTAGTATGTTAAACAAACGAAAAGCGCTTTGGTTCGGTCGGCTATTAAAACTTACCGGCTTGCCTGTATTCCAGGCAGAAAGAGAAAATGCGCGAGTTGCCGTCGTACTTCGGGCTATACCACTGAACGTATGCTTGGTGGGATGAGAATTGTTTACAGATGGGTGGCTCAGGCCGGGCAGGTCGCTCTGCAAATTAAATAAATTCATGCACAATACAGAACTGGAAGTGAAGCGAAAATAAACGTGAAACGGGAAATGCACATTATTAGTTAAAATGTTTCTCTCTGCCGTGCACGCACGTTAAGAATTAATCTGCCATGTCTCAAATTGCAACCGCCACACCGACATCAGGAAACGCGCTGGATGTTTGAAGCGACACTTATCTGTCATAAAGATAAATTTCAGCGACCAGACCGCACTTCTTTTTTCTCAGATCGATGGTCTGGAGGCAAAAACCAAATACTAAGCATAATTGTTTCATTGCATTACTGACGTTATATTTACTTTGCTTCTTAAGAATTAATTTTTCGCGGAACAACAACAACAACAACAACAACAACAACAACAACAACAACAACAACAACAACAACAACAACAACAACAACAACAACAACAACAACAACAACAACAACAACAACAACAACTCTTACCGCCGATCTTTAGCCTAGCGTAGCACAAAGCGACACCGTGACTGTTTCTTGCGGCACATTTGAACAAGCCGACGTCGTACGCTTTTCCAGGTTTCAACCGCAGTTCAGACCTGCCGTCTGCGTCTTGAGTAATCTGACGCAAACACACGGGATAGAAAATATACGTTTAACTGGGCACTCGAGACAAGGTTTTCACGTGTATTAGCGTATGCCATTGCGCCATGTTATGTAAGATGAGGCAGACGACCAGGGTTTTAAGTTACAATTATAATTTAGGTACACAAATATGTATATGTAGACGAAATCGGGAAAGAAACAGGACACACAGAGGTGACCTCACGGCACTGGGCGCAGACAGGCAGACCGCCTGCCACGTTTTTAGATCTTACAAATAAGTTGTTCTGAAGCATCAGATTAGTTAGCCGAACGCCTTTATAAACTGCATTCCTTTGTCTTCGGGAAAATGGCAAATGTTTGCTGCCATTGGCCGTTGACGCCTTCACAAAGTCCTTACATACGAAAACGCACTTCGCTGAGTTTGTACCCCTCTTCATTTCCTCGTGTGTACCATGAGCTGTATCATTAGCGACAATGATTTCTACAAAATAACCGCAAAAGCTTTATTATTTTTATCGAAATCATAGGAACATTTTTGTATGCTATTCTGTTTCTGTAGGCTGAAGGTTTCTACTTATATAAATAGGAATGTAAAAATGTAATATGATGGGACATACATAGTTCATCTCAATATACGAAGCAGCACCTACGTTAAAGCGTCACAGTGTGTTTTATGTGACGCCTGTTCTGAGCTGTCATTAGTGCATTTATGTCAACTGACTTCAAGTCCGACTTTTCCGTTCTGGTTACGTTTCTTTAGTTCACTGCTGGCTTGCTATTTCAATATCAGTGCGCACTTGTTCTATCTTAAGAGGAACAGCCGGCGCCCGTTTAAAGGCTCCAACTTCTAAAGATCATATTATTTAAGAAAGTGGAAAGAATTCTTCCTAATAGACAACGCGTCTCAGCAGCGTAAAACCATGCGTTCGCGCTCCGCTTAGCAGATCCGAGCGTGAGGAATTCATTAAGACTGATGTGATTCACATTAAGGCATCATCATCACATTAAGGCATGTGATGAGTCAAACTGAAAAGAGTAGGGAAGGGTCAGGCTACAGGAGACAGCATGAGCTGGTTTTATCGGGTTAATCCAAAACAGAGTGGGAAAACTCACCTGAACTCTGCTGCTTTCTATCAGGATACTATCGTTCCTAAACCAAGAATACTGGGGCGCTGGGTTTCCGACAGCTAGGCACTTGAACACCACTTGGTCATTTTCCTGGATAACACAGTCCTCTATTTTCTCTCTGAAGAATGGTGCCATTCCTGAAATATAAACCAGAATGAAAAAAAAATGAATAAATAAAAATGTACCTGTGCCAACAGAAACCGTCGCCATTCGCGACCGTTATTTGAAACTCTGCAGAGTTAAAAAAATTCAACTAATCGCATTGATACGTCTGACATTGATATCAGCATTATTTATGTGCTCACGTATGCGTGCAGAGACGCCAGTATAGTCCTTACACATGCGTTGATTTTAGGCCGCCAATGTTTTTATAGTGCCGTTCAGTTATATCTATTTTGCGTTTGAGCGTTCGAGCGTTTGTAAATACATCTCCGGCGTGATCCAACCACAGGTAGTATTGGTTAGTGACATTCTTAGTGAAGCAGAGAAGAATCGGGAACGCTTGTAAAGCACGCTTGAATTGCACTTTAGTCGCGGTACACGCCGTGACAAAGAAATCTGTCATTATTTTCTCAGATTTTTATATAGGTAGCGTACGCATCACCAAAGCTACTGCTGAGCTGTATAGTGGGGCTTTGAGGCACTCGCATAGCTACAAGGCTATGCCGAGTGAAGACAAGACTCTATAGAGTAAAGAGCCGGTATTGTCTTGTATCACAACCACTCGAAAGTAGAGCGCACTTTATTTTCGAGTTGTTGTGATATCTGCTCTCGAGTGGTTCTGATAAAAGACGGAGCCAGCTGCAAGGCCTATAGAGTCAGATCTGTTCACACGCTTGGCTTTTGGAAAGAATTTCTACGTGTGTACATACAGAGCAAATGCTTTAGTCCAGTGAGGGTCCTACCTATGCTCTTCTCCCTAGACGTCTTGTCTTTCCAGGCCTCGTGCTTGAGGTGTTCCAGCTGGTGGTGGGCGTAACCGAGGCTGCCCACTTCTCGCTGCAGCCTCAGCGGTAGCGTCCTGGTGCCGAGTCCCTTCTTCTCGTCGTCGATCTCCTCGTCCATGACGTCCACGAACTTCCTGCGCTCTCGGACGACCACCTGTGGGTACACGTTCCTAGTGCCGCGCTCGTTGATCTGCACTCGTCAGAAGAAATCGCGCATCCCTCAAATTAGTGACCGAAATTGCGTTGCGATATATCAAGAACCACAAATGGGCTTTAGTTGCGGCAGGGTTAGTTGTTCATGAGGCGATGCTCAGTGTGTGGATGTTGTCAGGTTTGCGGGCGCGGTGACAATAAGGAAGGTAAGGCGAGGAATTTTATGGAGCAGCTAACAAAGGCGTAATTTTTTTTCTTCTACCGAATACTACGCCGTTGCGTTCCGCGTGTCTGTATTATTCTAATTATCTGGAGATCTGAGAAAAAGTATATCATCGCCCATAAAAAGATAGCGAAGTTGGTCGCATCTTTTATTGGGGTGATTTGATTACAAGAAAAAAAAAGACAAGCTCGACGTGAATAGAAGTTAGCAGAAAATGCTAAGGTATAAGCAACGGTAGATGAAAATTAAAGTGCCGTCTCTTTGCACGCTTAATGCAATGTTCCGCACACGAACGCATGTACCGCATACACACAGCTTCAAAGCATCCTCTTTCTTCCCCTCGCCCTGTCTACTGACGACAGTATTTCAGAAAACGTCAAATACAGAATCTAGTGGCATATATGGGACAGGTCATTCAAGAATGTTGTCGCTGCGCGCTTTACGTTTAGGTAGTTGAAACTGAGCGCTCCCAACCCATTCGCTTGGTTTATTCATAGTGCCTTGCTCTAGCTCGGAGCTTTCGGCAGCCCTCTTACCTTCGAGCTGAGAGCACTGCCGAGAACAAATAGAGTTCTTGTCACGTGACAGCTGCAACTTTCCTGGCGTCTGTTTTGGCCTTTGTGGCAGTATTGCGTGTGCGTGTCTAGTGTGTCCTTTCTTTTTCACAACAGAAACAGTATTGCGATGTGTTACCGCCTCCAGCCTCTGACTGCTCTGGCGAGTAGCCGAACGTTCGGATAGGGCAGCCTTCCTTTGGCTCTGCTGTCGAGCGACCTCCGCGCCATTTCAATTCAAGTGGGAGCGCGATGGGAAGCTGCAAAACACACCAGGAGCACACTTCGTCTCTAAGCGCACTGTTCTGGTTCGAGGGGTTATAATTTTGAATCTGAATCTGTGTTATTACGGTAGCTTTTTAAACGAATTTTGCTGTGCAGATTTATCACTACGTTAATTTGTCAGCCGACTTCACTTGTCTGAGTACATTTACTTGTACGATAACGTTGTCTTTTTAACTCTCGCTGTATTCTGCCACAAATAAGTCGCACCCTAGCTGTTCGGCCACCTTACCTCGGTCGTAGGCCTATACTTACTGTACTATACTATACTATACTACACTATACTATACTATACTATACGACACCATCTTTGCTATCACTGCGTTATATTGGCTCTGGCACCGTTCCTTTTTTTCTTTTTGTATTCACAATCTTGCCGACTTCCTGCTGCTCCGGTTGCTCAGTATATTTGACTAAGGTGACTGCGGTGATTATGTTTACTACTAAGAGTCGACAATCCATAAAGTGACCAGTGATATTGTCCTCAAAGTCCCCACGTTTTCTTCAACCATAGACGTGTGCTACTTCCTCTGACAGACGAACTAGCTTTTCTTCAACGCATCTTAGTACTGATGGGCTTAGTTCACTTGGTAGATCACGGCGTACTGAAATAAAAGATGCAAGTTCAGTTTCTTGCGAAAGAGACCACGTAAAGATTCCCTTTGGCTAAATTACGGGACAATCAAGGTGAGACTGTTTCATGGTGGGATTTGAACGAGATTCATCGGGAACTTGGCGGAAGCATGGTAGACACCACATTTGAGTACTTCATGGTTAAAAACAGATGTATTCTGCAAAAGGCCAGCTTCAGCAAAAAGACGTTGCAGAACGGGCTCGAACCAATGATAAGATTGTCACAGTTTTGTAACACAAAGCCTCTACGTTTATGCTTTCAATCAAGAGAAAAATCTGGGAACTTTCAGAAGAATGTCTACAAAGTTCAATACTAAACTTCAACTTCAACTTTAAAAACAAGTTTGTATTTGAACGCGACAAGCATGACAGGACTTACGTCGAATCCTCCCCAGTGCCTTTCGCGGAGACTGGCCGCGAGACTAGGGCTTCGGGATGCGCCAACCCTGAGATATTGACGAATTCGCAAGGGGAAGTCGACGTCTCGGAGTTGAAGCAAGTAGGTGTCTGGTCCGCTCTGGTAACTGCGTTATTGACGAAGTGGATTAAGAAAGCGTTGGACAAGTATAAAGATAACATTGCAGGCGCAAAAATAAATTTGGAACTCTATCTTATCACTCTTGTTTAAACAAATCAATCACTGAAAGAAGAGATGTTAACTTGCCTCTAGACTACGCAAAACATAAACTGCCGCACTATGCTCCAGAATGAACAATAAAATTTCACGATGAGAGGCCATATCGGGATTCATAATTCTATTCACAAAGCGCAAAAGACTAGCCAGACGCACCTGCTCTCGGAGGACATGTCCATGCGGTCATTCGGGCCTTTTCCGGGGCCTTCGATGGGTGCGGACTTGACCTTCGAGCGGGAAATCTCTCGGTCGGGACTCATTGGCGGTGTGTAGACTTCGTCCGGTGGGTAGATCATCTTGCTAGGATGCGTGAAGCACGACTCCATTGTCCTCCTCCGGTAAGTGTTGCGGCAGGACGCGTTGGAGTACTGCGGAAGGTAAAGCGACGAGTTCAACGTCGGTGTCGTATGTAAGAGGTAGGGATCCGCGCATACAGGTAGGCTACAGATACAGCGCGCCTTTGACGCAGTAAAAGATAGGGTAGGAAGTAAAGACAGCTCTGAAAAATATGACGATGTAAGAGTATCCGGTGCACTTTCAGCTTGAGCTGATTTAGGCTTGTTACGTCCAAGACCTCCAGTGAAAGTAGTTGTGCAGTAAGACAGTGGCGGACTCACCCAGCTTCTCCAATGCCTCTGGTACTCTCTGAGTCTGTCGATGTTGGACAGGCTCTCACCTCTGTCTGGACGCTCTGTAATCTGTGAAAACAGCGACCGTCAGGCTAATGTGGTTCCTTGGGAACACGAAAATTCGAGCCGTCATATTGATGCCACTTGTTGGATTTAGGATATTCAGAAGGTCTGGAAATAAAGGTAATTCACGCTTGCGTCCACCTACCTTAAGCCACGGATGCTCAAGAGCTGTCCTCACGTCCATTCTTTCACTGCAAACACGCAAGCACTGTCGTGAGATACAATGCTTACGCTGGCGCAACCGACAACAGATCATGTAATATGCATCACTAAATGTTCAGAAGTAAATCAAAAGCATAACACGTATCTAGCTCAGATCACCGTTATCGTGGCTTTATGAACTTATTGGCGGTGTCGCGTAACTTTCCAAAATTCTCTTGCTAATCACACCTCTAATGAGTTCAGAACATGCAATTCGTTAATAAACACACCTTGTTTCGAATACTAAGAGCTTAGAGATGAAGTCACGTGCTTCATCAGAAACCTTAGCGAAGCCGTCGTGTAGGAAGTTAATCTTTCCGTTCTGTACATTCTTCAGCGTTTCTCGGTCGTTCTGTCCAAGGAATGGCGAAATTCCGCTCAACCTGAAACGAGTAAAAAGAAACAGTGTGTCAGAATAACAAACTGCTTTCTCGAGAACCGCTATTTGCGATTATGACTATAGAAACAGCACAGGGGCATGAGATGGACAGAAGACGGACCGCCTCACGTCTTTTACGCTGTAAGCATAATCCTCAACGACCAAAAAGCCTAACTTTCCACTCTCTTGGAGTGTCCTTTGTGATATTTTACTATATCTGCCTTGATGTGTCAGAGAAAACGGTGAACGAAAAGCCTCCAAACTTGTCATGACGTAAGCAATGAGGAAAAAAAAATACTTGAACATATGTGGCACGTATGGACCCGAACGTGAATGCGTATGGTTGGGATTGCTGATTTCTTCAACTAATCCAAACCTGGGCTCAATGACAGCACTGGCAGTGAGATGCTGGCACACAGAAAACTAACCTGGTTCTCATAAATGCAGGGTTTATTAGAGATTATCCGTTCATTTGTATGTTGTGAGAGCGGCTGTTTTGTTCGTAATGAAGAGCAGACCAGTGGAGTAGCCGCATATACAGTGTCCCTTTTTTTACTTCCAACACACACACACGCGCACACACACGCACACATAAGAAAAGCCCACGAATATCTCTAGGAGGGCATAACTTGCAAGAAAACCCGCAGCTGTCAATTCACTAATTAAACTAATTGCAATAATTAACTTCGCTGAAAACGTTACGACACATGTTCTTATTGGAAAGTTGAAAGAAATCGTCATGAAAGTCTAATTCCGTGTTTCTACATCTTAAAACATCCGTGTAATTGTTGAATTCACCTGATTACACACTCAGCCCCGGAAAGCGCGGCTTACGGTGAAGCCCTATTGTGATATAGCAAGGCGGTGTAAAATGAAGCTTTCGTTGCACATTCCTTTTTCTGCGATCTCATTCCGATCGGCGCTGGGCGGAACTTCCGACTGAACGCACAGTCACTTCAGCCGCAGGGCCGGTGTGGATCGCTTTATCGCCCCGTATAACCCAGCGCTGAATTTTACACCGCCTTGTTAAGTCAAAAGAAGATTGCACCGCGAGCTGCGCTTAATTTACCTGATTACCCAGTAATCAGGTAAATTCAACAAATATTTTAAAGCCAATTATTCTGGGTTACATGGCCGTGTTGAAGTCTAGGAACAGAGAACTAGACCTTTATGACGGTTTATTTCAACTTTCTAAAAGTAACAAAAAGGCGATTAATGTAGTTAGTTGAACAATGACTTTATTGCGTTCGTTTTTCTTGCAAATGGTGTCCGCCTAGGCGCAGAATTAATTTGTAGTGACGTGACCTGAGTAACATTTCTGGGCTTTCTTTTTAGAGAAAGTGTTCGAAGTAAAAAAAAAATAGAACTGTATGTTATTCACGCGAGTTGTGCACTGCGATAGGGGCAGGGGGGGGGTGACATTTGTCAGAACTTTGGGACAAGCAGTATTTAATAGCAAGAGAGAATATTGAGTCTTTTTCAAGCCCATCTCTTTTTTTCCCGTGTCGCACTTTGCAGTAACTGCGTGCTGGGAAAAATTTTCAATTTATAATGCACACCGCTACATGTTTAAATACAGTTAACAAATAGCAGAGTAGTCAAGGGGCGCATTTGACTGTAACGGCTCGATATATATGATATAGAAATCCACCTTTACACCGCCCACGTGAGACGACACGGAGCATTGTGTGTTCTCTCATGCGTGTGGTCAACGTGGTGCGTTACCGCGTACCGCAGTTCTTGCTGTTACAATCAAATATAAACAAGCGGCCAGCCTACGCTTTTAAGTTCATACAAGGACATCGTCAATTTGTAGGAATTTCGGTATGATATACCAAGTGAACGCGGTTTTTCTTGCATTGAAGCAAAAAATATTCTAAGCGCTTTTATCTATTGCTTAATAAAAGGGTGGTGGGTACATCAAGTGCTTCGAGTGATATTCAAGTTGGCGCCCAGAATAAGTGACGGCTGGTGGTGACGATCACTGATCTGTGCTGTGTTTTGAAATAGACATCAGTGGCGGTGATACTGGAATGTAGTTTGTGCGAATACAGAGCACGTTAGTCATACAACGTTGGTGCTAAATACGAGAAACGCTTTGTTATTGTCCCTCACTAAGCCTAGCTAACGTCGACGTCCGTATTCATAGCTTCTGACTAGCGCTGCTCGGCAACGAAGTACCAAGCAAGACTTGCTGCTACTTACAGGATGTACGAGATGACTCCGACACTCCTGAAAAGAAGGGGAGGGAGAATAAGAATAAGAAAAAGCAATATTGAAGCTTGATTGTAACAGTGACAGAGGGAAACGTTTGAGACGTTATTTCGGAGAGAGTAACATACCACATGTCTGAGGCAAGACTTGCTGGCTTTTTGTTGGCTATCTCCGGCGCCACAAATTCGGGGTGTCCATATTCCTGAATTACTACTTTTCCTCTTGGAAGCCTCGTGGAGAGCGAGAAGTCGCCAATCTTAATGTCATCGCTGTTCTCACGAGCCACAAGCGCATCGCCAAGCTAAAAAAGATAAGCAGGTAAAATAAAGCAGTATAAGCAATTGTTACATTCATGATAAAACGCCAGCACACTAAACAGCGGACATGTTTTCGCACATAGCCGTTATCGGGGTGACAACAAGCAAGTAGAGAAATTTTGCGCGCGAAAGGTATTTCTTTTATGTGCTTCTGTTCCTCATAAGCCGTGCGGCGTTTGAGTATGCTTTACGCGTTATATGCTTACAGAGAAGTTAACTGTTGAGCCTGTAATCAGTTTTAGTGAATATCATTCTTTCTTTTATACCTTTATAGGGCAAAAGAACGAAATAACCTCATATAAACACGCAACGCTCAGAGTGCAAGACGAAGACATATACCAATGGAATTTTAGTTACGCCATCAGCGTAAGGCTGGTACTTGAATAAGAAAGGTTTAATTCCTACACGTATACAACGAGCGCCAAGTGTGTTTAAAAGACACCCGCACGCTTAGAAAACGCAGGCGCTGACTTATCAAGCTGCGCTATTTTGCGTAAGTGCGCTGTAATAGAAACGGTGCTGTACTTACAGTGAGGCCAAGGTGTGCAATGTTTTGAGCGTGCATATAGTTGAGGCCTTCCAAGATCTGCTTGATGTAATTTGCGATCTGGTGTTCTGACACCCGGTCTTGGCTAATGATGTTATCCAAAAGTGGGCCCCCACCACAGCTAGTAAATGCTGTCAAGTAAAAATTGACGGCAACAACGCGCATGCTAGTTGCGTACGCAGGATTGGACGGAAAGTCTTGACATCAGAAAACGTAAAATTCCGCGGCTGCGATTTATACAGTGGTCAGTGTAATGTGATTATGTTCCGGTTTTGTGGAATGTGTTCCAGCTTTGTGGAAAAAAATTGTTTCGATGGCTAAATGGTGGCGAAATGATGGCCCGAAATCAGATGTAGCAACTTTTTATCGGCAAGACTGACAGGAAGAAGAGGTAGTCGTCGAATTAAATAAAATCAACCTGGATTGGAAACAGTCAGTGACGGCATCGTTCTAGGCAGCTTGATAGTTATAGCTACAGCTACAAAATCATAGCCGCAAGCTAGAGAGAGATAGATAGAGATAGATAGAGAGAGAGAGAGAGAGAGAGAGAGAGAGAGAGAGAGAGAGAGAGAGAGAGAGAGATAAAAGGAAGGCAGGGATGTTAACCAGTCAAGAGTCCGGTTGGCTATCCTGCGCTGGGGGAAGGGAGAAGGGGAATAGAAAGAAGGAAGAGAAAGAAGGAAGAGAAAGAGAGAGATGCCGCGAACAAGCATCACCGCAATACGGCGTGGCAAAGATATAGTCGGCTTCAAAAGTTTAGGGCACCCCACCTCCCCTCAATCCCCCCCCCCCCCTCCCTGAGAAAAAGCTAGATATTTGCGCCTGGTATCCGAATTCCCAGCCGGTAATACAATAAAAACTAACATTTCTTAGGCATATGATAACTCGGGGCAAGGAGGATATAGGAAAACGGTGCCGCGAGGCATCTCTGTCTAAAGAATCTTGCGCACGACTGCATGATTGAGGTAGTGCGTGTTAAGTAGAAAGATCAACAGTAAGCGAGAACATTCGCGCTCTTTCCTGAGCGGACGATGAGTTA
Source organism: Dermacentor variabilis (assembly GCF_050947875.1). NCBI lineage: Eukaryota > Metazoa > Arthropoda > Arachnida > Ixodida > Ixodidae > Dermacentor > Dermacentor variabilis. The sequence continues at coordinate 275,486,721 of NC_134568.1, read as the reverse complement.
GTCCTGCTGCAGTTTCAGAAATCACTGAGGTGGAGTAAAGCGCGGCGTCAGAGGCAGCCAGTTCAGAAGGGCACGGCACGTACACAAGTCCTCAATACGTAACAGGTCTTGTTCCAGTGAAGGCAGGATTAATGACTGTGACGAGAAAAAAAAGCTCATTTGGGGTCCCCTTTTATAAATATCCATTTCATTTTTCATACTTTTTGCACTTGGTGAGCTCGGATACCGCCTAACCACCGTTATCACTGGGATTACAAAATACGGGTCTAATCTTTGTTTGAACACGAGGCAAAAATATAAGTAAAATAGTCTAACTGCGTTACCGCAACATTGGTATTTCAGTGGCAGTGCATGCTTTACAGGAGGTGAATAAAATGAAAGGGGTAGGAGAGGGGATAAATGTTGCAGAAATGTGACAAGCCTTTTACAAACCGAGTGACTAAAGTTGCCGGAAATGCGTTGAATTATGAAGGTGCCTGAGGTGGGAACCTAAACGTTATGATTCATTCAGTGTACAAATTTGTTGCTCTTCGTTTCGACGTGAGCTATAACAAATCATTTCGATTATAAGACGAGTATACAGGGTGTCCTAGCTAAATTTAGCCAAGGTTTAAAAATATGCCGAAGTATTTTAGGAGGACGCGACCAAATGCGCGTTGTTGGCTATTATTTGGAGCAAGTCACATTGTTTTTTTATAGTGTACGCCATTGCATGATTAGCAAGCGTTAAGTAATCAACTTCGTAAGTATTAACGTTAGGCCAAAGCTGTCAATGAGAAAGGTGTAGAGCGTTCTATGAAACATCGTTCAGCAAATAACTTCCTACTTGTTATGTAACAATTTTTTCTGCGTCCTAGGAAAGTCAGCAAAATACGAAAGGCATGTGACATGCAGGTTTGCGCGCCGCGATATCAGTGCTCTAAAATGTGCACCGTATGAATGAACCACGTAGTTAGCTGGTTGCTGCGGCTTAAAATGCGATAGAGCAGTGACGCAGGTGTTGGCCACGCGATTTACGCCAGTGATGTGCTTCCCCCGTGGCGGTTCATGACAGCGATAAGCAGATTGCCCTGTCACTGCCCTGTCACTGCCCTGTCACTTTTTAAGCGGCAGCACACTAGGCGCTAAATTCGCTGTTCATACGCAGCACGTTTGAAAGCACTTCAATTGAATAGCGGTAACCTCACGTGTGTTCTGAAATATTTCATGGCCTTTCTTTAGGACGAACAAATATTGATTACGTAACAAGTATGAAGTTAGAAACTGCTGAACTAGAGGTTTCTTAGAACTCTCTACAACATTCTCATTGAATTTTTTTCCCGTAAACGTAATACTTGCGAATTTTCTTCAATAATCTTTACTGTAATTATGCAATTATGCAAAAGAAAATGAAATGTGTCACATGTTCTATACGTTAGTCAACAGCATGCATTTAGTCGCGTCCTCCTAGAGTACGTCGACATATCTTTAAACCTTGGCTATAGTTGGCTGGGACACCCTGTATACATAAATATTGGGTTATAAATCGTGTTAATGGTTAGGGTGGTTTTGATAGACTAGGCACAAAACGCCTGATGAGTTTGATTAAATGGGATATGAACGGCGACATTTTAAAAGATACGAGCTTACAAAACAGAGATGCGAACAAATGTACTGTCGTGCGCATGTTTACCGCATTTTTCGACAATTCTTGACACCAGGTGGCATAAATAAATCTCTTGATTTATGTGCTAAAGCGTTGACGTTCTCTCACATGGATAAACGAAACAACTTAACCTTAACGCTGGAGTGTAAAGTTGCGCGACTAGTTTATTGTAGCTCCTTTTTTATAAAGAGTTTAAGATCTACCCAGAAGTGTTTAAGCTTTTTTTTCTACCCAGAGTGCAGCACTGTAAAGGATACAAGTCTGTGATGAGTGACATGGAATTCTTTGTTTCAAAGGCGTCCCAGAGCCGGATCAGTCGAGGGTGGCATAGTTGGTTCATCATGTCGAGCTCAGCTTTCATCCAGTCTTTGAATTGACCCCTGCCGTGCATTGTTTTTGCGCCAAAGCTCCTGCCCGTCGAACGTTCTACGGCGTGGTACGTGACGCCTTGCGTGCCCCTGCAAGTAAAGGGAAATAATAATTCTAGCGATGCTTCAAGCGCAGCGCACAGGCAAAAAGCAGCATGAAGAAAGTTGAGAATGAAAAAGATCTTGCGCCTATGGGGCAGAGGAAGTTTTCGACGCCCAGAACAAAGCTAGTTGCGGCGGGCTGTTTTGTTTAAATTTTGGTCAGCCGTGACGTCAACGTTGCTTCAAGAATTCAAAGGCGCAGAAAGATAGTTGAACATAAACTGTACAAGGATAAGAGGGAAGTTGTGTCGTATATCAACACAGCCTCGCGCAAGCTCAAAAAAGGTAGCGCAAAGCTATGGCGTTCCGACTGCATTTTTTCTTTCGGCACTCTCCCAAAGTGATGGCTTGAATGTTCAGAGGGACTTTCCAAAGGAATCATGCCAGACATTTTGCGTCGTCCGATGTGAGTGTCCTATGCCTATGTAATGTGGCAAGACATATCGCAGAAAGACACATTAAGGATAGAAGGCGAGAACATGACCAATTCATCAAGACGCTTGCCAACATGTCACCACATAGCCAGTAAGGGTCGTGAAATCCGCAAATAATAAGACTTGGACGTGAAATACTAGGAGTGTATTATATTAGACGTATGATTACACATGTATGGGTCAATCTGAATCGACTAAAAATAAAAAGCAATTTATATGCTATCGATGTGCATTATTGATCACACATGATACGTATAGCATTAGGTTTCACGTGCATATCTGGAGTCTTGAGGTGCATACGTTGATGCTTGGTTTTCAGTAAACATGAGATGTAGGTTTAACGCAGCCCCTGTGCACTTTCTCCTGTGTGTTTTGTTTCTGCTTGGTTTTCTTTTCCCTTGCACACATCTATCAACTGCTCCAACATCGCACAACAAACGACATCAAAAGTAAGGCACGACTCACCGTCCAAGTTCGTCCCCAAGATTGTAGTAGTCTTCAAGATGAGTCGATTTAGGCCTGATAATTTTTGGTTGGCGGTACGTTCTCAGGTCAAACTCAGACTCGTCCTCTAAACAGTAGTGAGAACATAATACGACACGTTATTCTGAGTTCTTATTCGTAAGCATTTGTAATGAAATATGTCTAAGCTTTTCATTTGTTAACAAGTTGCACCATTGATGTCAAAATTGGCTACACAACGGAACACTTCCGAAAAATAAAATAGATTATGCAGATGAAAACTTTTTGCTTGTAAAAAGGCGCTTCAAGAAGTCAAGGCAAATTTGTTGCATATACTAATGGAAACCCGCAAGGCATCCAAAACATCCGGACGCGGAAGATGCTTCTTTAGTGAATGTTTTGACTCTGCGCAATCGGTAACGTTATGTGGCTGACTTCAAAGGCGCAATGAAGAAGACGGAACTGTAATTGCAATTGCAGGGATGGTGGGTTGTAGCAACATGCGGGTTTAGCCTGGAGATCAAGGCCGGTAATTGAAACATGTATGTGACATAGCTTTTGTCATACACGCAGAACCTTGAGTGCGAGTCACCAGAGAAAGGTCTCATCCAAACGTCACAAGCTCTTCTTTGAGCGTTACTCCTTCAGGGTGCAGTTTTTTTACGGCTGACAGATACCACACGGACAAACATCCGGTACCATGATAGTACCAACTCAACCGAAGCTAAGTGCTGTGATTGAAAGTGGTGATTAACAGTGAGCGTGGCTTGAGCGAAGCGGTTGCTTAAGGTCTCGAGATTTCGCTCTCCCGTTGGTGAGGGCTTGTTACCTTCTATACTCAGCATAGCTGAGCAAGAAGCCGTGCCAGCGATGTTTGAGGCGGAACACGAGTAGAGGCCAGCATCGTGGGCTATGGAGCTGTTCAGTGCCAAGGTGCAAACGTCCGGTGCCTCCCAAATGATGTTGACACGAGAGCTGTTGCAGATGGGTTGCCAGTCTTTAAACCACTTTATCTTTGGGTACGGCTTGCCGATGACGCGACACTGCAGCTCGCCTCCTCGTCGCAGCATTATGGTTGTCGGTTCCAGTCGTTTTGTGAAGACTGGCTCTTCTGTAAGTAGAAAAAATGAAATCGGTTGGCACAGAACCCCTTTTTTTTCCTCTCTCTGCAGTAATAGAGTCCTACGTCTACAAAAATTGTTTTGCAGGGTCAAGTAGCACTATCGGCTGCATTAAACTGCGTGGTGAAGTGGTACATGCGGCAATAATGAGTTATGTGTCTGACTGCGCGAGAACGACGTTTGCGTTAGCGAAATTACATTTTTCAGCAGGTTTTTTTAAAAATGAATATTAATAAGGGTGCGCTTGACAACCTGAGCTCCTTGCAGCTGTACCCGAATTATTTTTTGGGGGTAGATGTTACTTGACCATTTGAGAGGTTCGTAAAGAACTGCGGTAGTCCCTTGTTTGCATGGGGGGCCCGAAAAAGTTGTTTTTGGAAATAGCAAAATATCGCATCGAAAATTGTTTTCCGGCTAGTTGCTGCATGATTATTGAAATAAAGACTGGATAAAAAATTATCATGAAAGAGCTTAAACAAGGGCAGGCTCTTGCCTTCCTCATGTGCATTCATATTCTTTTTTTTGTGCCACTGTTCCGGTCAACAAGAAAGGAATAGTATATATATCTATATATGTATTTATTGTGCGGTAAACTGAGCGTGCAATACCCAACAACCCATCGAAATATCGTGCGCGTTGTATAAGCGATCCTTCTCAGTGCCTTTTATAACCTCATACTTCTCCTCGGCAGCCTTTGCCTGATCTTTGACAGATATGAGATCGCTCTCGATGCACCTGAAGCTCGCCTTTGTAATGCCTCAAGACTTGCCAACGCACTTCTCAGACATTTGTTCGCTTCGCGTACCATGTTTTCGATGCGCTTAATTCGCCGCACCACTTCCGCAGTACTGTAAGATGCGGCCGGTATCGAGTTTCTGCACGTAGTCCGAGGCATTTGAGCTTATCGCGAGGGGATTCGATTCCCTTAATGCATGTAGTTGCCCGATGTCCTAATAATGTAATCTACTGAGCCCTATTCTGAGTATCGTTGCATGCATACATAAATACTTCGAATGTGCTGGCTATCGCATCTAGTAAAACAAAGGAAACCACTGAAGCGGGCTTCTTCTCACAAGGTCTCATATTGTGGAGCAGCCAGCTTTAAAATTGGCCGCCACAGGTGTGCAGTCGCATTGAAAACCGCATCTACGTTTTCGGCAATCTAGAAATTGCTAGTGGCTTAACTTAGTAAGCTGTAAATACAATTAGTTAAAGGAATGTGATTACACTCAGTACGTGCGTTGCTTTCTTTTACCTGCAAGTTCAAGGTATATTGTTTTTGTGGCCTGCCCATGTTCGTTGACCGCTGTGCAGGTGTAAGGGCCGACATTATCCTCAGTCATGCGAGAAATAAACAGTGTAACTTGGCCGTTGCGGTCCTGCATGCTGTTGTATCGTCCACCCATATCAACCTGGAAACAAAAAATGCCAAATTAGCGTGCGTTGAATGACGAGTACTGCTTTTACTAGATGGAAACATTGTCATGTTCACTTCTAATTCGAGTGAGCACTTTTGGTTTATTGGCGTTGATAGATTTTGCATTAATAGTTTTGATCCCAGACAGAAATATAAACTATATCTAAACTTGTGAAAGTACCGTTATACGTAAAAAAGTTGTACTTTCCTTGATCCTGTGGCTCTGGGCAGTAAGTGGCTTCGCTTGCTTACATTTTGGAAGCAACAACTTGTGTCTTTCAACTACAACTGTCCTTTAAGCACGATGAACATTACCCGCCGTGGTTGCTCAGTGGCTATGGTGTTGGGCTGCTGAACACGAGGTCGCGGGATCGAATCCCGGCCACGGCGGCCGCATTTCGATGGGGGCGAATTGCGAAAACACCCGTGTGCTTAGATTTAGGTGCACGTTAAAGAACCCCAGGTGGTCAAAATTTCCGGAGTCCTCCACTACGGCGTGCCTCATAATCAGAAAGTGGTTTTGGCACGTAAAACCCCAAATATTATTATTACGATGAACATTGTCATGGTTCCTTGTGTTCTGACTTGTAATACATGATTTAGAGTTACAAAAAGTAAATTGTCATATCATAAGAAGCCAACAAACACTGACACCAAGGACAACATAAGGGAAATTACTTGTGCTTAATAAATGAATTAAAGAAACGATCAGTGCTTAGATTTAGGTGCACGTTAAAGAACCCCAGGTGGTCAAAATTTCCGGAGTCCTCCACTACGGCGTGCCTCATAATCAGAAAGTGGTTTTGGCACGTAAAACCCCAAATATTATTATTATTATTAAAGAAACGATCAATTATTGGAAATTAAAGTGGATGAAAAAACAACAAACAACTTGCCGCAGGTGGGAACCGAACCCACAACCTTCGCATTTCGCGTGCGATGCTCTACCAATTGAGATACTGAGGCGCGGTTTCCCCATCCGCTTTCTTGGGTATTTAATTGCCCTAGTAGAACCATGGGAGTGTTAGCCAGCGCCACCACTCACAGACCTTGGCGGTGGACGTGGAACGTCCTTTTTGCCCCGAAATGCGAAGATTGTGGGTTCGGTTCCCACCTGCAGCAAGTTGTTTTTTCATCCACTTCAATTTCCAATAATTTATCATTTCTTTAATTCATTTATTAAGCGCAAGTAATTTCCCCTATGTTGTCCTTGGTGTCAGTGTTTATTGGCTTCTTATGATATGACTAATAAAAATGGGGCCCCTCGGTTAACCCCCTTTCTCAAAGTAAATTGTGTTATACAGCAAAAGTATAAATGCATAACTGCGGGACATGCTGTATTTCACACATAAACTGAAAAAAAAAGACAGACAAGTTACCTTTGTTCCCTTGAATGTCCAAGTAATATCTGGCTGAGGGTTGCCGTAGACCCAGAATTCAATACTGACAGGATGTCCACGTATTCCATACATGACATCCTCTTCATGACGAACGAACACAGGAGCTTCACCTGCAGATGAAGAATGTTTTTATTAGGAACTTTGTAAAGCAGATGCGTGAGTTAATGTAACGCAAAGGAAAAATTAGGGCGTACCATCAGCATTGACTGAAAGCGAAGCACATGACTTTCTATATATGCAAGCAGCGCAGCCTAGCGATAAACCATGGACATGAGGATTTATTATCATCTTTGGTGCTTGAAAAGCAGCCCCCTGTAATTTGGTAAACTTATTTTAGTGCCGTGGAGATACTACCACTACTAGCGTCCTGGTTCCGCCTTACTTATGATCATCGGTGCGTCGCGTTGGGTGTTTTGGCCTCTGTGATTTTGTCAATATGCCGGCACCAATATCCAGTGAATTACTTCTGTTTAAAGGAAGTGCGGACATGAGGCGCACTTAATAGCTTCCGATTTCCTAAAACCTAAATGATTCGCTAGCTATCGATGTCGAGGTGATAACAACAGAAATGGGAATGGCAAAAAGAGAACAAGGCACTGCAGTCATAAAGCACTGGTGTCAGAACTGTCAACGCTGTGCACCAATAATAACCGCTCGCTCAAGCCTGGAACGAGCGCACAAGGTGAACTAATATCGAAGGCGCGACGCTAACCTCCTGTGGAATCAAGAAAAAGCTTCTGTTCACAAAACGATGGCCCGAGAATGTAGGAGCTGGTCAAAAATCCTACCTGGTGCCCATTTCTTATCATTAGACTGTGCTGCATGTACTGAGAGCCACGTTGTCCGCTGTCTGCATTTCATTAGATCCTGACAGTATATTTTCCACCTGCACTACCGTATCTCATATATGGCCCCTCTTATACCAATCTCTGGCCTGCTTTTGCTCATCTACAACTTGTGAATATTATTCTTCATATGCCTTCTTCTTTATTTGAACATTTTGCGTATTTCTGTGCTTGCCTTATATATTTCAAAATTACGCACTTTGCACTGTATTAAAATGTTCTCAACTGTTACTAAGGTTTAGATGCTGAAGCAGCAAGAGTAATCTGCGTCTTTGTGCAGATTAATCTGCATCTTTGCGTTGTCTGTAATATTTTGTCCTCAAGCATCCATCTGTAGCCTCAAAAATTAAAGCGGTTTTTCAAGAGTTGCCAAAAAAAGGTTTATTTTCAGTGCCTTCTTTAGCCATTCTGTCGGGTTATGGCGTTGGCTTAGCCTGCATTTTCCCTCTGGAGCAAGTCTTCTCGGAACGTCATTGATGGCGCGAAAAAGAAACCCTATCTACCATGCTCCGCGCGCAGTGCAAGCAAAGCATGCACCACTGAAACAGGTTACCTGGCTTATCGAGTGGAGGGTGCGGAATTTCGTAGTCCTTTGGCTTGAATTCTTTAGGAACAGGCGGTGACCCTCCGAGACGACTACGGTGAGCAGTCACGTAAGGTGAAGGGTCACTGAGGCCGTGTTTGTTGCCCACACGCACGCGGAAGCGGTAGTCCTTGAATGGTTCGAGGCCCCGGACATCCAGCTGCGTGTCCTTCACGCCTGCCGAAAGAGCATGGTGTCAGGATGGGCGCAGAGCTTCTAGAAATGTGGTCCTCATTATATTGAAGGTATCGTGGCTCCAGCAAGGTAAAACAGCGTCATATCGCTTTGTTTCATCTGATGTCTTCTATTGCTTTCTCTTTCACAATCTAACACGCAATGTTGTTGTGGAACGGCTGGCAACAAATGGCAACATTAATAAATAAATAAATAAATAAATAAATAAATAAATAAATAAATAAAGTCCGAACTCACTCTGAACTTTGAGATGGTGTTTAGGGGTCGAAAAGTCGCATTGTTACTTTACTTGCTCAAGTAAAAGTAATTCGAAAAAGGGTGCGGAATGTCAGCGGGATACAGGAAACGAAGTGCTATAAGTACAACATTTTTATTCCAGGCCGTGCAGTATGTAGACGCTCTTTGGGCTATGGTACCTTTGGTCGGTGAAAAGCATGATTTCCCCAAATACATCCAGGCTTTGCAAAAATTATATCTGCTCAACGTGGATCGAGGAATAATGTATTTGCAGAACGTAAGTTTGACAGTGACGTACTTGTTTAATGCCCTAGTAACAATTAATATATTGTGCACAATAAATTACGTTTTATTCAGTATATATGAAGACTTCAGTGACGTGATTAAAACAATGAAATACTGCCCAAAGACGCTTTTTGGGCAAATTTTGTTCTGGTAGTAGTGTTTATTAGTGGCAAGCAGCACAAAAAAAAAATGAAAGCTTTGAATTGCGGCCATTTTATATCTGTGATAGCGACTGCAGTCGGTACAGTTTTTACTAAATGTGACAAAGGCAGTCACATTTTGCCAGTCTATATAGAATGTTTTTTTTAATGCCCAGAGCCTGGTCTAAAGAATGTCTGTGTGTTTATTACAGTTCTCCCGAAGTTCTGAAAAGGAGCTCCTTAAATGTGGTCACTTTATTCAGGTCCTGACTGGGGCCGTATTTTATAAAAAAAAAACAGAAGTTACCGGAACGGAACGCTCCCCTACGGAACGCCAGAAGTTACCGTTTCCGGTAACTTCTGGCGTTCCGTAGGGGAGCGTACTTGGTTCTCTACTTTTTTTCCTATATTAATGATATTGTCAATGTCGTTAACACCCCAGTTCAGATTCGTCTATTTGCTGATGACTGTGTTTTGTTTAGAGAAGTTACCTGCATTACTGACCAATATGACCTTAACTCTAACTTAGACAATGTGTTGAAATGGTGTGAGCAATGGGGAATGCTTCTTAATGCAACTAAGTGTGTCTATCTCCCCATAACGCGCAAAAAGTCCCCTTAGACTACACTTACAATTTAGCTGCAGCACCTTTACTGAAAGTAACATGCTATAAATACCTAGGCTTAACATTAACGAGTTACTTATCATGGAACTTGCACATAAATACCATCTGCTCTGCCGCTTTCCGGCAACTATGCCTTCTGCGCCACAAACTCAAGACTGCTCCCGTCTAGTGTTAAACTACTCTCTTACTTTTCCTTAATTAGTCCAAAACTTGAGTATCTTTCCATAGTTTCGGACCCTCACACAAAAATTAACATTAAGAACCTAGCAAGAATTCAAAGAAAAGCAGTACGATTTATTTACAGCAAATTTAAGGCTACTGACTCCCCCACTGCATTACTAACCGATAACGGCATTGAACTACTACAAATTCGAAAAAAGAAAAATCGACTAGAGTTTCTTTCAAACTTAATTAATCATAGGATAGCCTTAGACACCGCAAAATACGTATTGCCCTTGATAAGCAGACCCACTCTACACCACTACCCTCATTATCTAACACCTATTTTCGGAATTACTGACACTTTTCGGTACTCTTTTTTTCCCGCAAACAATAGATGACTGAAATAAACTAACTGAAGCATACCCCCAGCGCCCGTGAGCTGTATATAATTTGTGTAAATAATATTATTTCCTGTATTAATTATAGTTGTATTGTAATCAAGTTAAACATTTTTTTCTTGATCGTCTACCTTGCGACCAAACAATTTGTGCGAAAAACGTGTTACACGCTCGTCTCATTTTTTCTGTGTATATCATCTTTGTTTTTTGCTCACCCTGCTTGGACTTCTTGTCCCCAGTATTGCATAAATAAATAAAAACAAATAAATAACATTCCATTAATTTTTAAATTTTTTTTTCCCATCAATTGCGCCGAATGATCCATTCGGGAGATGACGGCGGCGTGGCGGCGTCCAAGCCAGTGACGAAGGGTGAGAAGTACAAAAAATGAGATGGATTGTTACAAAATTTTTACCTCATAAGTAGTGAGCCCATGTGCAGGAATGCCTAATTTCGAAACGATGCCACTAGCCCAGCAACTCCCACGTCACTTTCACTACAATGTAGGACATCATAGTACATGTCTTATTGAGGATAACGGTTTAAAGGCTGTGAAAACAGGCTTGGCATGAAAGTTTCCGGAAGCGATCAGGAAAATGTATTTCTGTGGCGTTATTTTATATACATAGTTGCTGTTAGTAACTTACTCGGTCTGTTTTGTTCGACTGCATATTTAAAACAATGTGTGCAAACCTTTTTTTTTCGGTCTTTTACTTATGACGACCGCTTATTACGATTTCTATGGCCGGTAGAGTGAAACACGATGAAAAGAACTTCGCTGTCAGAAACTGTTGTTCGTTATTTTAATGATGTGATAGCTTGCTTTTGCAGCTAGGTCTCTTTAACCGTACGAGTTCCGAATTTCCACTTGCAAACCTAGCTATATACTGTGGCCACTTGCGGATAACTGTGATACCTGCTATATACAAGAAGCACGAGTGTTAGCTTATGTTTATTCTTGAGGTGGCCCAAAACATGTCAAGATTCTTCAAGATTCTTCAAGGTTATTTCACGATTCTTCGCACTCTACATGCTGGTTTTTGAAACCTGCGGCCTATAGTAAATATCGAGACTGGCGCGATTGAATGAGCCGTTATTCTTTGCTTCGCGAAGTATAATCGCCGGCTTTCAGCTCACCTGACTTGTAGGGTGACCAGTTGCCGTCCGGCAGCGGCGCCATCTCGACCGAGTACGTGACGGGGACGCGGGACCTGCTGGGCGGCGATGGCTTCCAGCCAAGCGTTAGGTCGCGGTCCGTCATGCGCCGGATGTATGGCTTGTCGGTGAGTGGGTCTGGAACGCCTGCGTAGTATGGCTCGGGTTCAAGGTCCGGCCGCTTCATGCGGTCGTACGGCCTGTCCAGGTCGTCGTATTTCGGGTGGGGTGGGTGTCGAGACTTGGGGTCGTAATCGGGTCGGTCAAAGTCCCGGGACGGGAGGGGCGACAAGGGCGGCAGGTCATGCGAATAGGGGCCGCTGTAGGGCTCGCGCCGCCGGTCGTCTAGCGGTGACGACGACCTATAGCCGTTCACTTCAGGGTACTGGCGTGGGGAGGGTGATCTACCGCGCCGCAGGTCTGGAAAATACAGAGAACACATGCACAGTGCAGGGCTCTTCGTGGTCAGGCTACAGGGTGGTCGTGCTACACACATCGACGAAACAACTATCCGCGTGCGATGCGTGCGTGGGATATATATGCATATACACACACACTTGGGAGCCAACAGTGCATACCAAAGAAAAAAAACAACTAGAAGACATGGGACGCGTGCGAGGGGGCCGTGAAGGCAGCTGCTTCTTTCAAGCAATCATATATACAAAAATCAATGGAAATAGCAACATTAATGCTCACTTAATTTTCCTTCGACACTAATCTTAACCATGCCTAGAACTATTGTTTAAGTATGTCCATACATTACACCTTTTGATTGTTACCAAAATGTGATCCTTCAGCGCGAATATTTCATCACTTTGTTAACATAGAAACACTGTCCAGTCGTTTGATGATTTTGACATAGCGTTTAATGAAAAGCTCACACCCACTTATATTGAGGAAAACTATGTACGCTGTGCTGTTTCACACTTTGTCTTCGCTGCGCACTGAGTACATTTCAAAGTGTTGCGTGAATACTAATGTAGCACTTCAGCACAGACACCAGCAAGCATTATTTTCTGCGAAGAAAATAATAGTATGCAAAAAGTTTAGTGTGCAACATGATTGCTTTTTCTAACTTGCATCTGTAGGACAAGAGATGCCAACGTCATATATATTTAAAGTTATTTGTGGTGTCTATAGGCTTGAGTAGTCAGAATAGAATGGCACTAACATTAACTAGAAAATCTTTCCTGAGCTGTCATAATTCTAATATGTGGGTATAAGGCATAGGACTCGTAGTTCATTAATGAACGTGTGCAAAGCGTTAAAGATTAGTGGCTATGAGACATACTCATCAAAATCGAAATGTTATAAAAGACTATAGAAGAACAACTTCTCTTGTGGTACGTAACATCACCATTGGTAGTGTGACATGCGTGGCTACGTCCAAAAAAGGAACGGCGTTAAGGTGTCTTACAGAAGTGAATTGAATTCTGATGTTTAAATTGCCAAAACCACAATTTGATTATGAGGCACGCCGTAGTGGGGGACTCCGGATTATTTTGACCACCAGGGGATCTTTAACATATCCCCAATGCACGCAACACGGGCATTTTTTGCATTTCACCTCCATCGAAATGCGTCCGCCGCGGCCAGGTGACTTACAGGATTGTGCGGAACGGATTTTTATGTCTTGTATCAATATATGAAAACGTGGCGAAAACTTCAAAGTCTGAGTGGCATGCAATGCACTCCGCGTGTCATTAAGTTCAGTATTTTTTTTTTTCACCTATGAAAGGGGGCGGCACTAGCGCCCGCGAAATGTAGAATATGACTACAAAGTAGCATGGTGCGATTCGTTTTATCTAACTTATTTTGGATAAACGCACAGAATCTGGCATCATGATGAGGGTAGAATGCTTTATACGCAAGTTTGCTCTAATTCTTGTTGTTTTCTTTTAGCATTTTCTCTGTCAGCCAGCACAACTTCTCCACACTACTAGGGCGGGTACGGTGCAAAGAATTCTATGCTCTCAGAGCTTCTTGGGATATATGCTGGGAGCTGCTGGTTCGAGATAACTAGCATCATGAAAAGTTAGACAAGTCGCCACTACGGTCTTATCTCGCTCTGTGGTATCTCGTGCTGGTACATTCCATTAACAACTGGAGCACTTCACGAGGGAAGATGAGCGGAAAGACGGATGCATGCCTTATTGCCAAGCGTGGCCTCCCGATCGGCAGGCTTCACTCTTTTGTGGCTTAAGCTGCTGCCTAGTTGGTCGCATTAAGAAATGGGCATCTCGTTTCTCTTAAAATTAGCAGGAAATCTCACCAGACTTTTCAGGAATGTCACGGCTTGGGTACTTGTCAGTTGACGGCCGCCGCCTTCCGTCATCGTATGGACCTGGTCGAACAGAAAAAAGTACAACTTCGTAAAGTCAAGTATTTCTGCAGGTCAGGAAGAAATCTGTGCTCGTCTAGGCAGTCTAGTTTATTCAGCGGGTAAGGTGAAGTGTATTTCATACCAGAGCACAAGTAAACACCGCGCCATTTAATACTTACTGCTCTACAGACGCTTAAGGTACCACTCTCCACACCATGCGTTAATTTATTACAAACCATGCGACAGCTTTTTGCAACACTTTGGAAAAAGTAAGCTCCGCTGCAACTATTCGTGAGTTTGCACAACTGACGTTTTTAGTGAGCTTCTTAATGTTAATACATTAGGGAAAATTATGGTTTTACAATGTTGGCACGCCGAGGGTTAAGGTTCGTTGGCATGACTAACACCTACCGATGTCTATTCGAGAAACACTGCTATTACTCGCGCATATTTGGAAGAGCATACCATATTTCCTCAGCTTGTTACGTAATTATGTGGGTATACGGTGTATTTTGCGTTAATTATACAGCAAACCAGTTCAACAGACATTAGATTTAAGCAGTCATCTTCACACATGAATGCAGGACGATTACAGATATTATCACAATTCCTGCGAAAGAGGTGCTTTGCTATGCAAAGACGTCCGATGAAAGCACACAAATTGTGCATTCTAACTGAAGCCTAAAGACTACAGGTTCAGTTGCAGGGTGCCACTACAGGTTTGTCGTCAAAATAATACTTACCGTTTCACTTTTGCGGGTTGTGTTGGAAGACGTGATGACAACGATCATTGAGCCGAAACGCATAACTCGAGTGACTCAAATGTCAGCACGAGCAACATTCATTGCCAGATCTCGTAAACAAGAATTGTCATGTTATTTATAAGCTCCTTTAAAGCGAGAATAAAACGCAGGTTAATATATACCTTAAAAGAATGCGGCAGCCAGAAAACAATGGTGCATAACAACTATAACTTTTTCAATACATATTCAGAACGTAAACTTTATGTAATGAAATAATATATGTTAAATGATACGTTCTGCACAACCACAGCTTCCGAAGTACATCTGTTTAGGTAAGTTCTGGGAAGAAGAATGGTTAACCACTGTCTGAACAGTTTGGATTTGAAGCTAAATGATGACCAAATGCATTTATAATTGTCTTTTCTTCGCAACGCAAAATTGTGGTTGTGCATGGTCCACTGCAGGCCATTCCTAAATTTGATTCTAGTCTTAAGAGAAGGCGCTTTGATAATACAAAGTGTCCTTTATAGAAAACAAATATGGAGTTATTTTTAAAGTAGAAATAATTGGTGACGTTACTTCTATAAGAACTGCAATGTATGGTAAAGCTTTAGTAGATGCTCGGCTAACTTGTCACTCGATTTTGTTTGCGCTGCGGCTTAAACGGCGTGCAGTGGTTACATATGAAGCACCTACTTCTACTGCTTTAAAAGCTTTAGTGTTGCCTACACAAAAGTTTCAGAACTCCGAGCTCCCGACACAGCCCAACAATATGGCATATTGCCGTGCCAACACTGTCTCTTTAGGCAACAGTTATGCTTTTGAATGCAGTTTTTTTAGCAGTGGAAGTAACTTTTGTGTAAGGTAACACTGCTTTTTCAGTAGAGAAATCCACAAGCCAGTTTAGGTACAGCAGACCAGCTTTAATAGCAACTAATTGGTGAACAGAACAATAAAATGTACATTCGATAGTTTTATACAGAGTTCTGTACACACTTAAAATTTAACTACATACTGACACTGTTGGCATGCCTCGGTGAGCTCGATAAGTTAGTGTTTCTATAATTTATACAGCTGATAGAAAGATAGAAGGTTGCAGAAATACAGCGTTGTTGCACAAAGAAAGGCATGAGTAAAGGACAAATTAACCCTAGAAGGTCCACTCAAACCTAACGACATTTCCTTCATTGAAGCTTCGTTTTGCAAGAACCACTGTGCTTCAGAATCGTAAAATCTAAGCAAGCACAAGCTGTTAGTGCAATTATAGTAACAACTGCGAAGCAATAAGGAACATTACGGCAGGCAAAGTGATCTGCATTAAACAAAGGCTGAAGAAAAATTATGCGTTGGATACGGGGAGGGATGCTTGGACTTGCGAGAAATGCTTGAAAATTATGATGTCTTAGTGTAACGGTATACGCATCATACAAGAAACCTGTAGTCAGCGAAATTTGTTCAAGGTGTTCTTGCATAATTAAGAAAAGATGAGAGAGAAAGAAATGCTCTGATTTTCTGTGGTTAATGGAGAAACATTTCTGCAATTTATGATTTTGAGTGGACCTTTGCCTCAGCCACACTGAGCATAAATGAGAAGTATGCAAAGCAATATATGGGTCGATCGTCGTATCTGTTGTAAAACTTCAAGTTGGCTTGTGAACAAGAACTTTCTCAGTTGTAATTTATAATGACACATCCGAAAGTTAGAGGATGGTTGTGCCATTCTTTAAATTTACCGATAGAAGCAATATTTAGTATTCTGCTTCTATGTTTCAATCTGTGCATCTAAATGTTTCCACTGAAGCGAAAAATGACAATAAACGCCGTGGGAGAACACTAAAAATTTGAAACCAGCCATGCTGAGGCCAGGGCACAAAATATTGGCAACATAAGACAGTCGTCTTTCACTTGCATTGGAAAAACAAGGAAACTAACTGGTGAAAGAACCTTGAAATTGTGTGTAGAATGTTTTCAAATGGCGCGACGCTAACTGTCAATTCACATGTGTCGCTCAACCGCTTCGCTCAGTGTTTAAAGAAAGCACACACATCTGTGTCTTTCTCTGTAGGAATGTTATACACAGAGTGCTATTTCAAACGCTAACCATAGAATTCAAGCTTTCGATGGAACAATCTGTGTTTAGCCTAAGTTCACTACAACCTTGAAAAATTGCACACACACGCCATCGCGTTATTCGCATGAAAACCTCACTCACTGTGTTTTTACATTTTCACTAAATATTCATCCACAGAGGCTACGTGATGCAGCTGGCCGTCTTAGTGCGCACGGCACAGTCATTTGTCTGTACATGGCACTCTTCTTGATGGTCTAAGACGGTCGGACTCCATCTCATGTTCGCTGCGTTGGCGGAAACATTGCACATTGCTCCGTGGGAAAAGCCAACAATATTTCAACAACGTTTCTTACATCTCTAATAACGGCTATTATGTAGGAAGAAGCGCTATGTCTTTGTGCGTATATCATTGCGAACGTGCGCACGGTATCACTTCGTTTCATATTGTTTGGCACATCCGCCAGTTCTCACATTTCTAGCATAAATTTGCTAACATCTGAGCAGCGTTTTCAGTACGCGCCCAACTTTCCTGATTAATCATTTACGTTGTAAGCTCTTCTAAAAAAGCTAATGAAGCAATTTGTATTGCTCAGAACATGCAATAGATGCGCAAGCTAAAGAGTTAGAGCCAGTTTAGACGTCACACTCACTGTTGAAAAACAAGTATTGTTAGTTTTCTAGCCATTGTGTAACACACTTATCGTTAACAGAGCCAACAGCTTTGTCTAGGAGTACATATTCTTAAAGAATTAGAAAATATCGCAAGGTTATAAGCAGAAGCGAACTGTAGAAACCATATAGTTATTTGCCCTTTTCGAAGTCCTGCCAGAACTTTCGGGAACAAAGGCTATTTAAAATACTTTTTGGGCTATCTCACACACTAGGATAAGTGGATACAAGCTATGTACACAAGTAAACAGTCCATGTTTGTGCGTTTCGAAATGCGCTTATTTAGTCTGTGACGTCATGTCAGGAGCGCTGAAGAAGCAAGGCCGTTCAGGCTGAAGAGACTCAAAGTAAATAACGGGCGCCTGCGCTCACCAAACTCTGAGGCTCAAGTATCCACATTCTTAGTTTTTCAGAGATCGCATTGCTTGTTCGCACAGGTGAAGACAAACTGGTTGAGGTCCTCAAAGAAAGGGACATCTTCACACGGCGCGGGACTTTCCCTCTGCGACAGTATAATCACAAGCATGGACATGACAATGCCCACCGCAACGATGCATGGCACTAGCGGATCCATGTGCAGGAGCTGCGAATGCCACAGAAGGGATTCCTTACTCTCGACCCTCAGGGTAGCCATGCAGGTGTCACTTCCGTACGGATTGTAGATAGAGGCTCTGTATTCGCCCAGGTCATCTGGCTTGCAGTCGCGGATAGTCAGGCGCAGCGTTCCGTTCGGTTCCAGCTCCATCTTGTGGCGACGGGTCAGTTCTAGCTCTTCGCCGTCTTTGAACCTGAGTGGACAGGTAGAAAGGGCGAGGCCGTCATTGTTACAGCCGTCACGAGCTCAGTACCACCTGTAGTCCTGAATTTGAGTGCGGAGGTTGTGGCTCCCTTGTCACACTCTCGAACTTCCTTCACTGTGTTACTGCTACGGCCTAGCTTTGCAATATACCAACAAAAACATTAAAAACATTAATTTATTCAGACAGTTATGTACCGCACCTTCAAGACTAAATTCTTATGGCCATGTCTGGTTGGCTTCCTTCATTGTAGTAACGCTTCCAGGATGCTCTCATGGGAGATTGCAATAGCCTAACCATTTCAGGTTATTATTAACCTTTAGCGCAGAAAAGGTTGACAGCAGTAGAAGAAACTAACTACGAGCACATACTAAAGTGCTTATAAGAGCTTGTGTTTATCGAAAAAGAATGACACAGAAAAGGTTCCAGGAATATCGAAGAGAGCTAAGCGGATGAAGACAAAATCGGCTAGTCTCCATCTCCTATATATGCACCATGGTTACAAGCTAAACACAGTGACTTTTATAAAGATACTCATTTTCACATCTTAAAGTGCCCTTTGCCTTAAATAGTAGTAGCAGCCGCGCGGGCTTGGTTGATTTGTTTATCATTTTTTATTTCTCAAGGTAACATTGTTGTTATTGCAATTTTTAATAGTAATGTAGACTTAAGTTTAGCGCCGGCCGATAAGGTATATCTGCTCTAACATGACATCTCGTGGTGTCAGCGGCATATGGTTTATTCATGTAAATTTTACTCCAACTAAAGTCAACTTCAATTGACTTCCAATTGAAGTCAACGAAGCATAATCAAAACCGCCCTCACTTTTGCGGATATTACCAATATTTACGAGAGAGAGAGAGAGAGAGCGCCAGTTGCCTATAAAATGTGATAATTTTCACTTTCAGAAAAGTAGCATTGTGTATACCGTACAGGCAAGTCAAGCCTAAACCAATAGCCATCGATACGCATGCAGGATATACTCGCTGCGATACGGCTCTGCAGTAATCTCGCACGTGCTAGATTCACGTATACACATGTAAAGATTTGCTGATGGAGTGCTAAAACGCTGACTATGACGCCCTAAATCCTTCAGGTGCTTCAATCAGACTGTCCTTATGTCCGTGTTCCGTAGAAGTTTACGTGTCGATGTGAACTATGGGGCACAGTGTCACGAGTTACAGTGCTGGGAAAAATTATCCTGCGCATTCGTGTAATGACACACGCTGTATTCCTGTATTCTGATGTTTAGGCATCTTCCGGCTTGACAAATATGAGAGGACCGGTCATGTGGTATCGCTGCACAGTGGCATCGCTGCAAATGCATGCCATCTGGCGTATCGATGGTATTTCGAGACTGTCTTTTTACTGCCGAATAGCAGTTATGATTTAGCAAATAGGACGAACGTATCCGTTGATCGTGTCGCTGGTAGCCGGTGGTATTCCCCTGGTTTACGCAGAACGATGCGCATAACGATGGGGAGCATTGTCCTGCGATTACTTTAAGTGTACGGGATTTTAGCACAGAGCCTGCGCGCACGCGCACATCGCTGACTGGACGACTGGCCCACAAAAAAATGTCCCAGGGGAACTGCGCGACATATTGGAAATGGTCAAGAGCCACACAACTGTCAGAAAGGGTAACTTGAAGCGGGAGCAACTCAGTATCGCACGCATGGACTAGCTGGTGCCGGATTAAGGCGGCTGTATGACCGTTCGAAAAAGTACCACGTGGTCACTCTGCACTCAGTTCACGATGCCGCCACGATATAAGAGGGCGCTCGTTGTCGGACCGGACCAATGGAGCCGCTGTCAGGACCTTCATACCGACTGGCCCTGGTCAAAAAGGAAGCAGGCTACAGCTAGTGTAGTCTTCAGACTTATTGCGAATTCCACGATGCTGTTCGCAGCATATAAGAGGAAGCTTTAGCTCGGGCCCAACTCCAACGCGGCCTATTCAAATACATGTAAAACAGAAAAACATTTCTCTGAGATAACCCCTTGACCAATTTTAGTGAAAGTTGTTGCGTTTGAGAGAGAAAGTTAAATTCTAGTGACTGTTGGAAGCGGAATTTCGATTTATGGCCTGTATGTTGATATAAAGATTTTCAAAAATTCGAAAGTTTGAAAAAAAATAGAAGCACGAAGTTTACAAACTAATAGCTCTGAATCAAGAACAAATATTGCGGTTCTGTAAAGGGAATTCACTAGATCATTGAAAGCGGACAAATTTGATGTGTCACTTTATATCGTACGTGAATTTGTTACGCTGTGTACAAGGTTTCTGCAAAAGCTGCATTTCCATATTACTAAATTGAGATTCATGCGTAACATATCAATTTGTCAGCTTTAGATGTACTATTAGATGCAATTCACATAATTGTGATATCGCATTTCATTTCTGAGTTACACAGTTGTAAACTTGAAATTTTCGATTTTTGCCACTTAAAGAAAAATTGACGACCTAAATAAAAAAGTCGAAACAACAGTCACTAGATTTTCTTTTAAATTTAACGAACCTCGCCAAATTTCGTGCTGTGGTTGCCGAGAAAAACGAATTCTCCTTTTACATGTATTTAGCACCCGCGCTAAAGCTTCCTCTTAAGACCAAAGAGTTACTGGAGCGTGGTTCTTCTATTTTCTGAAGAAATACGCAAATATTATACAGAACTACAGACTAAACAAAAGAGCTTGTCACCCGCCGCACCCCATACTCTACACAGAAGAAGAGGTAACAACAAGAAAACCAGAAACCCCTGCTTACACGGCACAGTATACTACACATGATCTCGCCCACGCAACACCCACTTCGCTTGCTGGGACCAACACAGTTTGTTAATCACTGTCACCAGATGTCGAACTAAGTTCTTGCTCCACTTTCCTGAAACCTTAACATTGCTGTTAATTGTCCGAGAAAAAAAAGAACATCCGGCTGTTAAAAGCGCTTCAACGTGACCTCGCGTTGTGTTCCTTCTACTGTCTACAATTATTACAACGCTAAAATTTAAGGTGCTCCAGCTTGCCCGCAGTGAATACCTTGGTCACTCCGAATTACGATCTGTGAGAGAATATTGCGAAGCGGGTTCAATTTCACCAATGAAACTACTAATGCACTAAGATATAAGATACACTGAGAGAGAAATTAGATGCGAAAGGTGGGGAGGTGAACCGAAAGGCATACGTCCACTGACCATTTAACTTCTGGCATGGGGGTGCCGGCAATGCGTGCGGTGAATGTTGCTGTGTCACCTTCGGGCACTCTCAAGTTCTCAAGCCTCTTCACGAAGGATGGCGGCTCTCCCTTTTCTCTGCAAAAGGGCAGGCGTACGGCAAAAGTATAATGAGGGGGATAAAAATATGAGAAAACATCGAGCATCTACACACCGGCTATTTATGTCTGATAATTTAGCGATAATTTGCGTGGATACGTACAGTGACTCAGTCAGGTCGATTTTTGTTGGCTTTGAATGCTCTTCTCAGAAGAATAAATACAGAAATGACCACACACATACGCGCACGTTCGAAATATCTGCGTGTCAGCGGGCAAGGAGGAGGAGGAGACAAAGGAGAGGAAAGACAGGGAGGTTAGCCAGTGTAAGTACTGGCTGGCTATCCTGTGCTGGGGAAAGGCGTAAAGGGAATAAAAGGAGATAGTCAACTGTTTTATATGCACGTACAGTACGTACAGCGAACAGAAATGGCGCCGTCACGACATAAATGCCGCGATATTTGCAAGCTACGAACTCGAAAGATCGAAACTGTGAGAATGAGCGTAATGAACCTTTGTGTCCGTTTTTGTAAGACAGTAAATGTTTTCAACACTGAACGTGCTAGTCGTTAAGAAATGGGGTTTAATTTCCTACAAATTACGGGCATTCAACTAGGCTATCTTTCGGAGCGCAAGGATAACCGAGTGGATGGTGCAGTAGCCTGTTTTATCACCTTTCCTTCCCTTGAGCATCAACGGTATTCACTTACCGGATTGTGACACGAGCACTGCACTTGTCTTCGCCCACGGGGTTTTTCGCCAGGCATTCGTACAAGCCGCAGTCCTTGTTTTCCGGCCAAGGTATCGTCAGTGTGCACGTCTCGCCCTCCTTGCTCATGGTGTACCTCATGCTGGGTTCGATCACTTTTCCATTGTAGCGCCAAGTAATTTCTGGTTCGGGGTGACCCTTGACCTTGGCCACCAATTTCAAGGGTTCGCTTGGAGATGCCTAGAAGAACAGCATGTGATTAAAAAAAATAATGCCACTTAAGTACTAACTGCACGGTAAGCAAGTTAAATTTTAACGTTCAGTGCTCTTTTTTTCTTTATTCTAGTACAGTAGTTTTGTATTTTAATACAATTTCTCGACGAATCTTTGGCAGTCGTCTAGCGGCCTTAAAGCTGTGAACGCCCTCTCCTTTTATTCGTTTGTATCAATTATCAGTTACCATGACGGCCTTTAAAAAATACTTTATTCACTACACAGCGTTGAGGGCACCGTAAGGACAGGCAGTGGCGTATTACACACTGCTTCATGCCGTCCGCTCTGCCTATCAGTTCGGTGTTTTTTGCGGTGCCCAGTGCAATATGCCGTAGTAACGAACCCCAGTATCTACCATCTAGAAAGGCCACGACTGAAATTCACTTCCTTCTCGTGGGGATCGCGGAAATATATCACGATGTTTAGAATTACCTCCACGTCACTCAGGCGCTTAGTAAAGTATGGCTTGCTCATTGCGGTGACGCCAACTGTCGCCTTGGATGAAGCTTTTCCAGCGCTATTGGTCGCTCGGCACTCGTAACGCCCAGCATGGCTTGGGAGGCTGTGTTTCGAAGAAAGCCTTGCCTATAAGGATGAAGTACTGTGTGTTAGCACTTGTAGCAGCTACACATAACAAGTCTCAAAGAAAGTAACGCACCTTGCGGCCATCAAATGTTGTCTCAAGGTCTGCGATGCGTGGAATGGGTTTGCCGCCGAAGAACCACTCTACCTCAGGAGTCGGATTTCCGGTAATCTTAGCTTCCAACGTGAAGGGTTCGCTTTCCATCACCTCGACATCGTCGAGAGGGGAAACGGTGGGCTTTTCTTCAGTCTTATCGCCAGTGTCGCTTGCTGTTGAGATACAGAAGAATGCACAGAATATTTAGCTTATCTGAACCATAAATGGCGCAATTTGATGACAACGGATCTACTACGGCGTCCTTCATAACCAGTGTGTTGATCTGAAACCCCATGATTAAATTTGAGTCTGATAAGGCCTGTAAAAATAGTTAATATCAAATGTTTAAAACATTGCACAGTTGATCTTAACAAACCAGAGAAGCGCACTACGATTATGTTAATTTATGTAAAACACCCTGCATAATGTTAGGTTAGAATCGCTTAACGTAGGTTCGAAACACATTGCTGCATAAAAAAGCGAATTCTACTCCCTGAGATTATATCAGTAATATATATATATATATAATATATATAATATATTTTGCTGGAAAAGGTACGACTGGCTTTGAGCTGAAGCAGTAAACGTTAACTTGTGCGGCACACTGCACAGTACGAAAAGAAAATTCTGGCTTTCGGTGCTGATGAACCGTAATCCCGGCTATAGCGTCTTCTGTTGCTGCGAAAGTTAGAGCCAAGATGGGTCCTGTTTCAGGATATTCCTTATTACATGTTTTGCATAAGAGTCAGGCCGAATTTCTGAGTATTAAGATGATATGAATACATTTTGTACTCGTAAGTGCACTTACCTGCAACTGTGAGTGGAGCTTTTGTTTCTTGCTCTCCCAGGGGGTTCTTAGCTTTGCAGGTGTAGACGCCGGCATCCTCCGGTGTTGCTTTGGGGATATCGAGGGCTACGTCGCCGGATGGGGTTTTAGTTTCCTTTATTTTCTTCCCGTCCGGAATCAAAGGCTTTCCGTCCTTCTGCCTGCGAGTGGCAAATGTGTGAGGACATCTTAAGTTTACTTTTTTGGCTGCACATGACTAGAGGCTCGAAAGAGATAAAAGGTCAGTAATTATAATTTGTTTATTATTAATCGAAGAAAAATGAGAAAGTCGGCCTCTCTAGGACCTGCTAACCTAGAGTCCCAAACACTACTTCGTAAAACAGGAGAAAAAAATATGAAAATAACAAGTAGAAAGACGAAACAACAATAAAAATAACAACAACAACAACATACTACTGCACTCACTGTAACACAAGGCACAATAACGTAAGTAATGTCATCGCGGGCACCAGCACTGGAAGCGTGCCCTAGTTAGTTGGTGTAGTCAGCACATCCCATTGGGAGACGACTACAAACCTCATGGTATTGTGAGATTCCTCCCTCAGCTTAAGTGACTTCTGGCCTATTCCTCACGGATTCTTAGGTGCGCAAAGGAGAAAAGTGCCACTGAGCGCGAGGTCGTTGTCTTGGCCGCAAGGAAAAAAAATGTGTGTCGAGATGTTGGCGCTCACAAATGAACCCGAGGGGGCCGATGTTTATTTAAGAATCCCCGACTATAACCTCCCTCATAACACAGGTGTAGCTTTGGGAGGTCAAACACTGCGAACTAATATACGTCAGAAAACGAATTAGTCGAACCAGCAACGATAGGCAGAGCACATGACCTACTAATTTATGCTGAAGAATAGAAACAACGTCCAAGGAACTTAAGTTAGAACCAAAATGTCCCAAAATACGAGCGTTTGCATTTTACAACTATAGCACTGTATTCTTTCTCATATTGTTTTCGAATATTTGCGCTGAATGACATCTACATACATACAGGGTGTTTCAGCCAACATTTCAGAAAAGTTTAAAGGCTGCCTGTGGCAGCTAGCCCAATTCTAGTTCATGAGCTAGTCTACTAGAAGAGGCGGACATTATGTGCACAGAAAGTTGAAATGCATAATGGACTACACGAACTCAACGGCTAGAATTTGTAAACTGCAATATGGGCCATAAGGTGATTAGTCAAAAACTTAATGAGTGAATTTTTGCTAAGTAGTCGATTATACGTTTCAATTTCTTGTGCGAGTAATGTCTGCCTCTTCGAGTAGACCAGCTCATGAAGTACAACTGTGCTATCTGGCACAGGCAACTTAAAAAATTTTTTGAAAATGGTCGCTGAAACACCCGGTATATACTTGCTTTAGAGCGACGGTGTAACCTCCCTGACCAAAAAACCATTCCCAAAAAGAAAAACAAAAAATTCGACAGGAGGTTCATTTTTTGCATACTGGCATCGCGAAGAGTGACGAAGTATGGAGAACGATTACGACAGTTAATGTACAAGACAAATACGAAGAACTAGTTAGATGGCGAAAGCGCACCTTCGTATATTCAAATGAGAACACCAGGGTATAAAGAAGTCAAAATATACGCAGATAATGAAATATAATTATTGGCGCTGCGGTTCGCGATCTTGTGCGGTCTTTAAATGTGTGACTAAACAGAATACAAGTGCATAGCATTGCATAAGAGCGTAACGAATTGTGTATTCAACTGAATTAAATAAGGAGTGAAATGGAGGCAGTGAGCATGAGGTAGTAAGTAAGCAACTCACCATTCTGTGTCAGGAGTAGGCTGACCAGCGAGGCTAGTTTCTAGTCTGGCTGGGTAGCCTTCCACCACCTCGACGGGCTCCAGAGGCTTTACGAACTTTGGCGGGTCTAGAAGCATAAACGAAGACAAATTTTCCCGAGAAATGAGGCCCAGCAAAGGGGAACAATATAAAAGACAAAATGAATGGAAACTAATCGGGATGTCTTTGTGGAATCAGAGGCGAATCTTACGGTTCACAGTCACCGGGGCGGAGGTTCTGCATTCGCCTTGGTCATTAGCTGCAACAAGGTCGTACTTTCCGGCATCTTCAGGCTTCACAGGATCAATCGTAAGGGCTACGTCTCCTCCAGGCGAGGTGGTCGAACGAATGCGGTTATCTTCAGGTAAGTCCTTGCCATCCTTAATCCTGTGTGTAAGGAGCGGCACAATTGTAAAACACTTTAGCTTCCAATGCTAAAGCTTGGAGGGATTTCATGTATAGTCATAACACTGCGGCTGTATTACCGATCTTGTTTTCATTTTTTTAAGGTCGCTTTCATGGTCGCTTTAGCAAAATACCTAGCTTAGTAGACAGTGACATAAACCCGAGCAAGCGGGATACCAATAGAAGTACAGCAACATTGCGTTGTCGCTTTTGTTTGCCCTGAAAACTATGCTCAGAACATTTCGGGTTTAGCACTGTGCCTCCCAAAGCAAAAATGAAAGTAAATTTTCCCGTAAGCCTGTTCCATGTGCTAAGTTCCTATGGTAAACAAGGTGACAATACCTCTCGTGGCCTTTTGAGCTATGAGAACGCTGCGGAAGATGCATAGATAATCTCTCACGACAAGCTCTACAATCATATGCGCTGCTCTACTGACTACAGTGGACAAAAGCCCGTTTTGCTGGATCACGGTAATTACATCAGTCTATTAAAAATAGGACACAAGTTATTGATTTTATACTGGAATGTAAACAGTCACCATTTGACATCTGGCATGGGGTCTCCGGACACCTTGGCTTCCAATTTTCCAGGTTCACCTTCGGTGAAAACTGCTGGCTTAAGCTCGTCTACGATTTGCGGCTCGTACTTGGGAAGCTCTAGAACGAAAATAAGCACAGAAAAAATAACAGTTGCTCATTTTATGTTACAAACGACAATTTACTCCACGACATATACTATAATCATTTGCAGAAAAGAATAAGCGAAGAATTTTCAACTTAATTGCTCTTCGCAAAATAGAGAAGAAAGAAAACCTCCAAGATTCCAGTACAGCAAACTGCAACTCACATGTGCAACATTGCATGCAGGAAAAGCATGTCGGCAGTCCTTACCAGTCACCTTCACGGCGCTCGTACTCTCTGCCTTGCCTTCTGGGTTTTTGGCGACGCAGACATATTTGCCTGCGTCGGCTGGCGTTGCATGCTCGATGGACAAAAGCACTGTGCCGTCCGGTTCTTGAGTCAACGCCACCCTTGAAGAAGGCTCCAATTTTTGGCCATCTTTGAGCCTAGAACGCGCGTGCAATGCGCTTAATTATCACATTTGTTTTCGAGCACTTCTAGTGATATAAGCCCGTCTGGCAGAAAGATAATAGTAGTACTTTTAATTCGATGCAATACGTTTTAAAATGATCTGACACGCTTTATCATATCGCGTCGCGCAGCAGTTCTTGGATATTCTGGATTAATCGGTGCAGCGTACGTGGCATGGGAAATGTACCTAACAGAACAGAGGGAGAGCAGGACAGAGCGAGAGAATGTGTATGCTTAATTTTGTGTATCTCTCTTTGTCCCTGGCGCCGTGCTGTTAGCATCTTGACGTGGAAAAAGAGCTCGTTGCGCACAGAAATTACAGCGAAGAACCGTAATAAACTTGGTACAACGAGGACTAAAGGTAAAGCAAGCGAAACATTGTAATAAGTAAAAGATAATGATGATGTGCAAAGTTGAGGTCTAGACGGGGAGTTTCATTTCTCCGACATTGTTCTTGTTAGGATTGCTCTCCTCTTTGTTTTTCCTTCACATTTCTTTGTCGCTGTAGTTTATTTTTGATGTTTGGAATAAGCCGCCCTTGAGCGGCCTATTCTTCAAGGATCTCATCATTTAATAAACAACAATGCCAAAATTACTGTTGGAGATTCATTGTGGGTTGTGTTGCCCTTTCTCGATACATTTGGAAAGTTTTACAACATTGTGAAACTTTTTCCCCATTATACGAGCGAGCTCTCTGTAGCAAATTAAATTAATTCAGATGGCCCTGCTGTTCTAAAAATAATAGCACAACACTTGCATTTTTGCCCCCAACTTATTCCGTTTGCATTCTTAATCACTGCAAGGTAGTCAACCGGAAAGATTTATGGCAACCAGCCATTAGGTACCCTTTTCTCTGTTTTGTTTTGTTGTTTATAGCTAAGCCTTGTGTGCCTTTGACTGGGAAGTGTGCGTTACAAACCATTGTAGATCCCGTAATGTCCATTCGCCTTATTTACCGCAGTACAGTTGCACTCTACTGCGGTAAATATCGCAAGAAGATTTAAAGTATCTAGCCCATGCAGTCTTTTTTTTTTATATACAAATATAAATAATTACTCGGCACGCGGACGTAAACCAATTACACGCTAAAGAAACAACAAATACGCACCATTCCGTAGTGAAAGGACTGTCGCTCTTGACTTTGCCCACAAGATGCATTGGCTGTCCTTCCAAAAGATCAGCGTTCTTGAGCTCAATAACAAATTCAGGCTTTTCGCCGGGAACACGTGCTTCAGGCTTGGCTGCGGAACAGTAAGAGCGCCAGCGTTTAATGAATACATGCCAAAAATATGTAGATAATGTCGTGGCGAAAAAAAGATAAAAAGAATGCGCAGTCATGGACATCAAAAACATCTACAAACCATCTCTTTAAGACTGGCAGTGAGCAGGAGACGAGGGCCATATGTGTACAGTGAGAATGAGCGATAGTGCTTAAAGATTTCTCGGGGCCTCGTCGGCGTCATAATTTCTACGGAAATGGGCTTTGGCTTTTCGACATTTGTTTGTGCGTAGTTACGATGGCTCAGAAAATAAAGTGCGAAATTTGTATACTCAGATCTTTATATTATGTGAGCTTTTCCATGCTATGCCCGAGTGTGGCCTTTTTTGTACACGGAGAGGAACAAATCCGCGTTAATAATGTCTGTATACCCGACGTGATGGCTTAGCGGCTTTGGTGTTGCGCTGCTAAGCACGAGATCGAATCCCCGCCGTAGCGGCCGCATTTCGATGGGAGTGAAATGCAAGAACGCTGGTGTCCCGTGCATTTGAGGCACGTTTGAGATTCCCAGCTGGTCAAAATTAATCCGGAGTCCCACACCACGGCGTATCGGATAATCAAATTATGGTTTTGGCAGGTAAAGCCCCAGAATTTGTTCAGTGTCTGTACAAAAGATAAAGCAGAGATGGCAGTGCGCGAAGACGCTAGGAACATGCGTGACAAGCTTTTATTGCCCTTTTGAAGTAGTAATTGATTGCCTTTTTTAAAGTAGTGTTGACTGATAAAGACAGCGCAGAGAAGGCGTGTTACCGCTTCTCTGCGCGATGTTAATGATCCATAACCTGCCTTTTCCACTTGGGCATAAGACTGGCTGGCCAGCGGCCGTTTTTCATGCGCTTCTCTGATTTATATCCAAAGCAAGCTTGAAGTCGTTTACTATGGTGTAACCCCCATCGTTGCGTTGTGTTCAGCTAACGAAGAATAATTGTGTGTCCAGATCGGGGGATTTTGATTAAGTTAACACAGCGACCTAAGCAGCATATTTTTTCACCTTCACCTTTCGGCAATTTATGACAAACAGTTATACTGCACAACCTCCCTACGCTATTTTTTACCTGCTTCTGTCTTGGTAGCTGCGTTAGCATAAGAGGAAATCGCGGCGGAGTGTTAATTTTGGCCCATTATAGTGAACGCTTCCTTTTCTTTGGGCCAACAAAGAATGTGGGCCGCATTTATTTCAAAAGAAGGCGATAGCGTTGATACATGATATAAAGGCAGCGTACTTTTCACGTCGGCATCAGAAGAAGCTTCTCCAGCATCGTTGGCAGCTACCACAGTATAGTGACCTGCGTCTTCTGGCTTGACCTCATCTATAACGAGGGCCAGTGTTCCATCAGGCTTTTCCTCCGTCCTGATTCGGTCGCTCGGGCGAATGGGCCGGCCATCCTTCAGCCTGTAAAAAGATTGTTGTTGTCATGTTCAAGCAGAAAAATAAGGGCAGTACAACAGTTACAATAGCATCTAGATGCAGTCGGCTTGTACGGGGGTCGAACTCGTGAATTCGTGCTTAATATAAGAGGTTTTTTGATATACAAGTCAGAGTTTTTGTGACTATATGCCCTAGAACCTTCAAAGATACTTTGAGTTCAACGCGACAGATAACGAAACGAAGAAATATATAGAGGAATTATTTTATGCAGAATTAAATATGAATGAGGGTTAGCTTACGATTTCCGATAAGCTTCGCATTCCTCGAATTCACGTTATGCTCCTGGAAGTGGCTGGTGTAAGGGTCGACCAGTTAATAGCCTCTTCATGCCCCTATCCCCCCTCCCCCCTCACCCCCTCATTCACACACACAAAAAAGTTATTTTTGCGTTATAACTGTTCGTAAGAGCAGATTCCAGCCAATCGCGATGTTTCCCGTACTACCAGCCAAGGCGACATGCCGATGAAATGAGCAGTTACGGACGAAAAGCTTCGTTAATTCGGTCTCCTGTTCTTTATGATTATTAGTTTTTACAGTTTTCGAACACGGCCCGTATTCACACATAAAAATGTTCATATGCTAGAACTGTTCGTAAAAGCAGTGTCAGTCACTTGTTAGGTGGAACGTATTATTAGCGAAGGTGGCCGGACCATGGAATGTGGACCACGAAAATATTTTGGAATTCGGCCCCATATCCTTAATAGCTTGAACTGTATTAGTTGTCGCGGCGATAACAAAGCTGCCCGCACGGGAGGTACCATCGAGACGTGTGGCACCCGGCATGAATTGCGCCACCCACACCTAAATTGGACCTGGTGACACGAACCGTAAACTCCCATCGGCGCATTCAGATGGGCCGCTTTGTGCCTATGTTCATGCTGACATGAAACCAGCTCACGCAGTTCACTTTTCTCAAAACGTTCTGTCAACTTGCAGCACTTTTCCGGTGACTCTGATGGTACCTTGCGCATAATAACGACGCATCCTCGTTTGATCGAGTGTTTAAGTGTTTTGCCGACAAAGCCAAATGACTAAACATTCTACACTTTCATGATATCGCTATATCAAAGTAAAACTAACCATTTTACGCTGGTAGGGTTGCTGTCTGGTTCAAGCTTAGCCTCGAGCCTCGCCGGTTTGCCTTCGGCCAGTGTCGTCGGCTGCAGCTCCTTTTCGAATGCAGGCTTTCGCTGCTTGCGATACTTGTCGGGCTGAGCTGCATAAACGAGGTAGAATAGAATCGCAATGTTGAGAGCCAAGACTGATCAGTTGGAAAACGTGAAGACGCTTACTTTTTATGTCTGCCTCCGATTCTGCTTCACCCGCCTCGTTGGCTGCGATAACGGCGTAATTTCCGGCGTCTTCAGGCTGCACATCATCTATCAGTAGTGCCAGCGTGCCATCAGGTTTTTCTTCCATATTAATCCTGTCGCTCGGTCGGAGCGTACGGCCGTCTTTCAGCCTGAAAAAATAAGATGTAGTAACGTGCTGCTGAGCGGATGTTTATGGTATTGCGCTGCATATTCACAGCTCTGCGAAAATGTTTTGCGCGTCAGAATGGAGAAAGATACGACCAAACCTCGGAGAGCCATGGTAGAACTATACCAACAAAACATGGCGATAGCTACGGTCTGGAGAACTGTAACATCGACGTGAACTGGACTGCCGCGATAGCTGAGGTACGCTGTAACCAAGCTTAAGTAGTGGTTTTAGTCACACTGCTATGAAGTCGTGATGGTAAAAAAAGGAAAAGAAACAGAAGGAGAAAGATGCCTAACCTGGTCTTGCGTTCTGGCATGAATGTATCGGGCAGTACGGCACTTTTAAAGTTAATATATATATGTTTTGTGTGAGAACGAAGTTAACAAGTCTCTCAGAACGATCTCATAAAACGCACTGTGTATTGCATTTTTCATAACATAGCCTAGCTGCGCTTCTATATGTCGCGAGTCACATGCTTTTAAAACGGTACACGGGGTTCATGGTAAAACACAGCGTGGTGGATTCCGCAAGGACAAAAGTGCGCGACGTTAAGTGCTGACTATCAACTAAAGATTTATTCCAAAAAGAGGTTTATTGTATACGTCTTACCGCACACGCGCTGCACTTAGGTGACAGGTGATGCGATTAACTTATGGTTGCGTGGAACAAAGATCTCGTTAGATTTCTTTAGGTTCTTTCCTTTTCTCTGACATGACTTATCTAACTGTGCTTTGTTGTTATCTTCACTTTGTTACCATGCAGACGGATATGGGGCCCTATAACGTAAAACTATTCCAATATATTTTTATTCCAATCTCCTGACGTCAAATTTGCGTAACCGCCGACGCAAGCATCGGGCGGTGACCCGCATCGTTGTCTGAACAGCCAAATCAAACGCTCTCCTAATTTATACGAGGTCACGTTTCTTTGCTCTCAAAATGAATAACACTGCATACATTGAGCGGTTTTTCGTTTTTAATTGGCTACCAGGAGGCGAGGAGAAATCTAAAGTGGCGAGGGTTTCAATGGGGCCGAGCCAGCGCGCTGAAAATGGATAACCGGAAGAAGAGGGTCGTGTTGGAGCCTGCGAAAGGTCGGCTTTCCTTTACTTAGCTTGTGGTGGCTTGTAGAAAATCGCGGCGGCGTGCAACGGAAGGTTAAGATTACCGCTGAAACGGATCCTCACCAAAAGAGTTGGCAGAGCGAGGTCGTAAACGTTCCGAAAGTTCTCGATAACGTTACACGGCCACGCAAACAGTTTTATTATACGTAAATAAACCGATGCTCTCCAGCAGGTGCGAGTAGCCAGTGCATCAGCGATCGGCGACAGCAATCTTTTATTCTTTCCGGAACGGGGCAGCATGCGGCTATTCAGAAAAAAAAAATAATTTCAGTTTTGTTCGGCATATTAATGTATCTTTAACGCGACACGTCACTTTGACGCGGTGAGTTTTCGCGGTTTTGTGACGTCGTGTGACAGGCAGGTGAAGTGGGTGCAGCCCGAAAACTCTTGACCAATAGTAGAGGGATAATGGCGAAAATGCGTCGAATCGGAAATAACTATTTTTCTTTTGTTCGCTCTAAACATGCGTAATCAGTGTGTACACGTCATATCACATGGGGAGCTCTCGCGGTTTTCGTGACGTCGCGTGAAAGACAGGCGAAGTGGGGGGTATGGTATGAAGAACTTTATTTAGTGGTCCAAAACGTTTTTGACCAATCGCGGAGCGCTAATTGCAGAACTGGAATAGAAAAGTTTGGAATATCTTTACGTTGTAGCGCCCATCCAATAGAAGATTTATACATAAATATACCCTTCCTCGAATAAATACGTAGAAGTGATAGTTTAGCGTTTATGTTGGGTCACTCGTCTTCGTCCTCGCTTTCGTCAGAGTGCTTTAGTTTTACCGTGTTCTTGTACAAAATATGCCCCTTATTCACTCCTTATTAACTGTGGCACATGTTGAGACATTTGTATCGCAGCTGGTACATATTGGCGCTATGGTGTGCCCTGTAGTGTCCGCCAATTTCTATTCTACGTCTTTCTTTCTTTCTTTCTTCCTTTCTTTCTTCCTTTCTTTCTTTCTTTCTTTCTTTCTTTCTTTCTTTCTTTCTTTCTTATAACGCATCACCGCAAGAACGCTTGTCTGGAGCGCGATAGCGGTGTGCTTAGAAGCGCGTTTGCGTCATCTACCGTAGGCCGTTGCTTAGGCACAAATCTGATTTCAGCGTGCGTTGCCGCAAGGCCTGCGGGTATTCTCTCCCGTACTGAAAGTCCCTAGAAGGTTTCCTAGGTAAAACAAGCTTTCCAGGTAGCGCCACTCCTCCTTTCCTGCTCGTTTCCGCCTTGAACCTCCTTCCCGTCAGTGTACGGAAGTGCCCAAGAAAGTTCAAAACTAATAAAGGTACGCATAAAAATATGAATATTTGTTATTTGTTTTCATGTAGCTTATAATTACTTTCATAAAAATCATTATTTCTCACTCAGAGTGAGTGTCCGTTTAGTTTCTAGTACAACATATATAAAGAAGCATAATCTATGCAGTCTAACAGCCAGCACTGTGCAGTTTGTATTTTACCACTAGCAATGGTGTCTCCCAAGCTCCCTCGCGGGGGGGGCCACTTCGATCAAAATTCACGTGTGTGACTCGCTCTCCACTGCGACGGTAGGAAATAATTGGTGAAATCAGCCATCACTTAGTCTCATCTCATGCTGCGTGCAGGACATGAGGTGTACACGGACGATGCCGAGGTGTAAAAGTTGTTTGATTTTATAACCTAGAAAATGGCGCCACAGCTTTAGTGTTGATGGTGCGGAACGCTTTCAAACCCTAATTGCTCACTGCACCATTATTTCACTAGTTATCTCTTGTACGGTACGCGATGACGGTGACAAACGCTAATTAGACGCCGGGCAGACGACGCGGCATGGGTGAGCATATACAGAGGGGCTTTCGCCTCTGTTGTCGGCTAAGCAAACCTCAAGGAACCGCTGATAAAAAGTTTATTGCGAGCTAAACGAAGCCCAAGCATTCAAGTAAACGCGGCCGATAGTTGCAGAGCCGAAATATTTGTCGCTTTCATCTATCACCGACGCCGGCGTCCGGCTGCCTGTTCGAACCACTGGCCTGGCTAAACAGCCGTTTCGCTCCGACCCGGACTGCGTTTCACTGTAAAACAATTTGCCTTGAGTGAACTATACTTTGCCTCATAAGTGGCGTTTAGCAGAGCCACTTATTAGAATAAAATTCGCATGTCTGCTCGTACAGAACATTTGCGCATTGTTGCGCAACGACGGACGCTGTGGATCTTTATAGGACGCTACAGCCGTCGGTCGCAGGTAGCTTCCACAGAGCTGCGCAGTTTCTGATACAGTATTCTACAGTGTCGTGTGCCTTCTTATGCAGTTGTCGTGGCACACGTCCTATTTCTTGACTACGACCGGGTGATCGTCGCATGCGCTCTAGTTTTGAACCTTCTGCAAAATATTAAATATCATCTCTAGCCATTCAGAACATCACGCGCAAGCAATGTACCAATCACAAACACGAATGACGGAAAATGGAGAGAGTAAGCGCGATAGTGAGGAGAACGGCGCAAAGAGCAATGAGTGTCACTTAGAAAATTTTTCTATCTAGGGACCTTACCCGTGCCCTGCTTTCACTGCTCCACCTTATCAGCAATCCTACGGGACTCCAGGGGAGCCTCAGCACTGCCGAGATTCAAAGCCTAGGCGCGTCTTATTGCCTCGCGTGACCTATCGCTTACAAAAGCTGCTGTTTTTCCTGCAAAGAGGTCAGGGCGCCTAGCGATGGCTTTCTTATTAGGTGCCGCTTGCTTAGGAGAAATTCCACTAGACCCATTAATTTCCACTAGATGGCGACAACGCGAGCTGCTTTATTCAACTTCTGCGTTCCATACAACTGTGTCGAGGGCTGTATACTTTAACGAAGCGTGGCATAGCGATTTGCATGACTGCAGTGGCAGGTAACCTGGCGTAAATACGTAAATAAAAACAGAATTAGGCGTAGCAGGCTCAAGTTGAACCTTGGTGCATTTACATTTAGGAAGGAATATTTCAGGCTTTGCGAGCGGAATAGTTGGCTCGGATCCGCGGCTCTGTGTAGCGTATACAGGAAAAAACAGGCGAGGCGAGGGAAGAAGAAACGCTTAATTGTGTTTCTCTCTTTTTTCCTTCGTCTGTGTTCTTTGTCCACGCTGCGCACGTAAATAAATGGTGCAGGCCTCGTAGAGTCCTAAGGTATGCATGATCAGGCGTGAATTCAATTGCCCAATATATCACAGTCAAGTTCAGTTTGTACTTTGTTTCGCCTGTGAAATATAAGTGACAATAATGCAATTTATTGTTCACCGAACACGCCATAAATAAACATGACATGATCTTCGTGCGTTAGTAATCTCTTCACTGGGTAAACGGAACCAGCGACAACATCTGCTATATATGATGGAAGCTAGAGATGGTACCAACAGGCGCCGTATGCGTTCTATGATGTAATCTGCATCGCTGTATTAAGGCTAACACAGAAAGTAATTCACGTGCTGGTTAACACATCTAGGTGTGACTGCACTGACAGGATGCTCCAAGGTTGTACGCTTACCATTTTATGCTTGTTGGGTTGCTGTCAGGCTCCAGTTTGGCTTCAAGCCTAGCAGGCTTTCCTTCCGTGAGTGTCGCTGGCGCAAGCTCTTTTTCGAAAGCTGGTTTTCGTTGCTTGCGGTATTTGTCTGGCTCAGCTGCTAAAAACAAGGTACACCGTCGTGACTTAAAATGCGCGTAGACATATTACAAAGCATGTAGGGAACGACTATGAATGTTAAGCGAGAAAAGCGAAAATTATTGCAGAAATAATTCATCCCGTTGAGCCGTGCTGCTGTTTCAGATCTTGGGTTTAGTCAGTTACCAAAGATTACACTTGTACAACATGCGTTTGCTTTTGTGTCACGAATTTGCGGATTGTCTTGCGGATTTAACTTTTGGCATATTTCGGTTACTACCTGCGAAAGAGGAGTAACCAGGAACGTGTGCGGTAATCTCAGTGATTCCCAACGCTTTTCATATGAACACTTTCGTGCATTGGGTTGTCGTCATTTATAAGGTGACACAACCCACATAACAGAAGAGAGAGTATCCGTGATTTTGATGCAATCACGGCGCACCAATTCAAAAGCTCCTTGTAACTGAGGACGCTGCCATCAGAAAAAAAAAGAAAGAAAAATGGGAAAGGCCCCTAAAGTTAAACTCACTCTTGACATCAGCCTCCGATTCCGCTTTTCCCGCGTCGTTTTCTGCGACCACACAAAAGGTTCCAGCGTCTTCCGGTCGCACATCATCTATCACAAGGGATAACGTGCCGTCAGGTTTCTCCTCTGGCTTCACCCGGCTGCTTGGGCGGATGGGCCTGCCGTCTTTCAACCTGCCGTGGACAATGGAAATGCGCGCTCATAAATCGACTCCTTGTGCAGTTATAAAATGGGGCGTTGGCACCCGGTAGCCCCAACCACAGAGCGCACGCAGTAATGTGAATATTGTACCACAATTCGCTAAAAAACAAGAACCATGACAGCATGCAGTGTCACAGCTGTGCTCTACATAACTTTAACTGCGTTGTGAGCGAATGCTAGTCATCAAATGGCGTGCTCAATGACCAACTCTTTAACGCCCTTCACAGTAGCGTAGGTGCGTGATTGAAAATCTTTTGGGTAAAAAAAAAAATTGAAAGCTTGGCCGTGTAGAGCAGGTATTCCCTGTGGCTTATTATAAAGAACGCGTACTTCTTCTGGTAGATGGTAGTGAGATCGCAATTTCAGTTTATTTTTCCTGGAGGTGACAGTGTCATCTATGTTTCGAAGTAGCAGAAGACCAATAACCAATGCTAATTTCAATAGTATTTTTAGTAGTTTGCGCTTGTATTTATTAGTGTTTTTCCTTGTTAGCATATATGCCTAGAGCTGTTTTAACGAATTCTCTATACACTGTGTATGCCTATTTTCATTTTTAAAGAATTGATAATTGCCTTTCATGCGTCATTGTTTTCTTTTTCTGTAGTTTGTTGTTTCCCATTGCATCAGGTTGCGAAATATGCTCTAGAAATCGCTGTTGTAGGAAATGTGTTTTAATCATCGGGGGTCGTATTCACAAAGCTTCTTGTTCGAAAACGTTATTTTACGTTGGCTGGGCGCCTTCGCTAATAATATGCCCAGCGTCAGGATTGACTGAAACATGCTCTTACGAAAAATTCTAGTGTAGGAGCTTTTTTGGTAATATAAGGGCCCAGATAACCTTGTTATTATGGATGCATTATTCCAATATTGTAGAGGGGCCGTTTATAGACCCTTTTTATGCTTACAAACAGGCTTCCCACAAGGCTTACGGTTAAGCCCTCTGGAACATCACAATTTACAATAGCCTATAAATTTACAGGACCCTCCAGCTGGCATCAGTTCTGCTGTAAAGTTGTAATGTTCGACAAGTGAATGTAATGTAATGGTGTAATGTAATGTAATGTAATGTAATGTGTAAGTTGTAATGGTGACAAGTGAACAGTGCAACAATAAAAGCTCATAAATGAGATCGACGCATGGTGCACTTTCTTTATGTCTCAACACATGAATATGCGCCTACAGTAAAGTATGCGACAAAATACTTCTGTTTGATTGGCTAACTTGACTCTCAGAAGTGCGTGACCGAAAGGTTTCTGGGGTCATGAATACACTGCTACCACAGCGTGGACACAAAGAGTTTATAAACACCGCCAACGATTTTAGCATCGCCAGTGTGAATGAAAGGATAAAGCGTTACTTACCACTTAACACTTGTAGGATTGCTGCCCGGAGCAAGCTTTGCCTCTAGCCTGGCAGGTTTTCCCTCCGTCAAAGTCGTGGGTTCGAGCTCTTTTTCAAAGGCAGGTTTCTGCTGCTTGGCGCCGGGCTTTTCTGGCTTTGCTACTCGAAGAAATTTTACGATAGCGTTTCAGGTAAATGCATATTAGTGCGGCAGTAGGTAAACATAATAATAGCACGTTACAGAAGAAGAAAGTGAAAAGAAACTTGAGTCACATTCGGTAAGCATACCCGCGCGAGAACATGGAGGAAAGAAAAAGGTAGGAGGGAGCATACCGCAACGCGATTGAAGCCAATCTAGTGGCCCAACATGTGATCGCAAGTCAAAGTGCGCTGTTGTTTTTAGCGTTCCCGATCTGCAGGCAGAGCCACGGCAGGACTGCCGAACAAACGCGCACTGAATAAAAACTGTTGGCATAGCTATTAGGACCCAAATGTCTCGGCAAATCTCGATTCTTGTTCCGTGATATCTACGCAAGAGGTCACGTGTTGGGCCACCACTGTGGCTTTGCGGAGCGTTTCTTGCCAACGCTGGCTGCGTGACGTAATGCTTCCACCTACATTTTTCTTTCCTTCATGCGCGAGAAGGATCGCTGCACTTACTTGTTACGTCTGCTTCTGAAGCAGTCTCTCCGTCCGGGTTCTTAGCAACCACGGAATATCGGCCAGCGTCTTCGGGCTTCACGTCATCGATGTGAAGACGGATCGTTCCGTCGGGCTTCTCTTCAGGCCTCACCCTGTCACTCGGCCTTACGGGCCTGCCATCCTTGAGCCTGTCAATAATGCAAGGGACACACAGCAATATGTCAAGCCGAACTAGAAGCGTGCTTTACAGATTCATGGAAAGAAGAAAGAGGCTCGCAGGAACAAGGAGAAAATGTGATGAAGTCTACATTTTCCGAAAAAACGAGAAAAAAATAAACAAAAGAAACAGGAATATACTACGGCTTGGTCAGCAAATTATGGCTGATATTCTGGTTTCGCTGTCTTATAGATAGATAGAGAGATAGAGAGAGACAGAGAGAGAGCTAAACCTGCCCGTAAACAGCGTCGTTAACGAACGAAATACCCAGACTACATTTGTTTTCACATAACTTACCATTGGATATCTAGTGGCTTGTCTCCAGGAGCCAGTTTTGCTTCCAGCTTTCCTGGCTTTCCTTCGATCAGCTCGGTAGGCTCAAGGCCTTTCTCAAAGACTGGCTTTTGGTCCTTCGCTGCCTTCTTAGGCACGGCTGAGTAAAAATTAAATAAAATGTTTTTGTTATTGTCCGAATGCACTCCTCGTTGCATTGTATGTGTATCAAGAGCAACATCGAAAAACTTATCACCGAAAACGTGTAGCGATCGCTAGCGGGTGCAGGCGTTGCTGTAAGAAGCATGGAATACTTAAAACAAAATTAATCAGTGCTGCTACTAGTAGTTAACTGTTTTTGTTAGGAAACCGTAAAGGAAAGAAGAAGGCCTCAGGCATCGTAATTGTCTTACTTTTTGGCGAGCACCAAAAGTGTCCTGCGGCCATGAAGACGATAAAAATGATATGTAGAACAGAAAGACGGGGTGTTATTTAATAACTGCACACCAATGGGAAGGTAAATTACATCAGAGTCGGCTATCCCAATGCGCAGTTGAGAAATACGCCTCACTTATATCACGAATACACGGACATACTAAGTCTACAAAAAAATATTGTAAACAATAGAAAAACGAACTAAACCAAGAAAGACGACCCACTTGCACCCGTGTTAAGTAAGAGTTCATGTACACTGCAGAATAAAAACTCTATAATACTGATAACACGAATGGCATTCTTCAAATAGCCCAGGAATCAAACTGTCAATCCTCATAGAGTTCATAAAAATTTACAATTCGAACCACATTATTCAGATGGCGGTCTACCAGTAAATCTCCTCAGCCTGTCAAGTCACATCTCTCTTTAGCAGGGCATAAGTATGAACCAAGTACTTTAGTTATGGAAAATTAACGTCTGTCCAAGTGGCTTAAGTTATCTGGAGAATGAACTCGCTGTCGGTCACACTGTGGACAATCTATGAGCCTGTGCTCCATAAGTCTTGGGCAGTGGCGCAGCCAAGAAATGTTTTGAGGGGGGAGAGGGGAGGTGCACGTGCTCGTTGTTCCCCCCGCCCCTGGCTACGCCCCTGGATACGCCCCTGGCCTCGGGTGCCACAGTAGGTGCAGTTGGAGGTAGTCTTTCTTTTTATTCTGTGCAAAAAAAGCTGGGTGTGTAGGCAACGTCCAGTGGCAAACAGTGCAGATGGGTATCTAATGTACGGTCAATTTTTATGTTCACAGAAAACCGTGCAGGAGGGTGGATTCTATACAGCAATGACGTCTTTGTATTCTCGTTAAGCCACATATCTCCAGACAGCGTCCTACGCAGCTTACGTAGAACGCTTTTCGCGTCAGATTGAACGAATTCCAGATGGGCCATTGCATTCACGGAGTGAGCATCAGCCGCCATTTGGTCGGCTACCTCATTTAGAGTTACGCCAGTATGACTTCGAATTCACTGAAAGTAATCTTTATGGACCGAATATGAAGTAATGATCGCATACGATAGCGAGCAGGAATCGACATAGAAACAATATTGAGCCAATGACCTCGGTGCTGCTTTTTAGTCAGAATATATGACCGAACTATTACTTACTTTGTTTCAATTGTTACCTGGAGAACTCTAAATAGTTCTGACAAGGTAGATCACGTCTTGTGCGTCAAGCACTTTTGCTTTCATGATGCATTGGGACGTAAAAGAAAGACGTGGAGCTGCTCCTCTGTTGTATATCCATCAGTAAATACGAACGTATTGTTGTCTTGCAATTGACTAATGTGTAGGAGCATCAGAAACTTAGCTTCTAGTGGATGCGTTCTTGAATTATCAAACCGTGGAGTTCTGAGATTGAAGTGCAAAGGGAGGAAATTTAAGACCGGGAGAGGTGATTGACTTTGCTAGGAAGTAATAAGCGGGTGATGAGAGCGCTATGCGTCGCATATTCATCCAGATCTTTGCAGGAGAACAGTCTCCAATGAATGTCAATCATGTTGTGTTTTTAACCTGATGAAATGCCTGAAGATGCAGAGCTTGAACAACTTATTCCCTGGCTTCAGTTTTAACAAGGCTGCTCAATGTTGAGCGAGGCAATACACGACAATTTCTGAGGCTCCCAACAATCAGGTTAGAATATGGTCAGATGACTGAGATAAGCTATTCATTACAGGCAATGAGTGCGAATGACAGCAACATCAAGTTTATGTAGTAAGTCTGATGTGCTGCCCCATTGAGTCTTTCTGATGGACCATAATACTTTGAGGTTCGATTGACACGCTCCTCAAGATAGGTTGTATGCGCACTTCAAGAGGGGTTACTGTCTAAGACTATTCCCCAAAAATTGTGGATCTGTACAACGGGTAAAGTTTGTCTGTCTGACTTTAATTCTTAGGTTTGCCAGGCGCTTTCCTGTGAAGGGCAGTACAAGTGACTCATCCTCTGAGAAATTCATGCCACTTTCAGTCAAAAAGTGCCCCATTTCATCATTATATTTGTTCTGGCGGGTTAACCGTAAAGTGTGGGCATTACAAGTACTCACCGTGACTAAAAAAAGACCTACTGGAGACGCGCATCACGAAACCGAAAGATGTGTGGGTCTTGCTTTGATCGCAGATATTCTTGCAATTGGGCTGTCCTCACCACCAGAAGTTTAGCGCTTACTCGCTATGAATATGGTAGAGTGAGGCCGCGTGTAAAAAAAAAATAATGTTAAGAGTTTGTGCAAAAAAAAAAGACCTACCTAGCTGCAGCAGCATCTCAGGCCTTTTCTCGAGGTTGACTACGAAATTAACGCTTAAGATACCAGCCATGCTTGCACGAATGATGTAATGTTGAAACTGAACATTACCCCGTGATGAGCAAGACGCGATTGCGATGACTCGTAGGCCTGTTAACAAGCCAGACGCCGCAGAACATATCCTGTATGTTGTTTGCGATTATACAGGACGCGCCACATCTTTTTCGAGAACGAAAAGGTTTATGTCTTATACCATAAAAGCAAACTCTGTGTTTAGGTGCTAGATGTATGCGCATCAACTCATACTGATAGCTTTCAAGCAAGAAAGTAAACCAATGAGATTCATTACTTTCAACGTCCGCTTCCGATGGCGTCTTCCCGGCGTCGTTTGAAGCGACAACCGCGTAATGACCCGCGTCTTGTGGCTTGACATTGTCGATAGTGAGCGCCAGGGTGCCATCCGGTTTCTGTTCCGCTCGTACGCGGTCATCTAATTTGACTGGTTTTCCATCCTTAAGCCTGAAAATCATGTGTAAAAGATAAATAATGTATTAAGACGTTTACAATAAAGATTTGATTGACACAAATACGTTTTTTGTTAAGCCAAGTCGTAACTAATGCGTTGCGCGATTTTTTAACCACTTCTTTAAAGTTAGCTATCTACTTACCACTCAACCTTCAAGGGTGTAGCGTCCGGTGCCACTTTGGCCTCGAGTCGAGCCGGTTTGCCTTCAGGCAACGTGGCAGGCTGCAGTTCCTTTTCAAAGCGTGGTTTCTTAGGCTCCGCGCTCTTCGGTTGTGCTATAGAACGGGAAATAACGACGTTCACATAAGCATCACAGTTTGCACATCTCAGTCACCATATGACCAGAGTTATGAATGTACCTACCCGCAGTACAAATCCACAATATCTACCTTTCAATTTTTCGACAGAGAGGGAGAGAAAGATTGTGAAGAGGAAGAGGCGCTTTTTTCTGCAACCCTTTAGGGAGCATGCTTCAGCGCAACGCTCCATCATGAGCTTGAATAAAGTTAAAATGCAGCCGCATGAAAGACAGTTTTGTTCCGTACCAATGGCGACGCGCTACCCCTGCGGCCTAAATTGAAAGCAAGGATAGATAGCGGTGCTGGTCTGCTGGCTACTGGCACCCAAAAAACGTATTGAACCTAAATCTTCGTAGTGGACAGTAGAGAATGAAGCGTTCCAAGCTCCGCATTCATGTCTCAGCATCAGCAGTACCGGTTCGTACATTGGACTGCAGCATAGGAGTAAAACCAATCATTCACCTTAAAATACTATGTTCCGACGTCGGGAGCTTTATATAAGCAAAAGGTTGCCATTGATTGCCATCTGATAGGCTTGCCCGTGGCTTCATCATCATCATCATCATCATCATCATCATCATCATCATCATCATCATCATCATCATCATCATCATCATCATCATCATCATCATCATCATCATCATCATGATCATCATCATCATCATCATCATCAGCCTATTTATGTCCACTGCAGGACGAAGGCCTCTCCATGCGATATCCAATTACCCCTATTCTGCGCCACCGATTCCAACTAGCAACCGATTCCAACTAGCATCCGCAAATTTCCTAATTTCGTGGCACCGCCTAGTCTTCTGCCGTCCTCTACTACACTTCCCTTCTCTTGGTACCCATTCTGTCACCCTAATGCTCCTACGGTTATCTACTCTGCGCATTCCAT
This sequence comes from Dermacentor variabilis, assembly GCF_050947875.1. Lineage (NCBI taxonomy): Eukaryota > Metazoa > Arthropoda > Arachnida > Ixodida > Ixodidae > Dermacentor > Dermacentor variabilis. Next base: position 275,442,915 of record NC_134568.1, on the reverse strand, counting down.
GACCTGCCTAGTGCAATTTCTTTCCCTTAATGTGTATAGAATATCGTCTATGCCCGTTTTCTTTCTGATCTAAACCGCTCTCTTTCTGTCTTTTAAAGTTATGCCTATAGCATTCTTCGCTCCATCGCTCTTTGCGCGGTCCCTAACTTGTTCTCAATCTTCTTTGTCAGTTTCCAAGTCTCTGCGCCATATGTCAGCACCGGTAAAATGCACTGATTGTATACTTTCCTTTTCAATGGTAACGGTAAGCTTCCAGTCAGGAGCTCAAGATGTCTGCCGTATGCAATCCAGCCCATTTTTATTCTGTGAATTTCCTTCTCATGGTCAGGGTTCCCTGTGATTAGTTGACCTAGGTAAACGGGCTCTTTCACAGACTCTAGAGGCTGACTTGCGATCTTGAACTCTTGTTCCCTTGCCCAGTTATTTATCATTATATTTGTCTTCTACATAATAATCTTCAGCCCCACTCTTACACTCTCCCTGTTAAGGTCCTCAATCATTTGTTGTAACTCGTCTGCAGTGTTGCTGAATAGAACAATGTCATCGGCAAACCGAAGGCTGCTGAGGTATTCGCCATCGATCCTTACTCCTAAACCTTCCCAGTTTAATAGCTTGCATACTTCTTCCAAGCACGCAGTGAATAGCATTGGAGAGATTGTGTCTCCTTGTCTGGCCCCTTTCTTTATAGGTATCTTCGTACTTTTTTTGTGTAAAATTAAGGCGGTGGTGGAATCTCTGTAGATGTTTTCCACGGTACTTACGTAAGCAGTCTGTACTTTTTGATTACGCAATGCATCTATGACTGCTGGTATCTACTGAATCAAATGCTTTTTCGTAATTTATGAAATACATATAGCGAGGCTTATTGTACTCTGCGAATTTCTCGTTAACCTGATTAATGACATGCATGTCATCCGTTGTAGAGTATACTTTCCTGAAGCCAGCCTGTTCCCTTGGTTGACTAAAGTGAAGTGTTGCCCTTATTCTGTTGGAGAATATTTTGGTAAATATTTTATATAATACTGAGAGTAAGCTAATGGGCCTATAATTTTTCAGTTCTTTACCGTCTCCCGTTTTGTGGGTTAGTATAATGTTTGCATTCTTCCGGTTTTCTGGGACCCTTGCAGTCGATAGACACTTCGTATAGAGAGCTGCCAGTTTTCCTAGCATCATGTCTCCTCCATCTTTGATTAAATCGACTGTTATTTCATCCTCTCCTGCCGTTTTTCCCCGTTTCGTGCCTTGCAAGGCCCTTCTGACCTCATCTCTAGTTACAGGAGGAGTTTCTGTATACTGTTCATTATTGTTTCGAATAGAGTACTCCTGAGTTTTCTGGGTACTGTGCAGGTCAGTGTAGAATTCTTCCGCTGCTTTTATTATACCTTCGAGATTGCTGATGATATTACCCTACTTATCTTTCAGTGCATTCATCTTTGTTTGTCCTATGCCAAGTTTTCTTCTCAATGATTTCAGGCTGCGTACATTTTTTACGACTTCTTCAGTCTTTCTCACGTTATAATTTCTAATATCACTTATTTTCGCTTTGTTGATCAGTTTTGACGGTTTCGCGAATTATATCTTATTTCCTAAGTTGGACACTTGCATTCTTTGTCGTTTCTTTATTAGGTCCTTTGTTACTTGGGAGAGCTTGCCTACTGGTTGTTTTGGTGCCTTGCCTCCCACTTCAATTGCTGCCTCTGAAGGCAGCCTCGTTACGGTTTCATACATTGCCTCTATGCCAGCATCATCATCTCTCTGTTCTAAGGCTGCAAATTTGTTTGGAAGTACCAGCCTAAATTTGTCTGCTTTTACCCTTACTGCCTCTAAGTTGACCTGTTTTTTCTTGACCAATTTTACTCTTTTTGTGTTCAAATTCAAGTGAATTGTATCCCTCACTAACCTATGATCACTGCACTTTACCCTACCTATCACTTCTACATCCTGCACTATGCTGGTATCGGCAGAGAGTACGAAATCAGTTTCATTTCTTGTTTCACCATTAGGGCTTTTCCAGGTCCACTTTCTGTTGCTACGTTTCCGAAAAAAAAAGGTGTTCATTATTCTCAGCTTATTCCTTTCTGCGAATTCTGCCAGCATCTCTCCTCTAGTGTATCTAGAATGGAACCGCAGTTGCCATTTGCCTGTTCACCCACCTGCTTTCCCCCCACTTTTGCATTGAAGTCACCCATTACTACTGTATACCAGGTTCGCACTTTTCTCATCGCTAAATCTACATCTTCATAAAACTTATCTACTTACTCATCGTCGTGACTCGATGTTGGAGCGTAGGCTTGTACTACCTTTAATCTATACCTCTCATTAAGCTTGGTTACGACTGCTGCTACCCTCTCGTTAATGCTGTAGGATTCGTCAATGTTGCCCACTATGCCCTTATGGATTAGGAATCCTACGCCGTATTGCTTCTTATTAGGGATACCTCTATAGCAGAGGACATGGCCGTTATTTAGCAGTGTGTAAGCCTCACCAGTTCTTCTACTCTCACTAAGGCCGATAATATACCAAGCAATGTCTGATATTTCCTCAAAGAATCCTGCTAAGCTAGCCTCACTTGAGAGGGTTCGTGTGTTAAATGTTGCAAGGGTCAGTTTCCATTGGCGGCCTGTCCGGACCTAGAGATTCTTAGCCCCCTCTGCTGTGTTACAGGTATGACCGCCGCCTTGGTGAGGTGCTCCGCAGCTGCTGGGGGCTCAAGGCCATGGGTTAATTGTAGGAATCATCAGGAAGGTTGTGGCCGAATACAGCACCAGCGAGGCCAATTCCTGTTCTTGTGAGGGAGTGTCTTTGTTCAAGCTAGTGGGCCTTCCTAATTTGGTTGTACGTAGATTAGTATAGCCCCACTCGCTCTCGGCGTGTTTCGCCGGTGTCAGGCGTCACTTAACCCTACATTACTGCAGCCATATAAGTATAAGTGCGCTGACTTCTTTTGGAAAGAATTTTCGCAATAAAATGATCAAAAGAAACGTTGGCGTGAAGTGCGTGTCAGACGACGAAAAAACTACGCACCACTTTCGCGCGCACTGCGCCGACTTTGTTTCCGTTCAATTCAGTCTCGGAAAACGGATGGGACGGCCACGCTTCGTGCGTTCCCCCGAGGAACGGGCAGCCTTCGACAAGCGGCGGCGAGAACTCGCTCGTGAAAGGGCTCGCTGTCGGCGCACCGATCGAGCCGTTAAGGGCTAAATATAGTCTGACGTAGCATGAGTGCACGCACACGTTAGGTCACGTTGGCGATAACAACAGCGTCTATAGTTCGGCCGATGGTTCGACGCACTGGCTCAGCCAACGTAACCAGATGCGGCCAACGCACTCTCGACCCGCCCAGCGTCGAGCGACGCTCGCCCGCGCGCCGATAACGTCAGAATATAAACGTTACTTTAGAGTCGCTCAAGCCCAGGCAATCCAACAGCAACGAGAAGATTCTGAACTGAGAGAGTGGGAGGCCGGAGCAATGTGGCACCGTTACCTGTGGGTTACATAATCGTGACGAAGGTCAGGTGCACGCAGGACAAGCTTCGATCACCCTCATTTTCCGGTAAGGGAAGGGTTACTCATTTCTTTAATTACGGTTTACTTCAGGAGCGGTAAGTGTACGGTAAGAGAGCGTAGAAGCAGGTGATAAAGCAAGTAATTGTCACATTGTTACACGCGTCCACAGTCTGCACGTCATACTGTAGGTATGAAGTGTAGACTAATGAGCGTGCACCACAACGAAAGAGAAACCACTAGTAATTCGCAAAGTGCACGAATTTCTGTAGCCAGCAGGATACAGTGAATACGCAATGTGTTTCATCAGTTCCCGCTTTACGGCTATTGTTATCGGTGCAGCCAGGTGCCCCATGATGATGCGCGAAACGGATTAGCTAGCGCGCTTGTAACTATATACCTGGTAAGCCCGCTAACAGCAAGTCGTAACACTACGCTGAATTATTCTAGTGTCAACTGAGAGACGAGTATTGTTGTGTCTAGTAGAGAAAATTAGAGGCCAGTATCATCAATGTAATATAATCTTTCCCCCGATGCCATTACCAAATTTATTGGATGACAAAATTTTACGGCGTCGTGCAGCCAACGCAGTGGCACCATCATCATCATCACTTTCATTAAATTAAGTTAGGGGGTTTAACGTCACAGAGCAACTCATGGGCTATGAGAGAGGCCAACCCCGGGCTAATTTCGGCTTCCGGCGGTTCTTTAACGTGGGCTAAAGACACAGTACACGAGCTTATTTGCATTCTGCTCCCACAAGAATGCGGCGACGGCGGTCGGGAATGTAATAAAATCTCGATGCAAATTCGTAGCGCGGAAACAAAGGACTAGACAGAAGGGATACAACATACACCTCATACTATGCAGTCAAATGCCATAGCCACTGAGCCGCCACCACGCACACCAGCATTGCTAGGCTAACCGATCCTTGTTTATTACGTTCCTAATTCGGCTCAATGTGATCTTAAGAATAATTTTTCTTTATTAGCCACTGGGCTATCGAAGAGGGCTCTTTGTAACTCACTTTTGACGTCTGCCTCAGATGACGTTGAACCTTTGTCGTTCGTAGCTTTGACCGCGTAATGACCAGCATCGTCAGGAATGACTTCATCCAGTTCCAAGGCAACCGTTCCGTCGGGCTCTTCAACCAATTTCACATGGTCTGTTGGCTTCACCGGCTCACCGTCTTTAGTCCTGTTCCAACAAGTGTCACAGGAAACTTCATCTTCAACAATGACATTTTGTCGAATTTATTCGTTTAAGTTAGAATAAATAACAGTCACGTGACCTGTATATAAGGGTATTAACTAAACCTAATCAATAAGAGACGCATTTTGTGCACTAAATAATTTTTTGTGTTCTGACTATCTTGAGCGTGGAATATTACATGTTGGTAGCATTTCGGTGATGCTTTAATGTAGCATGTTCGTTTTTGATAAAACTTTTACAAAAAAATTCTTTTCTACGTGCTAAACTTAATGAGCGAAATGTAGCCATACCATTCTACAGGGGCTGCGGCTGAAGCAGGCATCTTCGCTTCCAGACGCCCGGGTTCTCCTTCCGTGAGAGTAGTTGGCTTAAGGCCTTCTTCGAAAACTGGTTTTCTTTCCAAGTCTGATGGCTTGGCTGTTCCAGGCAGATTGGTGGGTGATGAATAATTCAGTTAAATATGGTGAAACTAGGTTATTATACGTATACTAGTACACAAGCGGAACTCACTTTTGACATCGGCGTCGCTTGCAGCTTTGCCCTCGTCGTTTGCAGCCAGTACGCTGTAATGACCAGCATCACTTGGTGTAACTTTGTCAATATCCAAAGCAATAGTCCCGTCAGGTTTCTCCACCATCTTGATGTGGTCAGATGGCTTGACCGGCTCACCGTCTTTCAACCTGTGATGATGAAAATTCAAGCCGCAAGTTGAATGTAGAAGAGCTGTCAAATAATCAGTAAAAATGTGGTCCATAGGTGTTGGCAGTGTGCAACAGTAGCACCGCAACAGCAAGCGCATTTCTTGCAACACTCTGCACAATGGCCCTAAAGTTAAATCTGCGTGACCATCGAACTCACCGAGCAAGCTAGAACAGACCTTAATGAAAACTCTTACCACTGGACATCCGAAGGGGCGCTGCCTTTGGCAAGCTTGGCCTCCAAATGCCCAGGTGCACCTTCAGTCAGCGTGGCATCTTTGAGGCCCTCGGAGAAAGCGGGAGACTTCAAGCTGTCGTCGCCTTTCGGCTTGGCTGCAGAAAATACCCCACACAGTGCGGAATCAGTGTGCGTAAAAACGGGAAAGCTATAGCAGAAATGAGTAGAAACGCAATGTTATAATTTAGGGATCTCGCTCTTAAGGCTGATTCCACTTACTTTCCACATCAGATTCAGAGGCTGCTTGCCCTTTGTCGTTATTTGCCATAACGGCATAATGACCGGCGTCATCAGGACGCACTTCTTCGACTTCTAGGGCCACTGTACCATCTGGCTCCTGCGTCAGCTTTATGTGATCAGAAGGAACGACTGGCTCGCCATCTTTCAACCTGCCATGGTAACAAGAAAGCGCACGTTTTCCAACAATATTCAGGGACATACGAGAAAAAAAAGCATGAGCAAAATAAATGTGGTTTAGTAAACACAGGTTTTAATTGTACATAAAGCACTCCATGTGTGTTTACAGTGTTCACACTAAAAATGAAATAATATTATGTGCGTAGACAAAGGCATACCACAATTAAGCTTATTTTTTACTCACGTATCGGTGGACATTAGTGGTGAAAAATGTTATTATGAATTCGAGTTGTGCATTCTTGGAGTAACCCTGCAGTCGTAGGCATGATGTATGCGCTGAGAGGACGTTTGAGGGGACTTCCGCGCAACAGGGGAGACAATTCAAGTGCCAAGTCTACGAGACAGTAGCAAGAAAAAATTCTTTACGGAACCGAAAAGATTCTGATGAAAAACTACATATTTAGAAGTCCGCATGGCTGAAATTAAGGTGCTGAAACAGACTCACGGTGACACAATGAGAGACAAAATCTTGTATGATTAGATTCATTGAACGCTCAAGGCTTCAGACATGGTAGTGGAGGTTCAAGAAATAAAGCTAACATGGTTTGGTCATATGGCTCAAAGATACGAGCGCTACACTGGCAAAATAGCAATGCAAATAATTCTGGAAGAACATGCCTAAGACGAGAATTAAAGATAAATAATAATCTACACAGTAATGCTACCTAAAAACGTTTGCTTTCATTCATTCATTCATTCAAATAACTTTATTCAGTGCCCTGCGATTTGGTGGGGTGGGCCTGGACCCCGCCTAGGTTTCAGCCAAGGGTTGTTGGCCCTTGGCAGCTTCCTCGGCTCGCTGGACGGCCCAGAGATGGTGCTGCAGGTCGGAGCTGAACAACACAGACTCCCAGCGCACGCGGAGGCTGTCGCTGTTTGAGGCTGCATCCCCGTTACCCTGTATTAAAGCCGTACATTCCCATAAGATATGCTCCAGGGTGGCTCTAGAGTTGCAATGTGTGCACTTGTCGGTTGGGTGTAAATCTGGGTGTATTAGGTGCATGATAGCTGGACTCGGATAGGATCTGGTCTGTAACTGCCGCCATTCTACAGACTGGTTTTTGCTTTCATTGGTTTTTATTAGATTTATGCATGTTTACACATACGTACCTCCTAAACCGCGTACAAAATCAAATTTTCACGCAAGCACAAAGCACGCGTGTTAATGCCCATATTACCTATGAGAATCGACAAATTTTCATATACTTCACCTTGCACAAGCTTTGCAGCTGGGTTGTGTAATTGAACAAAAGAATAATGCCTGCTTTGTTTACATTTCAGATTGTGTGGTTTGTTGCAGCCAGCGCTGGTAATGACGCTCTGTCTAGCTTGTATCTTTTTGGCTGAGTTCATCTTCAAGACATGTACTACAGCCAACTCGGCTAAGTACAAATTCTACGGCACTTGGCTTCCGTACCAGCACGTACCACTGCACTTCCGGTTCGGGATGCCCGGGAACTTTTGCCTCCAGCTTGAGTGGTTCCCCATCTTCCACTCGGACCTTAGTTGGCAGGCTCTTTGCTACTGTAGGAGCAGTTTCTAGAAAAAGCAAAGAAACACTTTGTGAGCAGCAGCCTGAAGAAAACATCCTATTGCTACTGCTGCTGTGGATGACAGAGTCTTGACCGGCGTTAGAGAAACAGGGACATGCTCGTCCTCTATATGCGCGGCAGCCGAGAGTAACTAATAAATAATACCGACTATAAAGTCAAAACAAATACCTATCAACGTAAGGTTAGCCTTTGATGAAGCTTGTCCAGACGTATTCTTGGCTTTGCACACCACTTCGCCGATCTCCTGAGAAGTCACGCTCTTTATCTTAAGGGTGTATGAATCACCTTGCTGAGTAATGATAGTCTCCTCTGACTCATTCACTATAGTTCCGTTCAATAGCCTGTGAAGGAGAAATAAGATGACTCAATCAGGGGGCAGAGATGGTATCGGTTATCGATATAAAACAAAGAGGAAAGGCGCTACAACTCCGTATGAATGTGGCCAGCACAGGTGTACAGCAGAGGCCGTTAAGCATTCACTAATACAGAGCTAAAACGTTTGCTTACATAATATGATGTATAGTCACATTAGTAATCTTTACTGACTTACGTAACCTTGAATGACGTCTGCTTCGTAGTGTCAAATAGGCGAAGGCGACGTATGTGTGCTTAAAGATACCGCGAACCGCGAGAGCAGAATCAAAGTTGCCATTGGCATCATTCTCGATGAAATCGCGTTGAAGTATTTAATGAGTAAATTTTTTTGCAGAATATGATAATAAATCTGCAGACTCGGCCGTATGCTCAAAAGCTCGCACTTTACGGAGATGCAAGTGTTAGGTCCCCTCCCAAAAGGCCCAATTTTTTCAACAGCAGTGGACGTTGCTTTATTGCTCATAATCTCAATTGAGAGTTTTAGTTTAGGTGACGCAAGCGGCTTGCGTACGCAAGAACTAGGGGCGGTGGCACTGCGCATGCGCAGACTCAGACGTAGAGGTCTGCGCATGCGCAGTACCGTGGCCCCTAGTTCTTGCGTACGCAAGCCGCTTGCGTCCCCTAAACTGAAACTCTCTAATATAACGTGCCAGAGCTCGTTTTCGATGACAAGGGCGACAAACGTTGCGTAGGCCATCACGTTTGTCTCTATGATGGCATAGTACGCTTTCTGAAATAGAACGGTGTTGTTATAGTCGTCGCATTGTCTCCTTGCCCTTCCGTTATTACCCGTCGCACCGAGCAAAAATTAATCAGTACTGATTTCGTATTCCAAGCCGGATGCGTTTTTTTTCGGCGATACTTACCAGGTTACTGATGGTGTTGGGTGTCCTTTAATCCTTGCGTGGAATACTGCCTCCTCGTTGATAATAATCTCTACGTCTTCCAGCTCCTTGATAAACACCGGTGGCTCGCCTGTGTAAAGAATGGTATTCACATGACCCAAAATACAAAATGAATAATACTATAACGTTAGAAACATTGCATTAAGCGTAAAGTAAGGAATAGTGTTAACAGGACCCAGAAAACAGCATTAATATTACTGTAACGTTAGAAGCATTGCACTAAACGTAATGCAACACAGAGCTTTCAGATTTGCGCAGCAGTCACTCGCAGGTAGCAATGTGCCTGCATTGCTTAGGCGAAAGAGCAATGACCTGCAATGTGTTTGTCGGCCGTATGTAAATTATGACGTCACTTGGAAGCCACGCTTGCCATTTAATTTACAAAGGCTGAAGAAACATAGTATAGTGTGTAACGCATATTCTACTTAATGTTATTGCTCAACTTTTTAAATAAATTTCTTGAGAATCACCAGCAGATTTCGAGTTGAAAAGTCGCCGATATTATTATATCATAAAATACTCACAAAGCTCATGTATTTAGACATGAATAGCTAAGTGAGCGAGATTGAGGAAAAAACAGGAGTCGACACGTACCTCTAAGTGTTAGCATCGCATCAGCTTCAGTCTCTCCTGCACTGTTCGATGCTTTGCAAGTGTACTGGCCAAAGTCGTCGTCAACATCTTGAATAACAAGACTGTAAGACTCGCTTTCCACGTCCGCAGAAATCGTGATCTTGTGTGACGGCGAGAGCTCTTTGCCGTCCTTCTTCCTAAAATAATAAAGAAGCATTTACAGTTGGCACTTCCGCTAGTGGCAGAATATATTTTACAGCAGCTGCGTCTAAGCTTACGTGACACTGTACGGCAAAGGTCAACTGTCAAGATTGCGATTATTTGCGCTAAATCTCACTTCAGAAAAATTCAAGAATTAACGTAGTTTGACGTTGACATTTTATTCGCAAGATTTGGTGCTCTGCTCTAACTCCCCCTGCCCTCCCTGCACCACCGTCTTTCTACACTTTGTTCATTTATTTAAACGATGCAGCACAAGAATGGGGTGGTTCCTTGGCTAAAAGCGACACTATCGGTCTGCATGCATGCGTGGGCTCTCGGAGCCACCACACATGCATGCAGCACGACAGTTTCGGTTTATGGCTAACACAGCTGAGTATAAATATAAACGTAGCAGGGAAAGTAACTAAATACAATCCATACGTAGCACACAATTCAACACCACGCAATGTAGTAGTAACCTTATACATAATACCAACGAAACATGAAATACATACACTAAGCAGCTATGCATAAGTTATGGTAGCCAACGGAGCATATTCAAAAAGATATTGTCTTACAAAAAATTGTGATTTTGCGCGTTTTCTAAAACAAATCAAGGATGTCGATTCATCTGTTAAATCTAAAATACTGCAATTATTATTTAGGAGTTTCAAGTTGCTATACCAGTAGTTGTTTGCCATAATTAGTTCTAATTTCCGGCGTTTGGAAATTCTTCTGTCTAAATTGGTAACGTGATATTGTCTGCGCATATGAAGCATAAAATGATTCTCGCTTGCTCTAAATTTGCAAAAATATTGCTTCTGATAAGCGTAGGCTATATAAAGCTTGAACAGATAAAATTTCGTGGCGTTCAAACAATTATGAAGTATGGTCATGCTTTGACCGATTTTCTATAAAACGAACGTCTTTCTTTATATTACGTTAGGCTGTTTAATACACCTGCATATGATAGGCCCCAGACATACGATAATTCAATCGGGAATTAATTGTGCTATAAATACAGTTAGTTTTATATGATTTCGCAACGATGTCCGATATCTGTTCAACAGACCAATCGACTGTGCAGTTTTAATTCTAAAGTGATTAATGTGTGATGTACATTTCAGATTCTCATGAAACCTTAATCCAAGACATTTATGCTGAGAAACGCACACTATGATCTGTGACTTAAGCAGTAAACTTCGCTGCTTGTTAGTATTAGAGGAAACAGTGCATTGGAGGGGGGGGGGGTGTTTTAGATAAGTTTAAACCAATCGGTTAACGTCGAGTCAATCAGATAAATCTTCAAGCCATGGGGTCACCCTTTAAGTGAGTGATAACAAGTCTGACGAAGCGAAAAATACGTTTGTATCGTCAACAAAAAGGACCATAAAGGGGGTTTGCGAAATACAGACAATATCGTTTATATATAAGAGAAAGAGTATAGGACATACAATAGACCCCTGTGGTACACCAAAAGTAATTTGCTTTCTCATGATCAATTTGAATTATTGTATTACGTATGTTATCATATTCCGTTTTGTTAGCACACTGTTCGAAATTACACTGCGCAATTGTATAAAGGAAAACTTTCGCATGAAATTTGGGGTTTTTAGTCAATTCTCGTATCAGTCCTTCAACCATATTATGTAAGTTTGTTGTTTTGTTTTATTTTATTTGTTTCTTATCATCTGTATTGCTGAGTGACCGATCTCGGCGATAGTGGGGGTGCGGCTTCGTGCTAACCAATGATGAAGGGCAATAAGAATGGAAATGAAAGGCACCGTCGCAAAATACGAGCCCTGAATCAAATTATTGAAGCTAAACAGCAGCTCCAACGCAGACACTTCCAAAGATGATATTTTGGCCTTGAGAATAACGTAGAAAGCCATTGTGTTTCACTCGGGACAACATACTCTCTAGGGCAGTCATTATTAAGCATTTTCATTATGGTGTGGTAAATATACAAAATGCATCTTTACTAAAGCATTGTAACGAATCAATATGGGCGCATCTATCAAGCATTATACCAGCGTTTCGGTTATGTTCATGTGCATTATGAAGGAAGCGTGGGAAAGCTTACCAAACAATGTCTGGTGCCGGGATTCCAGTAATAGTTGCCTGAAACTTTACGGTGGACCCTGTGCTAGCTTCTTGGTCTTTGAGTCCCTTTATTGTCGGAGCGACAGGCTCTGGAAGATACCATGCGCACAAATATCAGACATGAATGTGGCACAGGTCTATAAGCAGCTGCTTAAATAGAGGAGAGTGTGAAAATAACAAATAAGTGAGGATACTATAGCTTACCTTTCACAGTGAGTTGGGCCTTGTCAGTCGCCTCACCCTTTTCATTGACCGCTTTGCAAGAATACTTGGCTTCGTCTCGCATTGTCAGATCTTTCAACGTAATAGTATGGGTATCACCATCCTCTCTGATTTCAACTCGTCTGCTTTCGAACAATTCTTCTCTGTCTTTGTACCTGAAACAAAAAAAAGTTGATGCGTTACTGGTGTCGAATGTTCATATTGTTATCTTGTTTTCAAAAACTCGCTAACTTTTCGCTGCCTTTATTTTCCGCACAATTTGTGCATATGCGCCACAGTTGTACTAAAAAAAAAGACAAGAGAGAGAAAAAAAGAAAGAATGGGAGTAACTTGCCATGTGACCGTAGGCGTTGGCTTCCCTGCTACTCTGACCTCGAAGCGTACCTTGTCCCCGATGACTGCTACGGTGTCCGCCATTCGCCGAATGAAAGTCGGAGCCTCTGCGTCGTCAGGAACTGCGTGCGTAAGACAAAACAAAAATACATGCTTTCAGAAACGAGCACATTAAGGGTGAGTGTATCGACTGGTGACGGTGTCGCGTCTCATTCGAAAATACTTCGAATAACTTGGAACATTTCCTCGGAGGTGGGAAAAAGAACATACACGAGTTTCTCTCAACATATCTCTGGTGACAAAAAAGAATACATTGAGAGAAAGCAAACCATCGTTTTCCGTCTTGTATTAATTTTTCCTTGCGTGGCAACAATGTCAGTGCACTTCCGTTTCACTTTTTCGGCGTTCCACACTTTACTTGTACAATTACATGTGTGTTTTTATGTAAACACATTTATGCGTAGTTGGACTTCGAAAGATCACATACGTTTGATGGTGAGCTCCGCTTGTTGCGATACTCGTCCAAGGTTGTTTTTGGCAGTGCACGTGTAGAAGCACTCGTCATCTTTCTTAGCGTCTTTAACAATGAGGCGATGCGTGCCATCGTGAGATGTGATGGTGAATTTCTCACTTTCTTCAATGGTTTCACCATCTCTAGACCTGAAATGATTTATACACACGCAGACAACTGCTTTAGTACGTACGAAAAGAGGGGCTTGGGACGACTGCAAGCGGAAAAGAACTGCTTTGAGTGTTTTACTACTGTGGTGATTGAAAACGTCATTACCATGTGACTGTAGGTGTAGGATAACCTGACACTTTTGCTTCAAACACGCAGTCTTCTCCTGAATAAACGCACTGGTTTTCAGGCTTCTTCTCAAACTTGGGCTTGCCTGAAGAATCGAAAAAAAAAGAAGAGACAAGGTGAATTGACGTAATGAACGTTTGTTCTCAAGCCGGCACTTTCAGAAATTTGTGCCCAGCAAATATGCACTGAAAATTGTTATAAAGATAATTCCACTTCTCCCTGCAGCAGAAAACCCATTTATTAGCACGAGAAGCAGTGACATAATTGTCATTGTAAATGCAGGTGTTACCATACACGTGAACTGAACGTTCGAAACTTTGCAGCAAAACAGCATTAACTTAGGCAGCAAGGAGTAACCATTGCATCTTGTCATTTCCAGATTTTGAGGTGAACAAACAAATAATACTAACAGGTAATTAATGAACTTTTTCTGAGACTCTCGTTGACAACACAGCTTCGAGAGTAGTAGTCCACTATTTTGTTGCTGCGTTTTCGCTAGGTAAACGTAAGAATGCCGCAATTAAATGCTTCTCACTGCGTTTCGCCACGCTCAAAACTGAGTGACAGGGCCTTTTATAGTCTCATTCAAAGCATCACATTTTGTTTGTGATTGCAACCTGCAGAATCATTTGGAATATTTGTTTTCACTGCGCATTGTACTTACATCCACCTATAATAGAAAACAACGACGCGGTAATCTCTGTTACTGCGATACATTCATAAACAATCATGAGCTATATTACTAAATAGAAGAAAAAGGCAGAAACACAGACTGTATTAATTGAAATCCCTAGCTCTAGGCTAGCCCGTGCATTAGGTTCGCCCTTGCCAGCAAAATTGCGAGCAAAACTGTATAGAAGCACTGACTTTTGTCGCTGGTTTGCGCTGGCTTTCTACAGTTTACAGCAGTGTTGTGCTGTACCCTCTTGAAGAAAGGGAACAAGCGGCGCTAAACGACGAGGACAGGAACACAAAGTAACAGGACGTACGTCGTTACTTTGTACGTACGTCATCTTTCTAATTTTGTTTGTTATTGTTATTAAGATTATTGGTATATGCTATCAAGATTAAAGAGCTATTGAGCTTAAATTGTTGTTGTGGACCAGTTAAGTGAACCAGAAGGTGAATGTCAGTCTTACTTTGAACCGTCAACTTCCCACGTGAGGACGCAGAGCCGTACTTGTTGGTAGCAACACATTCGTAGGTCCCGGCCAGCCGCAGTGTTAGTTCATCGAACTCCACCTTGTAAGATTTTCCTTGAGGAATCTCCTTAATTGTTGCCTCCACGGTGATTTCTTCGTCGTCTTTTTTCCTAGAAACAGAAATGATGAGGCATTTTGCCACAATCTGGTCGCTAACGCGAAGTCTGCAGTTAGAGCTACAGCCAAGTCTGAAGGAGGATGTTTGGGTAGTCCTTTTATATATTTTCACCGTTAAACACGCTAGCTTGTCGTATTATAAAGGTACAGCACTATGCTGGTGCTTGTGTTCCTGGTGTCATTCCAATTCTTTATTTTTCTGTGCTACCGTTTAAAAGAAATGAACGGCGCTGTTTCTTAACAAAACGAACCGTGCAAGCTGAAGAGGAACAAAACGTTGGGTGCAGCGCATGCTTGCGATGTTTTACAAAGCATTCATAGAAAATTAGGGGTACCCTACCAGACAACTGTTGGAGTAGGAGATCCTGCAATCTTCACTGTGAAGAAGGCGGCGTCACCGACTTCTCCTTCTATGTCCTTTAGACCTTCGATTATTTCTGGCTTGCCTGAAAAAAAACATTAGTTAATAAATATTTATTAGGGACAGACTGAAGATAGACAACAGTGTTATCGGTTTTCTTGCTGTGAAGGCCTAAATTTCTAACATACACAAAAAGCGTTATGTTTCACCTGTCACAAATTAGATGGCTTTTCGAAGCAAATACTCGCGTAAGATAAAAAAATATGCAAAATAATATGCACGCATGAAAAGCTCTGTTTATGTAACAAGAGGGCGGTTCGTGTGGGTGAAGTTTGTGACCTATACAAAAAAAAACAACAACGAAGAAACTGATTTTTAATAAAACCTGCCCCGGAACAAATTTTGATTATGCCTTCAAGCTACCCCACTATTTTGGTAATATACTGCCTGTGCCATTACTAATAATATTTTGAAGTTGAGGAAACTTTATATTTTCGCCGATTTCCGCACAGAGCGCATTTGCCCCCATTCAGTATCCCTACGCTTTGAGTTGTCTAATTCGGCCTCCCTTTGCGACCTGCTATGCCTCCAGCTTAGCTCAGGTGGTAGAGAGACCGCCCCTAAAAGGCGTTGGCCTCGGGTTAAATTCCCGCAGCAAAACTGATGGGCGATAGCACAATTTTCTGTTGTTTATTTTCTGCACGAAAAGCTGGCCAAGCTCTCCTCGTGGATCTACGCCATTGTCTAGCAGAAGCAAGCGAAACAACTACGCATGACGGATCAGATATTGTGGGCGTTGTGCTTGCTGCAGTAGGCACTATCCATGCCAACTTACGAAGGTGAGCTAACGAAACCTGGGATCGTAAAATCGTGAAAGTTAACATACGTCGCGATGGTAGCTAGTGTGGAAGCTTTACTTTCTACTTCCTGAGAGCTTGTAAATGCGTAGCTTTAACTTTGCCACTCTGTTGGTTTACGCAGCGAAATGCATTCAAAGTGTAAGATGAACCTGTTGTTCCCTTACTGTGAATGGTGAGACTCGCAGAGCAGGATTCTTTGCCGCATGTGTTTTGGGCTTGACAAGTGTACTCTCCGGCGAGCTCCTTGTTCGGCTTCTTCACCTTGAGTGTGTACGTGTCTCCGTCAGATGTGATCTCGTAGACGTCATTTTCCTTGATTTCACGTTTCCCATGCATCCTACAGAAGCACAAAAACGTTGAATTAACACTCGGTGTAATTTTGGCCACCGTTCAGGGACTTTCGGTGAGAAGTCCAACAAAGTCAATGCTGGGTTTGGTAGCTAAGTCCTTTTGCGCTATGAATAATACGCACCTTGTTCGGTTAGGTGGCAAAAAAATAATTCGACGCGGTCAGTATTCATTATTTAGAAGTAGAGATTTTTGAGCTAGTTGGTTCGTTGCAGTAATTGAGCTCATAGCGCTGAATTGACACGTGCAAGAAAGACAACAAGAGAGTCGAAATCCGGGCCAGTTAGTACATTATTTACAGGAAAGGCCAGTCAAAAAAACAAAGGACAGTCGTTGTGGTGTGAATTCCATTCTTTTGTCCTACGTCTTTTTGACTTGTTTTTCCTGTAAAAGACGACAGGACACGCGCTAAATAGCGCACGTCCTGTAGTCTTTCTTGTCCGTGTCAATTCTGCGCTAAGACCTCAATTAGTCATTATTTAGACTTCACGTAGCCGTTGTGAATGCGGAAACTATTAGCAAACTTATACGAAGCGGAAAGAATGAAATTCTCGGCGGCAATATGGAAAAGCCTTCGTCAGCCGAGGACGCTTCGCAAGTGTTAGGAAAACATTGCTGACTTAACGAACAGTCAGTTCAGTTTATAGACCAAGACAGGAGTAGTAAATAAGTGATCAGTAGAAAAGCAATACAAACTCCAATATGAAAAAAAACTATGAATTAAGAAATATGAGAACAAGCACCCATTATTATAAGTAAAAGAAAGCATCTCACAAGTTTCTGTATGCACAATTTAAGTGGGAACAAGGTTCAAATCACGCGTAGTGAACGCTTCGTCACAATTTTCAGAAAGATTTTCTTCTTTTACCAGTAGCTTCATTACCGTTATAGACGTTACCGCTTAGCACTCCTTATATTATTGCACACCAGAAGCAATACTTTGCTTCCTCAAGTTTTCTAATCACCGTAGAAGGCCTTCTAGAGAAAGACTGACCATTTTACATTCGGCTTGGGTTGGCCAACGACTTTCGCTGTAAACTCTGCCACCTCTTCTTCTGAAATTTCTTGATCTTGTAGTTTCTTCTTGAATTCTGGCTTCTCTGCAATATAAGTTATGCAGCAGCGTCAGCTCGGATTTCGAAATATGCGTAAGCTGATAAGTGCCTAATAAAATAAGCGCTGTGAAAGAAGGTACATTAAAGGCTAAAAAGCGGGATGCCTTAACTATAAAAGAAGGGAAGTGTTGGATGAATGCATTTACAGTACGAATTCTCCATGTTACCAAAAAGTAGCGACTTTGTTCTCTTTTTACGCGCGCAGAGACAACACTTTTGACCTTGCTTAAAGGGGTGAACGAGAAACGCGGCATAAGAACGTAAAGTGAAGGGCCAAAATGGGCTTTTTTAGTTCACATTCACTTTACACTACCCATGACGTCAAGTAACTCACGAGCGTGCAGAACAGCCGCGTTGATTGAGATGTTAGAGAAAACAGTGGATTGAAAAAAATGTTTAATGAGCGATGCTAGCAACTTTTGTGGAAATTGCACACCGAACGTCGTTTGGTAGAAGCACGATACGTACTTTGTGTACTGAGGCGTCCTGTGCTCGAATCTTCGCCGAGTTCATTTTTTATCTTGAATGTGTATTTTCCGGCATCTTCGGCAGTAACAGACTTAATGACCAGCGTGAACGTGGCGTCCGCTTCTTCTTTTGCATACACGTTCTTGTTATCGATGGTAACTTCGCAGTCGTCCTTCAACCTAGTTAATAAAGTATTGCTCACATCAATATGGCGAGTAGAAGCAAGCTAGAAATACGTACTCTCTGCTTCAAAGGTTCGCAGTGTACGCAAGGGCCGGCCAAATGCATCTCTGCGCTACCTGTGCATACGATCATTCGCTGTTGGGAACAGCGTTTGGCGTACCTGACTTTTGCCGTAGTCCTTACTTGTCGTCGTTCGTTACAGAAAAGATAACGTGCTGCGCACCTCCGAAATTTGAGTAAAAGCGCCTTTCTCGAAGGCTGCCTGAGCGTGTGCATGTCGCGGCGCTAGATGTGTGTGAGAAACACTCAACAAATTCAACGAGCAATTGTGCAGTTTTCTTACATATAAACTAGCATTTGTATAGACGACATTGTTAACCAAACAATAAAGTTATGAATTTCAACTGCTTAAGGCAGCAAAATTGTCAATAGTCGGTCTTCCCAGGGTTTCCTTCGGACCGTTTGCACCAAGTCATTGCTTAGGAAACATTGCCGGCTGCTACACTGCTCACCATGGAAGTTTTTACGTCCTTACCTTATCCCTTTTACCCTATTTGCTAGCCAGACACCACGTGGAGTGCTATATCCATGTACTATACAAAAATTCCCAATGAATTGGCCCTAGCGTGCACGTTACTTTTATTAAGAAAAAAAGAAAATTCCCAAACAGAATACCATAGGCGCAGTGTCATTTATAAAAATGTGTGAACAAAACAAATAAAATGAACGTTGCGTATACACATTCTCAATGTATAAAAATGATGTGTTTATTAACCACTGAACAAACATGAACAAAAGTACACATCTGGCCACTGCAGAGCCTGTTTCAGTAGCATGAGCTGCGATGAGGATTCACAATATTATACGTTATATTGCTTTTGACTTTAATACACACATTCCAGCTAGAATGTCACTTTGCGCTACTCACTACTCGATCCACGATGACAGTTTTTACATCGTCTCCCACGACATTACGTGTGAAGAAACGTCATGCACAATCAGTGATTGCGACTAGAATGGACTATGCTTACCATTTTACCTTGGAGTCCTTCGCGTTTACTACTTTGACGCTAAATGTTGCCGATTGTCCAACCTCGACGTCGATATCATCTAATCCTTTCACAATCTTTGGTTTCGCTGCAAAGGAAGAAGTCAGTCGTTATGTTTCATATTCTCGTGGCTTGAGCAAGTTAGACGGATTAGGTGTAAGAAACAATCAGGGAACGGAACTCCTGTAAGTATGTTAATGTTGGCTCACATTTAACGGTGAAATTTCCAGAGCACTTGTCCTTGCCCTTTACATTTTCGGCCTCGCAAACCAGTTCGCCAGTCATGTCAGCTTTGGCTTCCTTGATCACCAGTGTGTACTTGCCACTTTCCTCGACCGACTGAAACTTGAAGCTGTTGTCTTCGACTATAATAGAGTCATTGAGAGACCTAGAAGAATAAATGACATACTTTAGTAATTACCGACGTTGTTATAGAAGGAGCACAGGGGCACTTAGAGAGCGTGCGGCCATGGGGACAATCAATGCCTAATAGCGAATGTTGTGAACCAATGGTCATATATACTTTTCGACGTCGGTTAGTACCAGCGCTTGATCGTGGGCACTATAAGATGCAGTCCACACCATAGTACAAGTCACGGTGAAGTTCGTTAAGTATTTGTGCACATCCGGTGTCAACGCCTAGCAAGAGTTGTCCAGAGCGACTACGCGACGTAGGAAAGCGGGAACCTTTTGCTGTTTTTTTGTCAATCGTAGGCGCTACAAATGGCCTGCAGTCACAACACTCGTATTCTACCGGTGCAAACACCTTGCTCATCGTACCCTTGGACGAAGTGACCGATGCTTGTGGAACGTAACATATTCGTGCTATGCCCATGATTTCTTGCGTCATCTTTACTGTTGCTGGAGAAGAAAGTTGTGTTTTTAATGCCAGAGAAGCTGCGACGTCGTTGTCGGTACTGCCCGTAATAAGCTTTTCTGTTGTAGTACAATACTAGTTAAAGCGGATCGCAGGACGCAGCTGCCGCTTCTTCTGGGAGTTCAGCTCGACGAGGTACACCAGCTATAAATTTACCATACCCTCCTTACACACCTTAAGTCCCAAATAATATTATGGCACAAGTTTAGGGCGCTTATGAAATGGCTTATTCTTGGGGTAATAGCAACAACTTTTAACCTTGTAGAACGCGGCAGTGTTCTGCCACAGAGCATAAAAACAATGTTTTGATCCCGGCTCCTGCGGCCGCAGTCAAATTAGCGTAGACATAGGCCCCATTGCATGCTGAGGAATCGAGGAAATAGAGTGGAGCTTGGGCCGCTTTCCCAACACGTGGCGCCGTGAGCTTTAGTATAATATTCCAAATCGCCACGATGACACGATCAGTGATCGAGAGCAATGCGGGTTGAAACACTGGACTGAGCTGAGTCTCGGTGAAAAATAAAAACAACGCGCGCCAGAATCAGACCAATAGAGTTACCTTCCCCCTGTCGGCAAATATAGTCTGCGTATGGGCCTTGCGTCTGAACCTCTCGGCCACGGCCGAAAATTACACGATGGAGATAACCTTGCGCTTGAATAACTTTGCGTTTGAATTCATAATTGGGCTACGAAGATACTATAGAATAACGTTGTGGCTGTTTCTAGACGCGCTATCGCAATGAGTTGAATAGTGGGGTCTTCGAACTTTGTGAAACCCATGGAATTATTCAGGAAACACTGCAGTTTCCCCGCAAGTCGCTTTGGCTGCGCAATAATTCACATTTGGACGGCTTTGTAGACTTCCATACTTCATACTACCTCTGTTTGGGACAGGTTTTGGACCGTAAGAAACAGCACCGCTGATGCGGGATTGGGGTTCGTCGTGTAAAATTTATTTTCTTCAGACGTTTTTTGAATAGTGGCCTCTTTGATTAGCTTGCTAAAAACGAAGCCTTCACTTAGAAACTGCGCCTGCTTCCAACTCACGGTTGGTAAGGGCGCTGGTTATTAATGTCCCCAATTCCTTGATCTGACAGATTTCGGTGTACGTTAGAAAACCCTAGCTGTTTGAAATTGATCAGAAATGATTAACTGCAAAGTCTCTCATAGCTCATGTTTTGGGACGTTAAAATCAATCAATCAATCGATCAATCAATCAATCAATCAATCAATTAACCAATCAATTAGTGAGAAGCATTAGTGCAGTATGAAACGGACTGAGCTCTCCCGTTTTCGCTCATTGTTGTGCATCATTAACAGTGAATATAGCCAGTTTATTAGGGTTCAATTTACTAGACAACCGGTGATGTGACAACAAGCGCAGCTTTTTGCTCGCACAGAGGCAGCATAATAATAAATCAATGAATAAGCTGTTACACACGGGAGTTGCCAAATCTCTTACCACTTCATCTTTGGCGTGGGCGCACCTTCTACTTCCACAGTGATTTTTATGTTTGTCTCTCCTTCGCAGCATTCGACGTCAGAAAGTGGTTTCTTGAATTTCGGCTTGCCTGAAAGTAGACGGGCGTGTCAGGCATTTACACATAGAAACTGGTCGCAAGTGCTAGAAAAGTGCCTGGTTGGGTTCCTCACATGTGATTGTCAAAGCTGCACTGTCACTAACAACTCCGTACTCATTCGCGATTTCGACAGTGTACTGCGCTGCATCCTCTTTGTGCACATCATCGATGATCAGGCAGTGGACGTTTTCTGTTTCTTCCAGCGCCTGGTACCTGTGGCCGTCTGGTTTTAAGGGTTTACCGTCTTTTTTCCTGCGGAAAGAGAAGCATACATTGACGACATTAAGAACGCTCAAAGACAACGAGTGGAAAGGTTGTGGTGTGGAAAATGGACAAAAGAAGTGATCACTGAATATGAATGCAGTTGCATGAGCAAAGCGTTATTAGTTCTGTTTGTGAAAACGTGCTTACTTATTGACAAAGCAGGTGAACTTTGTCCCAATTTGGCTGAGTTCTCACAACTTTTTTCTAGGGGTGTGCGAATATTCTAAACTTTCGAATAATGAATCGGCCAGTGTCCTTTCCGAATCGGTTTTCGAATCGAATAGTCCGTATTCGTAAAGTACGAATAGTTTTCAAATATTATAAAACGTCAACTGTGCGCTATCAAAGATAAAATTGGAGCAAAAGTGCGATAATTCTTATCTCTGGAGGCAGACATGAACCCAGGATTTTTTTCGAGGGTTGGGTGGGAGGGGGGGAGGGGCAACCCAAGGTAACTTTTCTATGCAAATGAGCGGGGGGGAGGGGTACGGTACTTTTACTAGTACAAATGTGTATAACGCCCACCATTCGCCATAAAGATGCGTAAACACGCGAAAGATAAATGAAATAAGGTGTATCTCACAGGTACGGCTGTGAGATACACCTCTCCTTTACTTGGCAAACAAGGAGCCACATCAAATGGACTCGCGCAGGAAAGAAGCCCAGGAAGAACACTGCCAAGAACAAGCAAACAAGTGAACGTGTAATATAAAGATTTCTAGTAGCGTTTCTTCAATTAGCTCTGGAAGAATTATAGACAAATGCATGTTTGCGGAACAGTCATAGTTATTTTGGATCCCTCATTTACTGCTCTTCCAAGTTCAGAGCCAAAACCGACTCGTATTGTTATTTGGGAAGTTACGTAACTATGCGTGGCCGTCAGTCCCGTACAACCGCGTAAAGCGCAGGACGCTGCCGTTCTAGACATACTGCGTCCACCGCGGAAGGTTAGAAAAACACCCACATAAGCACAGCAGAGAAGTGGCTACGTCAGGTGGCTCGACTGATAACTGTAGAAGCGTCATTCCAACACACGGAATTGTTCTCCATTTCCGGCGGCGTTTTCTCTACTTCCTTTTTGAATAAAAGATGTTGATCCCTAAATATTTTCACAAACAACAGTTAAATTTGTTAATTTTCGCTTTTCCTTCCTGTTTGCTGTTGTTTTGGCTCTCTCCCTTTGCCGATCACTTAATTTCTAAACTCCTTGCGACTCAATTTTCTAGTTGGCAATCTTGCACGAAAAATGCTGTAAATTTAGGGAAAACCAGACGAGGTAACGTGTGACAGTCATATTGCTTATACGTTTAAGGGTTATTGCATGGTTTGATGATGAACGCTGCCTCGCATTATTTTAATTTCCACCTTATCTCGTTCGCTTGGCGTGCCGCCAAGCGAACGGCCGTTGAACAGGCCGCCGAGACCGAGCGGACCCGATGAGGGGACCGTCACTTGCAGGACGCGGACGCGTGCTTTCAAAAGCACTTTGTCGTAGGCGAATTTAGTGTGGCATGTAGCGTCTGCGACACTCTCTGGTTCCTATCGTACGTCGTCAGGGTGTCACTGCCCGCACATGTGGCGGTCCACGATCGAGCGTTTCCGGCGAGAAGACGTCAGTTTGTTCGGGCTTTGCGCCATAGGCAAAGGAGAAACGCCTCGCATTGACTAGGATAATCATCGGGTATGGTTTCTGCCATACGTTTTTAATAAACAGCGCTTCATAACGCGCAATGCCATGCCAGAAACTTTACGTCAATTATGAAAATGGTTGGTGATTATTCGAACACTATTCGAAAGTACTCAATATTCAATTCGATTTGCTTTTGGAACTATTCGATTCGTATTCGATTTGCTTTTAAAAATTACTATTTGGACGCCCCTACTTGTTTTCCATAAAACAGCTTCTTACTGACTGTAATATTATGAACCAAATATCAGCCTCTGCCAACGTTACGTTCGCCGTCGCTGTTGGTCGGCGCTTGTTTTTAGGCGCCATTCTAGCGTGCGAACTACCTAAGAACGAAAAGCGCTTTATATTGACACACAACACACCTTATGGCTGTGTTTAAAACAGGTGTTAATGTTGAGGTAAATATCCAGTCAGCGATTGGGCTAACACGTTAGGTCGCCGATGTTCTCCACGCATGGAAACCCTATCATTGCGCATACATGTGTTTCATTCGAACACCACAACTATGTGCTGTGATTGTAAAAAAAAATTAGCATTTTCTTTTCATAAGATGAGAGGGCAGTGCATGAGATGGGACTTGGTATATGAAACGAAATCAGTAAACTGGGAAGAACACCTCTGATACAAGAGCCAGTATTATCCTGTCGGCAATGGCTTGATTCTCGTGGGTGATGTACTTTCTACCGTAGGTAAGCTGAATTCAAACACAAAAATCAAATTTATAATTTTAGAAAGCTATAACATTTTCTCTATTGCTACTGTATACTGTAGTGGGGTTGGTTCATGTCAAAGGAATATCGTGTGCATTACTCCGAATACTAATCATATCTTTCTTGTGGAGCTGCCTCTTGGTATTTCTTAACATGACAAATAGTGGCCGGCGCCTTTGCAGGCGCTGACGTACGGTTTACATTCCCGTGACTAAATTAATTACAATAAAGACAGCGTAATAGGAGGACGCTGTATAAGTGGATATTTACCAGCACACGTTTGGCTTAGGATTTCCGGAGATCTTCACACGGAACGTCACATTCTCAGTTTCAGATGCCTCATAGTCTTTCAGTTTCTGCAGAAATTTTGGTGGCGCTGAAAAAGACAAGAACAAAAGAGGCTGTGATGTCAAATTCGTGCGACAGAAGTTGTGATAAAGCATTGTGGACTGCAGAAATATCTACGTATAGAAAAGTCGAAGAAACGGTCAAGGCCGCACGCCGTGTTATTACGAAAGGTAGCGCTTTAGTGGGCACGTTATTTCTGCGTCGAGTTTACGAAAGACGGCTTTCCACTTGTAGCGTGAACAAGACATACCGTTCACAGAAACCGCTGAGAATCCTGTTTGCGTTCCCATTGTGTTGCTAATGACGCAAGAGTAATTGCCGGAATCCTCCACCTTGGTGTGTTCAATGATAAGCACATGCTTGTCTTCCGCGGGCTGCGTAATCTTCACACGGTCGTCCTCAACTATTGCTTGCCCATCTTTGTACCTGCAGTGAAGCGGGAACGTGTTAAGGAAGCAGTTCAACACAGAGACACGATTCCTCCCAATTAATGAAGCGACACGACTGAACTCGCTGCTTTCCGTGTTTTCTTACCATTTGACATCAGGCGTCGGAGCTCCTTGAACTTCAACGTCAAGCTTCAGCACCTCGTCCGTCATCACAGAAACGTCTTTCAGTTCCTTTTTAAACGTCGGAGTCGCTGAAAAAAATCCCGTAGAACAGAGAACACCGAAAATGAAATAACTTTATCACCAAACTTAAGAAAGGCGGTGCAATTCGTGCCTCGAAGACATTTGAACACAGCACTAGTTAAGCTGCTGAGGTTCGGTATGCAAGAAGAGAAATAATTCTTGGAACTACGTTGACTTTCAGCTGCTTTTTATCTGAGTTTTCTATAACTTACTGTCGTATACCCACCGGCCAATTGTTGGTGGGTAGATTGAACTAAGATGCTTGCACAATCTTGTTCTTCTGTTAATGTCAGCCTAACTTTTCAGTCAAGAACGGGAGAACAAACGATAATAAATGAAATGAAAGAAGGAATAAAATGAGGTAACGTTCACCATTGTGGAGCTGCATTTTAACAAATTAGCTTTCGGTTCAAATGATAAGAAGCGACTAGCACTACAAAGAGGAAGTTGCTTTTTTGTTCTTGCAACTCAGCAATCAAGCACGTATTTTGAGGCACATGGTAAGTAGAGCAATATGGTGTGCTCTACCGACTTCTGCAGATATATAGCTTTTATAATATGAGCAGAGATAATGAGTCCGCAAAGGACGATTAACTCATTAGTGTGCAAACGTAAATTTCGCGTACGCGTAGCAAACTACGCGACTTCGAGAAGTCCAGACTACGCACACGGCAAGGGATTCGAGCAGACATGATAGCGTGCACTATCAGCAGCTCTGTCAGAGCACCAGATAGTGAATAATAATGGACATGAGCAGTGAACCTCTGCACATGTGTGATAACCGGTAATAAATAGAAAATTAGACTTAGGAGGTTTATAACTAAATCAAAAAATGCAAGACGTCTGCTTTATCAAGGTAAGCATTGCTGTATGTGTTTAACGGTTGGTAATATTGTTTATCGGAAGTGTCTGTCTGTTAATGTATTTCATCAGTTTCCGATCGCTACGTTTTAAGTAATTACGTAATCTCATGAAGTAAAAAAATAGTTATTGATTGCGAATCCGCAGACAGCTGCTGTCTACTCACAATTGACAGTCAGTCTGCATTCAGTGTTGGCAGTCCCGGATTCGTTCTCAGCGACAACGCTGTATATACCAGCGTCAGATTTCTTAGTGTTCTTTATGACCAAAGTCATTGACTCTTCATCTTCAAACAAAAACCGGTACCGACCGCCTGCTTCGATCACTTTTCCTTCGTGCTTCCTGCGAGTAATATGCGCTTGATATCAATAACTGCGATTGATAAACACAATAATGTTTCTTTTTTGTATTTCATGCCCCCGAGTGCAAGACATCTTACCACGTTACTTTCGGCCTCGGATATCCTTTCACTTTGAGTTCGAGCATTGCAGAGGCACCCTCATTTACTTCGACATCTGATAGACTAGCAGCTATTGTTGGAGCTTCTGGAGCCTTTTTAATTACAGCACCTGTATGTAGAAAGTAAAAGCAGAATTAGGCGCGTAAGGGCAAAGAGCAGAATCAAGGGCAGGCCCGGACGTGCTTCAGAATTCAAATGAAAGCGCTTGTTCCTTGGTGGTGGCAGAGGCCTCCCTTACGTGTAAATCATGCAGCCAGCGAAGATTCTGTCTTTATGTCTCAAATTTAGCATGTAGAAGATGTGGACAAGGAAGAATCGAATAAGAATTGAAAGCAGTACGAACTATTAATATCAGTCTTTCTTTTACTTTAAGTTAAAATATTACAGCTTAGTGCTAGCTGACAAATACTGGGCATGAAATGCTGCCGGCGTTGTTATTCTTTTCAATCATGACATTTATCCCAGAATCTTTCGTTTACACATAGTGTCATGTAGAAAATGAGCTTGCGTATTGAACTGAGTGATCACAGTGTTTTAGCTAAAACAAAAATTGCTTTTATGGCTTAACTGTTGTAAGGAAAGCCTGTAGATTGCATTATTTTGCTTCCGATTTTCGTAGAAGCAGCTATTTGTCAGGATGTGTTAGTGTGAGAGTTTTATGTTTCAGTTAATTCGTTTTGCCAAGGGCTATGTCAGTGATCGATAAATGTATTGTGTATCTATACTACCGTGGTTACTACAGGTACCAACGAACATTGCTCGACATATAGGCATCACAACCCTAGAGAAAAGCCAGTAACAAGCCACGCCTTGGAACTCAATAATTGCATTCGCACAAAATCAGCGATCTGGGAGCAGAGATTACGTTCGAAAGTTGGCTATCGTTATCTGGCCTTCCAGGTACAACAGGCGTTCTATCGGAGCCCGTCACTAAAAGCATTAAGAGTTAGGTACATCGTGAGTACTGTAATATTTACTATTCTCTTAATAAAAAATCAAAAACAGCCCCCTCCTCCCTCCCCCACGGTGCGTTTGCTAGCCTTTACTACCATAGCATTTCTATTTTGTTCAAAAGCTAGGACAACCTTTCGTACAAACGCTGTCCGAATCCAACGTAGAGAAAAAGAAAGATGAAAAGAACTGCCTTTGGAAGGTATGGCAGTGACCATCAAATGACATTTCGAATATGCAAACTGCAAGCTCAGTAGCTTTAGTTCGTTCTCGGTGGAAGTCCCAGAATGAAAGAATTTTTGGTTTAATTTTGGTGAAGAAAGGAGTACTAGAGTGATTTGTTTGTTAGAGTTTAATGAATTAGGAAATATTTTATCATATTTCTTGGAATGAAAATACAAAGCGATAAAAGAGAACTCTGTGTTCCTTTAAATATGTAGAAATAGGTAGCAGATGTAAACTGAATACATGTGACTATAGCGAAATTCTGTTTGTCGACAAAACTAAATGACCCCGATAGAACGCCTGCTTTGTTCTAGATACGACACACGAACGACATTTGATTTCAAGCATACATGATTATCATGCAGTTGCAAAACTAACCAAGCACACATGGATAGAATATGCACAGCATTTGAACATACAAAGCAATGGTGCAATATTTTGTGTTGTGTGAGACAAATTTGCTGCAGTCATATTTTCATGCCAACTGTCCGAATCGATTGTCGTAAGTAGGGTGTTTATTTTAAAGATACCTTATAGAAACGAGCGATTCCGAATTAAAACGCTATTCATAAAGGAGTAACTTGTCGCACTAAGATACCAGGAAATCATGTTGCATATTTTACAATAGTACATTGCATAAGAACCCGTGACTCTGTTATAGTTATGCCCACATTAACTGCTTAGAAGCACTGTAAAGTAGAGTTTAGAGACGAGTCACAACGCTTAAAATAAGCACCCTTTGTAGGTTGTCTTGTTAATTCATACGCATTCAACAATCATGCACAGGCACGATAAACGTGCAGAAATGCAAGAACAAACAAGTTATGGTGAGATGACAATACTAAACATAGTACATGTCTAATGATCGGATTATTTACACCTACTTTATTTACAAGGACGGGCCAGTTGGCTGCTCACCGCAAGTGATGAGACGTACAGATACGGAAAGGCTACAGAACGGACATGATCAGGCTGGGAATGTAGTGCATTTTGTTGTACTTCGCTTACTGAAGTGATCTACTCTGTGTTGCAATCGCTTGCTCAAAAATAATTGCTACGCCGAATAGGGTACCCGCTCTACACGTAACGATTGCATGAGCAAGGAAAGGGAACATAATTTTTAATCACAAAGGAAAGCAACACGAGTACTGGGAGGCCCTAAAAGTTACAAGTTCGGGAATGAAAACTGCCAAACCTTGAACAGTTAGTTCGGCACTACAGGAAATTTTCCCACTGCATGTGCTGGCAACGCACGTGTAGAGACCCGCATCATCTGGCGTGACATGTTGAAAGACCAAGGATAGCGTGTCCTCGATATCATCAAATGTGACTTGAAACCGTTCACTGGCTTCAAATTCTTGGCCATCCTTGAACCTAGAATGATAATTAAAACCGAAGCTGATAATGCAGCCGAGTCATTAGCAATGTACTGTGAGCAATATCCTGGACGATATTATATCGCATATTCGCATTATGAAATGTTAGGCATAATAGAATAGAATGACTCTACTGCTAAGGGTGCATGTACATTTCTTTGAAACATTTTTGCCGACACTAATCACTGCATCAAGGCAAATGAACCAGATTTTACTAGAACTTTCTTGTTTACCTTAGCATTGCTTAATGAGCTTTGTGGGCGTTATGACACATATTATACAACTACGCACACTGTTGATTTTGAAAGTTTTATGTTCAAAGAATCCACCTTACCATCTAAACAGGGGTGACTTCGGTGGAGGTGTTAAGGGACCTGATCCTTCAGCAGTGCTATCATCTGCAGTTAGCCCTTGGAATAATATCTTGTCCTCTGTGGAGGCCAAAATTATGCACAACGTTTTGAACAATGCAGTTTTCTGGGAAATCAAGAACAGTCACATTAGTCCTATGGTTTTGCACGGTGTGGCAACAGACACTCTAAATAATTATTAACGTCGCTGAAGCTGTATTTTTTAGCAGTTTAAGCAGTTCACACCGCATTAGTAAGTAAATTGCAGACATTACTACTGCTGAGCTTCATCTAAAATCTACTTTTCTTGTTTTTGTCAGACGGTTTCAGATTAGCGCATGTTTTCAAAAAGCCCGACGTTCACACTAGTGCCGCAATGCTTAGGCCAATGACCTGGGCACAAAATGCTGCCGCAAGGCCCTTTCGCCTACGTCATCTACTATTAGGCGTTTTCGGAGCACTTAATGGGGCGAAAATGAAGCGTGAATTCATGTAGTTAAGCACGCGTATAACTAGATAGAACCCGATGTTGGGCTAGTTGGTGCATGTTTGTAGTAGAAAGATGTTGCGCAAGGAAAAATGACGGTGACAGTTAATGAAAATAATTGAGTTTCACTTGCCAAAACCACGATCTGATTATGAGGCACTCCGTAGGGGGGAACTCTGGAAATTTGGACCACCTAGGGTTCTTTACCGTGCACCTAAATCTAAGTACACGGGTGTTTTCGCATTTCGCCCCCATGGAAATACGGCCACCGCGGCCGGGATTCGATCCCGCGACTTCGTGCTTAGCAGCCCAACACCATAGCCACTAAGCAACCATGGCGGCTGACGGTGACGGTCAAGAAGCCAAGTGCACCGAAATGGGCAGCACCTTCCCATGTTGACTTCGTCGTTGTCGATTTTGCTTGCGCTCCATCTTTCTAGTACAAACGTGCGTAAAATTCACAAATAAATGATTTAGTAAGCAAGAATGTTGCTTTCAAGCGGTTCATAGAATAAAAAAGATATGGTTAATAAACCCATTGCTTTCATGTAAGCCAGTTGCATACATACTTTATGCACGATTAGTGTCTCATATATGGCTTTGGATAGCAATGAAGCAACAGAAAAGGCCACCAAACAGGCTGCTCACGTTCTTGTAATTTTTTTCTTTATTAAACCTGGTGAAATAACTACACGGCAAGTGAATTCAATGCAACGCTCAGCCAAATGATACATTCAGCTAATTTTCGATAAAGGGACAAACAAGAAAATTGTAACCTGGTTTTCGTGGCTTCCTCTGTTTTCATCAATTAATGCATGCAAGCTTCGGCCTTACTTGCGACCGTTCCGGCCGATTAGCATTGCTGTTTAGAGAAAGAGAAGAAAAATATGAGAGTGTGTAATGATAAGAAACGCCATGCCAGCATTTGATTAAATTCGCTTGCCAAAACAGAAGCAATGGGTACACGTGCGCGAAAGCGTTGACAATCGTTATTACAGAAGAAAACATAAATGTTTTGCATTTATGCTATATTAAAACATATAGGGCTTAATTAAAGCAGGGAAGATAGATTCAATAGAAGTGTAGCAAAATAAAACCCGTCAACGTAAGGGTGTTGACTGGACCTAAGGTCGCCATGTGGCAACAGTGGGGCTTCATCAAATGAACTGCGACAGTTACTGTCGTTTGTATTGCTTCCATTATTAATTCATCCTAAAATTAATAAAGTGGAAGCACCGCTGCCCGCATCTGTATCATAAAAATTGTGATAAAGTACCATGAAAATAAGGAAATACACAAATTGACATTCATGCACTGTGAACAGGAAAAACCACCCTAGCTCGCTTGATGAAGCCTTGAGCGTCGTATGAAGAGGTCGGTTTGTTTTCCTCCAGTTATTGTCTTCTTCTTTCTCTTTCATTCAATTCATTTTCTCCGAATATCCACGGTTACCATGTTCGCTTTAAGCCTTAGAATGCGCTTACAGGTCACGTGGTATAACCGTCTGGCGCACGAATTTGTTAAAAAAAAATATGACTGTACAGGGGAAAATATAGTGTTCTAGGGAACTGGGAGCCTGGGAGAGCTGTAAGAACTGTAAGAAGTACGTATTAGTTTAATATGCGAATGTCAAATTTATCCAGCAACGTTTGGCTTATCAAGTGGGTGCATACCCACTTTATCCAGCAATGTCTGTCTTATCAAGTGGGTGCATACTTATTTGCTAATTGACTGAGCACTCTATAGTGTTAATTAACTCGCAACTGCCGAAATTAGCTGGGAAGTTTCATTTGGAAGTTGGACAGCTCAAAAGTTAAAATACAGCTTGGGGGTGTAATTTATGGAAATGTTTTCTGCAGGAGTAGTAGGATTTCTTTTGGCTCCTCCGTCCTTCCCTCCGTCCCTCCCCCCCCCCCCCAAAATAAAAAAAAAGCGTTTCGATTTCATGCATCCATGGAACCAACATCTGTTATAAGATCTACGCGCTTAGTGACACTTCTATTGCGTGCCCCCTTTGTTGATTGACGGCTACTTCAGTGAAGCATCGAATGTCACGATGTCACTGTAATCCGCACAAGTGAACGAATGCGATATCATACATCCCTAGCAATATACGCGTTCTTCTTAGAACGTAATCTGAAGTAAGAACTGATTGTAGCAATTATTTCCACGAGTTTTCGCTTGATGTGCAAGTAGAAATATTAATTTTCAGAAAACTTGACTAGGTATGCCAATTTCTTTCTTTTTTTTTTTGTACGTGCGCGGCAAAAGAAGCATTACGCATTCACATAAAAAAAGGGCAATAGTCGCTTTGCTTTCGTGTGAAGTCAGTGCCTAGCTCGCAATTTTTACAGGTAAATTAAGTTACAAATTTTAACTTTACAAAGCAACCAGTGAGCTATGAGAGACGAAGTAATGCGGGCACGGGGAGGAGAGGGGGCTCGGGAATAATGTCCTCAGGAAGACTGTCGACATCTCTGAGGTTTTTTTTTTTTGCTTGCATCATGAGCACGGTGCACTAACGTTGCATTTGCCGCCGCCAGAATGTGGCCGCCGAAGTCACGAATCTAACGAGCAGTGCGTAATCAGAAGAACGCCACTGAACCATCAAGGCGGCGAAGTGGCAAGTAAACACGTGACATTGAAATAGATGTTAGAAGTCTGTGTACGAAGTAGCCAATTATAGCACAGCTGGCGGTACAACTTAGACACCACCACGAAGACCATCATTACTTTGGTTATTGCGAGGTGACGACCATCGCGGTTACATTTATCGGAGATGGGTCATACACCTAAATGGCATACACATACACACCACTCAGACATGAACGTCAGTCATGTAATTGGCGATGTCGGTGGCTGTCAAACTTTGCGTATTCCAGCGCAAAACGCAGCTTGGTAGAACTAACCTCGTTCGTGTGTTTCCTGTTATGCATCCTTCTCGCACAGTTAGACAAATTTTTTTTTTTACGACACAGACATGATAATGTGCCGCAAGAAGTTTGTCTCCGTACATCTTCTTCGTCAAATTGGCGTAGATGTCCAACGTATTCGAGTGAAATTTTATGAATTTCACTTCACAGTATGGAATGTGCTCAAGAAGTCCTACGAAAACAGAAACAGCTAAATTGAGGACATTTTTTGTACCCCGATACTACATTCGTATCGAACTTATTTATGTTCCTACTTGTTGGGGGGATACTCAGCTGATCGCGACGGTGTCGTGACTGTGATGGTATCTAGCTCCTTCTCATCAAGGTAAACGTACTGCTAGTATGTTTCCACCCTAGTTTCTTTCGTTTCGGAGAACATTACATATGTTTACAGCAGACATACATTACATATGTTTATATGTTTATAGAATTATGGGGTTTTACGTGCCAAAACCACTTTCTGATTATGAGGCACGCCGTAGTTTAGGACTCCAGAAATTTCGACCACTTGGGGATCTTTAACGTGCACCTAAGTCTAAGTACACGGGTGTTTTCGCATTTCTCCCCCATCGAAATGCGGCCACCATGGCCGGGATTCGATCCCGCGACCTCGTGCTCAGCAGCCCAACATCATAGCCACTGAGCAACCACGGCGGGTCCTTTTGACACGTTCGTATCTACGGCGCGCACCTGTCATGTCTGTTTGTTGATGCGAATGTGTTTTGTTTGCTTCATTTACTGGAAAAGACAAGCGTGCTAAATGCCAATTTGGGTCTTTATTTATCAGCATCAAAAACTGCTTCCAGCGCTGATCGACATTAGACTTTCGTAAATATGTTTGCCGATTGCAGCGTTTAAACGAACACTCTTATGGTCTGCTCCATTCAAAGTTTACTCCATTCACAGTGGCGCCGCGTTGATTACTCGTTTTTGCATCACGTATAACGACAAGTTATCAGTGGAGGACATTCAGCTTGCTGTTAAATGCCAGAAGCGTGAGGAGGCGCCGCTGTGCTTTTTATTTGGCCCATTTGGTATCGGAGCGGGTGCTTGGTTGCACCGATACGGTCTCGTGTGAGCACTCTGTACATGCCTAGCTGCGTTCTAGCTTGGCGGTTGAGATACGCTCAGCTAGTATTTGTATTATATTATCGCGAAACCTGGCATGTCATGAAAGCGCAGAAATAATTTGCGGAGTATTGCCTTTATTATCGAACTGTTAAGTTCCACGTGGCAGCACGACAAGCAGACAAAACCGAGACTGAAGAATCTGAAAAAATTTGAAGACTTGCAGTTAAATTTATACATGATCGTTATTGCCATCATGATTCTCCTAGTGAACTTATAGGGATGAATAACATCTCGTCTTTGGAATCTCGCCTTAAGCTAGCCAGAACAAAAACCTTGTGTAAATTTTTTTAGCTGTAAACTTTATATACAGTCCCAGCACCCGTATGCAGCCGTCATCAACAGGACCTAGAAGGCACCACTATCATTATATGTTAACTCAAATATCCGTTTGGAACTCCTTGCAGATGACATACATCACTCTATTCAACAGTTTGACAGCACTTAACAATCGCTTTCTTCTGGCTAACAGTTTATTTCATTTTGTTGTACTTTACAGCTGTACAGGCGCCGACAAAAGTGGTATGCTCCACGCAGCGGGAGCCGGAGCAACGGCAAACTGCATCGCAACGCCATCTACAGGCAGCATCTGGGATCGAGAGAGCCAATGGTTGCCCTTTATTATCTGCAGGCATGTCGCTTGACTCGTGTCAATGTAGATGGCGTCGCGATGCAGTGTGCCGCTGCTCCGGCTCCCGCTGCGTGGAGTATACCACTTTAGTCGGCGCCTGTACGTTCGTTATTATTGTGGAATGGACATAACGAGATTTAATTATCATTCTTTCAATCTGGCTCATAATTTGCCGCCTTGCGTGTCTCGCAATACGGCAGTCATTAATGTGCATATGCGTCTAATATTATGGTACTTTACACAGTTATTTGCACAAGAACCTTTCTGATCAACTCCTGCTTATACCAAACCTGACCTGCTGTATAATATAGTGAACAAAGAATGCAGCAGGTACATAATCAGAACGCTACAGTGATACATGTTTTCTAAGCAGTGAGGTCCTGTAATGTTTACGAAAACACTTTTCAAACCAAACACGAGAAGAAAGTCAGAGAACGCATTTTAACCAGCGGCATTGTGCTGCCGAACTAATACACTTAATACTCCGCATCCACTGACTGGTACAAATGACACCGAAATACGACACAGGAAACCACCACATTTACACGATCGTAAGTCCATCCCTATATACGTCGACCTAACGAGTTCAGGCTACTGCGAATACATATATTGTTTCTCTTCTACAGCCTGGCTAGCATACAATTTAACCGTGTTCTTTTTGAAGTAACATTGCGAAGGGAAGCTAACATATTATATTGCCTTCCAGTGCGAAATTAAAATGGCACTCGCGCAGTGAAATGACCTTATTCGGGTGAAATACTGTGGATATGCCACTCTTGAAATATTGTTAAAACCCGCGATTCTTTCATGGAAATCGGTGATGGCCGAGGGACACCTCTGGTACGTTTGTCACGGAATTACCCAAACATGACCAATGTCACTGAGCTATGTCGAGCAAGGCAACGGAGTGACGTTTATGAGGGGGGGGGGATGCAGAGACTGATCGATTTCAATGTACTACAATCCCATCGCGTATTCATTAACTTTTTGCAGCGCACTGGCTGGGGGCGTACAAGTACAGAACTCTACTCACTTGTAACCGTGATCCTTCCTGACGACTCATCTTTGCCTTCAGAGTTCACAGCCACACACGTGTATTTCCCCATGTCTTCAAAAGAAATATGGTCGATGACGAGCTCTAAAACTTCCTTGCTTTCAAACAGCACCTTCACGCGGTCGTCTTCTTGCAGTTTCTTTCCATCCTTGTAGCTGACAAGTAACAGCACACAGGTATTTAAATGACACCTTTACGTAATAAAAAATCTTATCCAACCTAGTAATTGTTACCGAGGTTCCTATGTTTTAGCACTAAAAACGACTAAACAACGTTATTTTTACAGTGAACTTGGTGTGGTAGCTTACAATGTTACTTCCGGTTCTGGGCAGCCTCGTACGACGAGCTCAAAGCGAACTGATGTGCCTTCCAATAGCTCTGTGTCCTTCATCTTGACCTTAAACACTGGCGCATGAGGAAGTATGGTCCCCCCAGGGCTCGTAGGCCTCGAGTCAGGCTTGGAAACACTATGCGCTGAAAGAGAAAAGGGAACAGTAATGTGACCAATCGTAATTTCTAGCTCGCCAAAGCTAAGAACCAAAGACATCAAACGCCAGCGCAAACAACATGCGGGAGATAATCACAAATGTAGCCTTGACCTCTTTTGTACATGTCTTTCATAACCCTGTTTAAGTGACATAGCAACGCACGATGTGTTAAGTTACCTCGTAAGCTTGCCAGCTTAAGCTCACAAAGCTTGTAAGTTCATCAGTGGATCGCTGAAAGCGTAGTAAAACGCGAGTCTCTCTTTTGGATATATCACAGATCTGTATAAAGGTGTGTCATTGTATTAAAAAATTAAGAAAAAGAAAAGAACTGCTAAATGCTTGAGAAAACAGGTTCCGTCACCTGGTTTCACGTAGAGCGGTGCGCTGCACGAAGTGGTTCCTTCGGAGTTGGACGCAATAATGGTGTACATTCCAGAGTCTTCACTGGAGGCGTCGTTGATATGAAGCTTGTACTTCCCATCTTCTTCACTTGTTTGAACACGGGCCGATTTTTTCAGAGGAACGTTGTCTTTTAGCCAGTGCACCTTAGCTTTTTCTGGGGAAGACACCTCACACTCCAAAAAGGTGTTGTCATTTTCTGTGAAAAAGTAGCGCAATAGAAGTACAGTTAGGCACCAATGTGGATTGTAGAATAGATTAATTGGCATATAAAGTTCGTAACGGTCAGCTGCATAATGCAAATGAGAAAGAGGTGTGTAACATGCAGCATTTAAATGCGAGATGATGCTTGAAATTCTTCCCTATGTCAACCATAATACTTTAATATCTGGCTACTGTCAAAATAAGATGTCTACTGGGCTTGTATATAAAGCCTCACAGAGTGAACATTGTCAAAGTAGATAATAAAATCGGACGCAACATTCTGCAGATGTTTTGCAGTGTGTTTGGGAGACAGATGGAAAGGAAGAAGTGGTGCTCCTTTCACGTCATTTAATGCTTAAGTTAAAGAGGCTCTGATAAACTCCTGTTTGTTAGTTCCAACGTTTAAGTTGTTTGTCGCCTTTCATCTTGTGCATTGCGTCAAGATGGCGCTATTGCAATACCAATCATGAGAGGCAGCGCTGAAATATTGGGCAGAGCATTTTCACAGGCTGCTTGAAGATAAATTAGGTAGGAAAGTAAAAAAAAAAGACAAGAAAAAATGCTCAGCATTTTTGCGCGTGGTTGGCCGAGATGTCGTGCGTCGCTTGTGCTGCAGCGGGTCTCGCTGAGCATGTTTTTTTATTACGAAAGCACAGGAATAGCGAGTAGATGGGGACAGGGAAGTGGGGAGCAAAAAAAAAAAAGCTGCGTTATAGTGAAATACGCAGCGCCTATTTAAGTCCTTACTAAAGTTTTCAGATTTAGTCTTAGCAAGCACCGATCCAAGCTCATTACAGGACAAAGCATAATCTTGTAAACTGTAGGTAAAAAAAATAATACACTTGTTTTTTACAGTACTTTGTTAGTTCCGTCATAGTTCTGATGCTCCAATTAAAGGTTACTGCATTTAAGAAAACAAGTAACTCTTTTGTTTGGAAGCGAACCCATTGAGAAGGAGGCGTTGGTAACAAATGAGGCAGTTAAGAAAGCGTGGACAAATTTAAGTTACATCGTCTTCAAAGCATGCAATATTGAATTAGAACTTTGCCGATACAGTTACTTAGTAGTGCCAGCGGAGATAACTCAGGCTGTGGAAACGGGTTAATATTCAATAATACACATAGACTTATAAACGCCGCCTCCAAGTGTTATTATTGGCACATCAAGAAAAGCCAAACGCAGAGAGAAATTCGCGAACGTACGCGACACAAAATGGCTACAAAAAAGAACAACAAAAAGGAAACTAACGTGAGCAGGTGAGGCCGCGAAGAGCCTTGCGGAACTGCGGCTTCCCTGTGGCATCCTTCTTGGATGCTGTTAAATAAACAGATTCGTCTTCAGCAAAAGAATTCAGAGATTGAATTTCTGAAAAGCACCAGAACACCAGAAGTACATTTCAATGCATTAAGCTAACACTTGGCGAAGGCAGCTACTCAAATAGATACCTTCGGCAATGCCTGACGACTTTTATTTCAATAACAGCAGTTTAACAGCTCAATACGTGTTGCAACATAGCTAAATATAA
The DNA here is from genome assembly GCF_050947875.1 of Dermacentor variabilis. Taxonomy (NCBI): domain Eukaryota; kingdom Metazoa; phylum Arthropoda; class Arachnida; order Ixodida; family Ixodidae; genus Dermacentor; species Dermacentor variabilis. Next base: position 275,404,897 of record NC_134568.1, on the reverse strand, counting down.
CCGTGAATGGTTGAAGTAAAGCAGAGTGTTTGTTGTGCAGTGTGATGTCTTAGTAGTAAGGTGGTAAAGGATAAATAGTTTGCGCCACCTTGTAGATTGACTGGCGCTTAGCTGCTTCAAGGGTAGCTGAAGAGGTTTTAGAATTGGAAGAGTTACGGTGGCTTCGAAGGCTGCCACAGTATAACTCAATCCCTGAAGTTATTTTCTCGATTGTGCACGTAGCAGCGCTACAATCGCCGCTAAAATTTTCATTGAAGCTCCGCCCCCGCCCCCTCTTGCGCGCCAAGCGTAGCGGCGAAAGGCGGGGGCGCGAGGATGACTTCAATACAGGGGTCACGTGAGCGCTCTATTCGAATCATGCACCCCGCCGACACCTAAGATGACGTCACGATCGTCTTCGCCACCAGAGCCCGTCAACCGACGCGCGGCGTCTCCCACAGACGCTGCAGCTTGTTTTTGCTAATAAAGCGAGTATAGCGGTGACTTCTGGCCTGTTAAACTATGATTTTCGTATTCAAGAGGTGAAAAACGTTAAGAATTCGTTGAAAGCTCACTTTTCTTTAAAAGTGCTTCAGCTGACCTTTAAGAAAAAGGAAGTAAAAAGTGCAAATCGTTCTCTAAGTTTTTCTGAGCGTTTAAAAAAAACGCAATATCTTCCAAAGGTCTGAAACGAGAGTCGGCAGAATTTTTTAAACGTGCCATTGCATGTACTTCTCCCAAACATCTACCAAGAGGTCGGTATATGAACGTGACCTGATACGAAAACAAAGAGTACTGGTAACAAACGGCGAGTGAGGATAGAAAATAAAGATAACTAATATGTAGTTCAACTTAGGTTATTATTACGCTCTGAAGAGGGTGACCATCAGTGAGAAAGCAGGAAAAAAACGTAACTTATAAATACATGATTGGCGTGACGATAAACGTGACTACTTTTTGCTGTGTTGAATCTCTTATTCCACGTCTAGCCTTAAATTGCGCCGCGGCTGCATATAGTTATTGCTGTATGACCATGACAACTTGAAACAGTGTGGGATTTAAAGGTGCCTATCTAAATGAGCCGAAGCATAGTGACAAAGTGCCCGTCAGAAGCATCTGCTGTAAATATCTTACAAGGATGCGATATTTCAACGTATAAAATAAAACTAGCATGTGCTGTCGGGCTAGCAGTGCAGGAAGAATAAATTGAAATTGTATAATGGTTCATGAAGCAATTCTTCAAAGAAAGAAGAGCTGGAGGAAAAGTACAAAGCTTACTGCAAAATTGTAGGCAGTTTCACCGTAATGAGCAATAATGCTTACTACAAGCATTTCATGCAGTGAGATTTATTCTTATATGTGACGGTATGTTTCTATACGGACACAGACATTTTTGCTACACAGCTATTCATTCTTTTCGCATCCATCAATGTCGAGGAAACGCCACAATACTTTCGAACATGCTGAGAGAACATTGTTGCACTTTGAACGTGACGCTATATGCGTCATGCACTAGTTGCTTGAAAAGCGTCTATGGCACGCTGAAAGTGCTCAACATCACGCTTGCACACATGCTCACATCCTATTTCTGGCACATCCGCAACATACTCTAGTCGTGAACATTATGAAAAACAAAATACTGATTTCAAGCAACGCTTACCCGCGATGTGTGAATTCCAAAACAACGTGTTCATATGTGACAAGCAGCTGTCGCCATGGTTGCTTTAATGGCTATGGTGTTGGGCTGCTAAGCACTAGGTCGCGTGATCGAATCCCGGCTACGGCGGCCGCACTTCAAAGGTGGCGAAATGCGATAACATCGGTGTACTTAGATTTAGATGCACGTTATAGAACGCCAGGTGGTCCAAATTTCCAGAGTCCCTCACCACAGCGTGCCTCATAATGAGATCCCGGTTTTGGCACGTAAAACCCCATAATTTTTAAGCAGCTGTGTTCCTGAATATTTTGTCTCATCAAACATTTTTGCGCGGTACATGTTTGCTTAGCTATTACAGCCTCTTCAAAGCAATTTGGATGTTTCCTTTCCTATTCTTCGGGGGGGGGGGGGGGTGAACGTGTTGTGTACATTATACGAACGATGTACAACGTACGGCATGGGATCTAGAGTAACGTAACTCCGCATATGCTTTAAAATAAGGCCCATGCTTATCCCCATAAACTTACAGATCGCTTACTTTCTTACTTCGAAGTTGCATAGCGAATAGGTAGAGCGAGAGCATGGCAAAAAACTATAGAATCTGCACGCTTTCGCGTTGAAAAAGTAGTAGTATTGGTCGGGCACGCCTAATTTATATGCATTACTCTAGCAAGCTCCGGAGTCGGATAGGCATTCATGTACGCACCGTCAATCGAAGTGACCGAGCCGGATCGGATGCTTTGAGTGGCAGCACTCGTGGCTTCCTTGCTGGCTTCAAAGAGTTCAACCCGTGGCATAGAAGACGACGCAGGTTCGGGGCTCACAGGTACCGCTGTGGACTCGGACAGTGAAGTCGTTCGGCTGTAGCTGCTCTTTTCCTGCTGGCGTTCGGACGTGTCGTCCACTTGCATTTCTTCAATAACTGCGTTAGGAACACCCCTGGTTGTAGCCTAGCTACTCTCCGCCCTTCGCTTACGAACGCTATCTGTCGCTACGGCAATTTACGGCCGTGTGAGACGAGCGCGCTGACGTAGGATTCAAAAAACCTACCTTCGCTTGCAACCCTGGAAGCCTGCAACTCCCGAGCCCATTCCTTTTTCTGTTCGATGTCTTTCGCTCGGAGAGTGATTGGTACATCCTGACCAGACGAATCTTTTTGCAAGACCTTGAGCGTAGTGTCATCTTCGCCATCATCGACTATTTCTGACTCCGAAGTCTATAAGGAAGGGAAATTATATCAGCATTTTGCAGGCCACGTCATTGATTCGCACGCTATCCTAAAGGGACTGAGAAATGTGCATTGTGCTATAGAAAGGAGGCTTTTCATCAAACAAGTGGCCCCACTGCTTGAATGGAAAAACGATACCTGTTAAACTCACTGAATACAAAAAACACTGCGACAGCTAGCTATGCATCAGCTATTCCTCTGTGAGAGTCGTAATCGCAAGTAAAATTCAGCCAGTTAAGTTTTTCAAAGCTGAAGGTTATTCTTTGGTAGCAGATGATTACGTAGCACTGATGTGGCCATAATGGCTAAATGTTTTCTTTCATGGAGCTGATTACTCAATGTTTGAGGTGATTTGTGCCTATCAGTACACGAAGGATTAAAATTAGCCTTACTATATTATAGAATCACTGACTCGGGCACCATAAACGAGAAACTTCTACAATCTGGCCAAAATACACAGTTTTTTGTCGCATGCAGCATGAGCTGAATACAAAGCGTGCAGTTATTTTGGACCAAAACCAAACATCACTGCATTGCTGAGCATGCGAAGAGGCCTGCACAATGTACTGCCGAAATCGAGCAGTGTGCACTGATGTGGTCAAGATAAAGCCAGACACTCAAGAACGTATCGACGGACAATCTTTCATGGTTGCTCCCCATTCAAAATAATTCGGGAGTACAAGTTTTCACAGAGTAAACGTGTTAGGTCAAGTGCAACGGCGAGCGCTACAGGGCAAACTATAGTTAGCATGCCAGATCTCTTTTCACATGCAGAGGTCAAACGACCTCGCTTAGCTCGTTGAATTGGAGGTGATCACGACACTGAGGAGGGTAGATCAGCGTCTCCTGCAGCTAACAGACGGCCTGCGCGTCGCTACTGTGACATCATCTAGGAAGGCCGGTGTCCGTTGAAAACGCGCTTTCGAGAAAAGACGCTACGCTCCACCCACGATACCCTGCTGAAATTAATGCACACCCAGCCTTCCCATGTGACATCAAAACTCTAAAACCCGCAAGCCTTCTGTAATCTAGGAGACGGTGGGAGAGTGCAGGTGGTAGTTCATTTTCGCACATGTGATCTAGGGAGGGCTCTTACAGTGGACGGACGGTACGCCAGTGTCTCTCAGAGCGCGTCCTCACCTTGATCACATTCTTGACGAGGTAGATATTTCGGTTGGCTCTAATTTTCTTCACCTCAGTTATGCACAACCTTCCTTTGAAGAGGAAGAGATAACGTAGCTGTTCACGGTTTTTTGCGTCGGTAACATCAAACCAGCCCTGTACCGAAACACAATAAACATGGTTGGCGCTAGAAATTTGCGAAATGCCCCAGTAGTCTGCATACTCTGCGTTTTCATCGGCACTACGTCTGCAGCTGTGAACAGAGAAACATGTGGCTGTTTTCTACATTGCTCTTTGTTCTGACGTGACCTTCCTTTCTATGACAGAGACCTTCGCACAATGACTGTTTCGCAGAAATATTCACTACGTTGCTAGAGAGCATAAAATGGAAATGTATGGCGTTTTAGAAATATTTATCTGTCTTGTATATCTTTCGGTGTGCGTTTTTTCTAGAACATACTTTTCGAAGGCCAGAATATGCGTAAGTCGGACGTAAACAGACAAACGCTGGGAGTACCGGCTTAGTGCACAGACAATGCATAGAAGCTGAGAAGTATTTAGGCTCACATTGAAAGCTCACACGCAATACTTACCTCTGAAATTGCTTTCTGAAGGTTCTGGCTAGTACCTAATCAGGTTCAAGAATAGGCATGTAGTGGTACTGTTTATTTGTAGATTAAAAACAAGAGTGATTAGAATTAACACACCGTGCAAATGCCAAAAAAAAAATAAAGGAAAAAAAGCCGTTTTACGATGCTGAAAACACCTGAGAACGAATCTTTTTCGGTAATGTATATAGGACTGTTTAGGTTGAGTTAGAAGCCGGTTTTGCCACAAAAACTTCGCAAAAGACACTATGTAAGGAAAGCATTAGCAGGAGTGCCCATTCTTATAGCAAATATTGAAATTATACTGTTAGGTGCATGAATAATTTCGTTGAGCTGCAGCAGAGTTTAGCATGCAGAACATGAATAAAGTTGGAGCAAAATTATGGCATAAGAAAGCGTAGATGAGACAGATGCATCAACTTGCGTGCGGAGCGTGATGCTACGGCAAAACAAGTCACAACTATTTTGCTTTATGTCACTCATTATACTTCACATTTGAATCACATGGCTTAGAGGTTAGTTATCACTTTTTCCGCAAGAACCGCGACAGCTGTATACGTATCTTTAGGTGGCCGCTGCTAGTGAACGAGTGCGCCTCACACAAGATCCCCTAGAGCCTATCGGCGTTTGGAAATATCACAAAGATAATTTTGAAGTGCTGCCTGTTATGTTGACTATAATGATGCTTTAAACGCGGGAAGATGCTTCTATATGATGGAAAAGCAAGCGTCAATGGCAGTTTCGGTTACGTGTCCGTAATCTGATACAGTCACGGCATTTATGAGGACTAGCGTGACAGCATGGTGACCTGCAGTGAAGGCGCGACAACTACGGTGGACGAAAAGGGAACACACACACACTCGGTGGCGCCCTGTGTGTGTTCCCTCTTCGTCCACCATCGGTGTCGCGCCTTCACTTGAGATCATGCTCAACCAACACGCCCAACTATCCATCCTAACGTAGCATAGTGGCCTTACGACATTATTACGTAACTCATGTAAGTAACAATCTCTCACACCCGCTCTTCAGAACTGCTGACATAAAGTTAAGTGGTAATCGCTTCTTTAAGTAAAGCTACTTACGTGCTTGATGACTCTGCCCCAGTTGTGGATGTTTCCATGATAGCCTTCTATAGCGTTTATGTATTGAAGGTCTGAAGCCCGCTGAGGAATTGCCTGCATAAAATCTAGTGCCCGCTGAAGGTCTGAGTAATCTTCGTGCAGGCGCGCTGTGTACTTGATCAGTTCCTGGTGGAATGCAAAAGTAATTAAATGATGTGGTTCCAAACCTGTGGGTGGACATTTTACAAACGTACGCTCTGTTGTTGTTTTGTTATGCCACCAGGCTAAAAAGCAAAAACAAAAGTTATTGCTAAGTTTCATTAGTCCATAGGCTTTGAGGTCTGAAGCCTTAGGACTTCCACATGAAAGGAAAGAATTGTAAGATAATAAGTATTACAGGTTATCGCTGTCTCTGTCTTTCCAGTGCGTTTGACATAATTCTTTCCATTGGGGCTTGTTAAGTTTTACCCGTATTACCCTACCTGGTACTTGTTTGCAGGTTGTGTACCAGAAAGACGCAAAATAAGTTATTACCGACGTTATGGCTCGTGTTAATATAGGTGACAGTTTCATTTCATTATTACATTTTTTTTTTTACTTTCGTCGTCTACTTAGGAAACGCAGGAAATGTAACATCTGAATCTCGGCTGTGCGGTCCTCACTTTTCATTAACAACAGTACTATAGGCTGTGCGTTATTTGTTCTTTTACTGTATTTCAGGTACATTCTTCTGAATTTTTGACTATTACGCGCGAGCATCGACCGCACACTCAGTCAGCGCTTTGCAACGGGGATAATCTGTGAGACAGTAGTAGTACGCGCAGGAACATACAGCACTCTTCAGTCAATGCATCGCATGCTACGCAGTTTCCTTCAGGACAACACATTCCTTACCAAACAAGAAGATTCGTGACGTTACTATATGTGATTACGCTCGCACTAGAGAGTGCTTTCTTTCTGCACCTGCGCGCACAGTTGCCAGTCTCGCAGAATATCGTCGTCTTAAGGCGTTGATATAGCGTCTGGTCGACGCTCACGCGATATAGGTAAATATGCGTGCGGCTGTATATACTCTTTCCTTAAGGGTGAACTGGAAATAACGCCACTCGCTGGTACCACATCACAGACACGTTCTGCAGCGTTTATACCTTAGCCTATGCCCCTCAATCGAGGGAGGCCAATGCGGGCCACGAGTTCCGCTTGTATACCTAAATTCATTAAACTTTTTAATAGGCTAGTCTGCTTGCTCACTTTTCATTACCGCACACGCGCATAAAATAAATAAAGCTTAGGTGCAAAATTCAAAAGGTTGGAGAACTGCCTACCACCTGTGTTATAGCGTGAGCCACGGGGAAGTGGTCAGCACAGGCACCGCACTATATTTAAGCAGACGCGCAAAACACTAAAGGTTCGTCAGCTTCAGCCCGTCGCCCGCCTGCTCTCACAGTGCATAATAGCCCTACAGAACTTCACACAGTGTCCTAAGTATGCACCTGGCTACACGTTACGGCTTTACTGAATAAGCCTCATTCGGACACGTATGAAGCGAACGCAAAAAGGTGATTAACCACCCAGGAAGAGAGGCAAAACCTATTTGAAATCAAGACATTAAGGTCAGAATTGCCAACTTTTTGCCAGAACTTACTTTCAGCAGCAGTTGGTAGTCGTTGATGCGCTGGATAGGGAGCTTTAAATGATCGGATAGAGTCTTATCATCGCTTATCCTGGCACTGAAATCCTGGAAAAGAAATCCAATACCGAAAATAGAAGGGTATTATCCTAGATGTACGCAAACACTTCCCCATCGATACGGCTCGCCGCTTCGGCTGGAGCACACTTACGTCAAAGTACTCTTTAAGAGGTCCAGACGCCAGCAGCTCTTGCGCACGCGGGAAGTCTTCGCAATATTTGACGTGCTTATCGAAGTCGCGCTCCTGAAGAAAAAAAGAGAGATCGCGTATACACCAAGGGATTGCGCAAAACTTAAACTGGAATTCGACACTACTTAATAATAATAAGTATTATAGGATTTTTACCAGCCTCAAAAATGTAACGCCCAGTTTGGCAGGCTCGCTTGCGTTGAACTGTACGCCTTTAATCAATTCCCTGAAAAGATTTAAAAAATAAAGCAGAACAAATCAAATTTTAAGCTATAACAACCGACTCCCTTGTTTCATATCACTCAGAGTAAGAGGAAAAATATCATATTTTCTGGTATCATTGAAAGCGGGCTAAGCTGATTCTTGGTATGTTTCGTTCAGAAAGGTACGTAAATATACTCTACTGTTGCCCATGAGGTACTAGATTATTGCTTTCCCTTAATTTAGTGTCGCCTAAAAGTGTGTAGTGAAACTTTTGCTTCAATTATAGGAGAGAGAGAGAGAGTGAGAGAGAGGTGAGCTTCAAGTGGGTCATTGTCCGGGCCGTCGTCAGTGGTAGCACGTCAGGTGCTGCGTTGAGGAGATTTGTGCGGTTTTCAACTCAGATCCAGTTACGAGGAGCCAGAGAAGTTAAACGACACACATTGTCTAACGACACACATTGTCTATTCACAAAATTAAACAAACGCTTTAATACAAACAATTTCCTAGGAACAAACGCAGGTAAGAACAATAACTTGATCTTTTCTTCGCGTGCAGTTCAAAGAGACGTTCAAGGAAAGTATTAACTTCAGTTTAATTCGTAGAGTGCACCTCTGCAACACCAAAGAATATTCGTAGTTTAGGCTAGTGAAATACCACAGGATACTCTTGCGCTGGGAGTCTGGCGTTCCTCGAAGCGATGTAAAGGCAGCTTCGCCGGAATCTCACCTACCTTCCACAGGAAAGGGGCCGTGGTAAATGGATGGTCGCTCTCTCTCCTTGAACGAGTGCGAACGACGCAGTGCTTTACATTCGATGCCTACACTTATAAAGACGCGTGGTGAGGGCTTTTTGAATTTGCTGCCTCCTCTACCGTTACGTCATGAATTGCAGCAATATCTGGCAGCAGATAGTTAATTGCAGACTAATAATAATAAGAAGCGCTAGTTAGCATTCTTTAATCTGCAGTATTTTTACAACTTTTTCGCACAGAGTCGAGTGCTCAAATATGTATAAAGGCACCGTGACATCGGTCACGTCACAATGAGATTTCCGGAGTGGCAATATTGGCGCGGAATTCAAAACGGCAAGTTTGACGTTAACCTATTTATTATTATTAACCCATTCTTTCTCCACTGAACAGATGCGGTGATATCTCTCAAAGTCTAAAAGCATAACCTGATCTACTGATTTATTTAATGTCCATTTTAGAAAAAAAAAAAAAGCTCGTTACTCGTATTTATGACTGCTTAGGTGTGCAGTTTTCAGCTCTAAATGGCTCATCTGGGCCAAAAGTACATTGGCATACACAACACTACGAAAAGAGCAGGTTACTCACGTGTTATGAAAGTCACATATGTCTTTAAAGTTGCTGAACAGGACGTCCTTCTGGTCTCTCAGCTCTTTTGGCATGACTGGGTTTTCCATTTCTTTCAAATAATTATTTACAACACGCTGCATGTCCCTTGAGAAGTCCTCTTCCGTTTCAACGAGTTCCTTCACAACCGCCCTGAAGATGTGAGGGAACATTGAAATCACCGCCTAAACTGAATGCAACATCAATTAGAAGTGGTTCCAGGTAAATACCGATTATCCCGCATATGATGCCTCGCAATAGACATGCATGCGCAACAGTGAGCAACATATACGTTAAAATAAATTTGTCAGGTACGCCCTTCCAATTCCACACTCTATTATAATAGCAGCTGCGCTAAGCCTGTCACCTCCATATGCGCTATATGTGTGCATTGCTAGCGCTTGTGTCGCTTGCACGATAGTCTGGCACAGGTTGACGACACCCGACTACTTGCACGCCGCCACTCACAGCGCTCAGACCCTGATGTGCGTGTCGCCAAGGAATCGTGCCCCACACCAACGTCTGCCCGTGCTTTGGCCCGCCGCCCAATGTCCCTATTGCTCAGGATACGCACCGGATGCACTAATGTAGCACGCCGCCTTCCCCGTCAAGTACATGTGCCGAGCCCATCGCGGCCGGCTTGTAAACACTACGGCGAAACACTTGAGCGTTTGCGTTTAGAATGCTCAATTTTCAACAGGTGTCGCTCTGTGCTGCTGAGCAACTCCCAGCAACGTGACTTTTTTTGAACTATGCTAAATGATCTTTTTTATCTTTAGAAACGTCGTGCTTTAACCCGATCGATACGAGGCTCTCGCAGAGCTCTACTAGAATTCTTCTCAAGTACGGGACTCGAATCTCGTCTATTGTGCTCATATTTGTACTCTGTGTTGTATGTTAGGTGTTGTGGTGTGACTTACTTTTCTTTTTTCCCGTTTTTATCTCCTTCCTTCTCATTCTTTTCTTCTTTTTGCCTCCGCTTAAAGCGGGATGACGTGGTGCCCCTTTTAGAAGGCAACACCTATAGCCCGCTTGTCTTCTTTATATTATGAATAAGAATAATAACGCACAGCGTAAACTGTTTAGATAATGCTTGTTGTGTGTTGTGCGAACGCTGCTTGCAGCCGCACCCTTTTCTTATTTCTGTTATACTTGATATGTCTCGCTGTTGTTGTTACCTTATATAGATATGTGACTTGCGTTTGTGTGTCTGGTAGGTGTCGATATTATTTTATGGTTAGCTTGTTTTTCTTCATTAATATAGCCTGAGTAAAACATTTGGGATTTCGGTATAGCCGCATTAAAGAGGCCTACCTTCCTTCCTGTTCTTGTATATTTTGAGTAATAAAAAAATTAATAAATGGCTTTGCGAATCCTCGTCTGGAAGTCAACTTGACTATTTTCTTTTTTAGATTTCTATATACTCTATCGCCTTTGTGCAATACGTAATCGTCGAACATATTCCTCTTGAAACTAAATTCTGACAATATTGCCTCCCCCCCCGCCCCTCGTACGAAAGAAAAACAAGAAAATAAAAGCTTAAAACAGGGGCGTCTGGCGAAGGAGCGACAAAAGTCCGCACAAATTTTTGTACGATTGTTTCAGAGAATTCTGGGCTAGTATTTAAATAATAAATTTTGGGGTTTTACGCGCCAAAGCCACTTTCTAATTATGAGGCACGCCGTAGTGGGGGACTGCGGAAATTTCGACCACGTGGGGTTCTTTAACATGCACCTAAATCTAAGTACACGGGTGTTTTCGCCCCCACAGAAATGCGGCCGCCATGGCCGGGATTCGATTTCGCGACCTCGTGCTCAGCAGCCCAACACCATAGCCACTGAGCAACCACGGCGGGTGGGCTAGTATTCACAAAAAGTACTTACGCAGAGCTGTTCCTAAGATCCCAGATACCCGTTAATAGCGATAATGGGCTTATCGCTAGCGCATGCTCTCCCGTGTACAAAAGGAAATAAGAAAAAAAAATTGCCGAGTTGGTGCTGGTTCATGGTTACGGGTGGGGCTTGTCCTGCGTAATTTTTTTTTTCGCCGTCCTCGTCGTTTACGCTGCCCGTGTAGTTGAACGGAAATATCCCGCAGAAGCTCGGTGATCACTGGGAATTGCATGATTATATAAATGGCGTGTCGTGTGCACTTTACTGAACGTTTGGTGTTCTGTAAAGTGCATAGAGCGCCGGGACGCCGTGTTACATAAGCGCAGGTTGAAAAAAAAAAAAGCAGAGTAAGAAGGAACATGTAAACTGACAGATGACGTCGGGTGCTATAACGCGACTGTGACTTCATGTCAGATCGCTTTTATCCAGTGTGAAAACGATAGTTGACCAAAGAAAAGAAAGAAAAGAGAAGTCCGTTGGGCAGCGAGATTCTTACTCTCTTTTCGCGAACGACTCCCGATCCTTAGGAGCGACATGTTCTTCGACCACAGCGCCTTCTTTCTTCTCCAGGTAACAGCAGGGGACCCAACCTTCCTGAGAGATCCCAGTTCGACTCGATCTGGTCCGGACGCGCCACCTGCATAAGGAAGTCGCCTGTGAGTGTTTCTTCGGGTGCCATTAAAAAAGAAAAGAAGGGCAAGTTAACAGCGGTTCCCAAAACATCCCATCGCATTCACCTCAACCGCAAACGTTGCACGGAGGCGCGTAAAGCCGCAACTGCATGGAAGCATGCAATTTGTCTGTACGATTTAACAAATCTTGTTGCTGAGCTGGTTGGTTCGCGTTTTAAAAAAACAGAGGTTACGGCGCTAAGCAGACGAGGACGAAGTGAGACACAAACGACACATACGGGCGCCCGTATGTGTCGTTTGTGTCTCACTTCGTCCTCGTCTTCTTGGCGCCGTAACCTTTGTTTTTAAATTTATCTGTAAGATGCTGCAGTTATTCCCGCTAACAACTTGCATGTTCGTTAGCTGAAGCCTACTTTATGGCGAATGAGCATGTTTTATTGATTGCTTTGCATATTTTGAATGAAGATTGTTTATTGCAGCTTACTTAATATTCCCTTGCCCATTATTCCAAGTGCGGAGCTTAATATCCTTCGGAATTCAAGCAATAATGCGCCACGCTACAGTAGCAAGAATTCTAGTCGTGTTTCTTACGTTTCTCCAGCGTGCCTTTTATCTCTTGCAGCAAAAGCGCACGCCATCAGGCATGTCTATGTAGTTGTAAGCGCGCATGCACGTTATTTAATATGCAAAGTTTATCATCCCGTACTTATTTAGTGACGCATCGTTTTAGTTGGCCTATACAGAGTTTTCCACGCGACAGTGATATTTCGTAAGCCACATAGGTAGCATTGCGCACGTCGCTCGGCATTCATGTTGCGGCAGCGCTTAGTGATGTTTGTGGAAATAAGAAAAGACATTGCCCTTTTGTCGAAATAAGATACGTACCGCTGGCTGCATTGATTCTAGGAGTCCTTATTATCGCATTGATTTTGGCTTGTCTCTTGCCCCCCGCTATCCGTGCAAAGTATTTCCTCTGCTACTTATCGCATCCCCCCCCCACCCCCCCAACCATCTTGATATAAAAAAAATCTAGCTTTAACTTCCAACGTTTGCTTACAAGTGCTACTAGTTCTTAAAAAGAAATGGTGTACGGCAGTCCTGCCTCCTTTCTTTATTGCATGTAGCCAGGATTCTGAAAATTTGTGATTTTTGAATAAGTGTGCGCAGTTATCGTGCGATGTTTTTACTCGAAAACGCGCGCACGCTACATATATGGCCGCATTAGCTGGCATGATCCTCGCTTGATTCGCGTTGCAAAGCAGCAGGTGGGCAAATAAAACAAAAATGCACCTCGCTGTAAACTTTTCTGCGAGAACCTCCGACTTACTTTCTAGGTTTCGAAGTGTCTATTACTTCCACTTCTTGTCCTTCTTTTAGCGGAAGCCCTTCGTCGTCACTTGACAGGGGCTTGTAGTCGAGGATGGCCTCGTAGATTCCACCAATTACCTGCAGCAAAAATAAAGAACAGACCACGTGATTGATTTTTCGTGCGTCTTAGATTGATGCAAAACGCATGTGCAGAACTGTTTGGCCAGCTCTATCGAATAGTCAGGATAGGACATTCCTGCGTGGAAGATATGTCCATGGACGGGTACAAGCGCGAATTCTACTCAATTTTCGTGTTTTCATAAATATCATACGTTGCGATGCTTACCATCACGAATGCCAAAGCATGCCAGGAAGCGTATGTGGCTGACATGTCTTATACGCTCGGCAGTGCCGCGCAGCCGTTGTGTCAAGAAAGCACTGCGCTTGCGTACGCAATAAAATACGGGTGCATGTGCAAAAGCAATGAACGCCCTGTGAACGTCCACATTAGACCTGTTTTACTAATGCGCCTGCATTCGCAGGCCTAAGCGTGTTGCGCCAGGTACTGAAGCTGTCTAGCGCACATATTTAGTATAAGTGACCCCCGACATTTCAGTTGGATTCGCACCACGGGCCGGAGTGCCGATTTAGTCCGCTGACGAGCGGGACATGGCTCCGCTGCAACGAATCGCGCCACTAGGGGCTCGTCCGTGGGGTGCTTGCAGTTCACCCTACACTACATCAAACCTCTCCTGAAAGAATCACTCACTCCCCGAGCACGCATCTCCTCCAGGACCTTGCCCAGCATGTTCGTAACGTGCTGGGAGAGACCTCGTAGGTAATGTCAATATCAAAACAAGAGCTCCAGATTAGGGGCTGCATTGTGATGAAATGTATTCGCTCTCTCTTCTGTGCGGCGCAATTCAGCGGCCCTGAGCCACGTCAAGCTCGTCCGTAGAATTCGGTCCGTCGTGCAAATCCAGCTTAAGAGTAAAGCGTTTCAACGCTGGCCATGCGCTTAACCCACATTCTGGCTTTGGGATTCAGTTAAGTGCCCGCTTCTGCACCAGCTGTACCGCAAGCTTACGCAGACAAGAAATTAAATGTTTTGATGCTTCCAATAACGATCTAAATGTAATTGCCATACCAGGCCAACAGACGTTGAATACACTGAACTCACTGAGAAAATGACTATATTTATCGAACTCTATTGTTCTTGATAACAATTACCGTATGAGGTAGCCAAAATATTCCTAATGAAGGAAAAGGGGAGAAAATACAACCTCGCTGCCGGTGGGAGCCGATGCCCCAATCTCCCGATGACGCGTATGGCGCGCAAACATTTCAGATACGACGACGCGGCTGTCCATTCCCTTGGGTACTTATGCACCCATACGAGATTAATTGTGCCCACAGGGTTTTCACGGTAGTCTGCGTGGCCCGCGTCCCTTATCCAAGCCGTTTTATCCCTCAAGAAAGCTTAGTATCGACTGCGGAACATTTGTACTAAGCTTCACCTGTGAGAAGCAGAAGCCAGGGGTTTCATTTCCATGACTTTCCGTACCCGCCGTGGTTGCTTAGTGGATATGGTGTTGGGCTGCTAAGCACGAGGTCGCGGGATTGAACCCCGGCCGCGGTGGCCGAATTTCGATGGGGGCGAAATGTGAAAACACCCGTGTAGTTAGATTTAGGTGCACGTTAGAGAACCCCAGGTTGTCGAAATTTCCGGAGTCCCCCACTACGGCGTGCCTCATAATCAGAAAGTTGTTTTGGCACGTAAAACCCCCTAATTCAATGACCTTCCGCACGCGAGGCGGACACTTAACTACGAGACCTTGGCTGCCGTGTCTTAATTAGCAGCTTCAAGTGGCCTCGTTTTGACCGGTCACCATTTTACGGATGTGATTCACGGCTCTGTAGCCTTGGATGTTATTTCTCACTATACAGCATCATGAAATAAATGAAGTAAAGGCAATAAATGAAGTAAGGAAACGGAGGGAACATTTATCATGCAGCTGTAGAAACAATTCCAGTTAGCTGTAGCCTGCACGAGGGGTGAACGCATGTAATGAGCGTCCACAACGAGCGGATGGAAGAAGGAGCCAGAGTCAAATGTTGGAGGCTTCGCCTTGTGTTCCTCACGGCAAAATGCGCTTAATTTGGCAGGCTACCATTTTGAGGAGTGTGATTCACGACTCGGGGCGTCATCGCCTCGAAGGTTTTATACGCCAGAGCATCTTGAGCGCACATCAACGAGCCAGGAACTGCGGGCGAGCGCTTCAGGCGGGAGAGTGCGTGGTGTCTGCTGCGTTACGGTTTGACGGCAGGCTCACCGAGGGAGTGAGTGCCATTTGCACGGAGCGTGCTGTTCGTACGGGCCCCTGCGGGCGCCATCCGTGAAACCGCACACGGAGCGGGATGCGCACTCAGCCCGCGAGCAAGGGCGGAATGCAGACTGTCGCGGACAAAGGCACGCGCCTGGAAAAGGCGCGGGCTTCCTCGCGACGCTCGCCGCGTCCTGGGGACTGGTGCCAGTGCGAGGCAGGAGAACGGAGACAAGCCGGTTTTCTGGCATAAATCCAGGTTCTGCGCCCGGCGTTCTGTGTTCCTCGCTTTATTGCGAGAGGAAAACATTGGCTGTAGCGAGTTAGCAAGGTGGCCTGGTACGGTCCAGGTGTCAGCTTCAAATAATTGTTTGGGCGCCGCCGCTCGGTATGAGAACACCCATCTCGGAGCCTGCCCGGTCTTTCTTCCTTGTTTTTGAATGACGCAACCCTTTGGGGCGCATGGCGCTGCGCGCAGAGGGTAAACAACTTAACGAAGGTTTCACAGAGCGTATTTTTGTCTGTCCCGCGGCACTGCCGCTGAAGGTGTGCCATTGTATTGGGGCTAGCACAAAAGTACTCGTTGTATTCTATCTCTACCAAATATGACGACAGTTGCTGGTTACAATATTGCCGGTTGTTAAAGTAAATTTAAAATGTTTATGTAATATATAACACGACGTTAAAGTATATTTCTTAAGCTAGTTGTATCTTGTTAAGACGCCAGCCTGGAGAAAAACGTTCCATTTCGTTCTTCTATTTTGTGTTTGTAAATGCAAGCATCTCAGAATAATCTCAGAGACTATGTCAGTACAACTCCAGTGAACATGAGTTATTGCATTGGCTAATACAGAGCACCCTTAGTTGCCGGGAAAGAAATGTCAACACGTCTAAATAATTAAACTGATTTATTCGAAAATTGACAAGGACCTCGCGTATGACACACAAACAATGCGGAAAGTTTGTACAATGAAAGCAGAGGTGCGAAACAGCGAGTCGGCATTAAAAGCGAAGAGAGAATCATCGAGCGACATATTAAAGCGTCCCGGGCTGAATGCCTCATTGGCGGCTCTCTGCTTGGTTCTAGAAGCGAAGTGTGTGAATTTCACCGGCACGTCACTAGCATCCGCCGCAAGCTGCGCACAAAACCGTTCCCTTCATGGTCTCGTCTAATCGCCGCCTGCTCCGTTGTGGCTCGTGAAGCCATCGTCTTTGGCGCTGACAAGCGGAGGCACCTCGTCGTCTTGCTGGGAACCCTTGTGACCGGCGACGCCGTTGCACTTCGGCATGTCGCAGATGACCACTGCGTTCGGAGAACTGGGCACATCCTCTTGCGCAATGCCGCTGTTTACACTGGCCTCCGTGCCTCGACGCTTACTCAAGGCGTCCCAGTCGCTCCAGTCGAACGGCTCGTCGTCCTTGTACTCTCTCCAATCACCGGTGTCGACGAAGCGGCTCTTGCGGTTTCGGACATTTTCGTAGTACGTGGCCAAGTCGAGCTGCTCGACGTAAGTGTGGAAGATGCCGTAAGCTTCCATTTTGGCAAGAAACTCTTCCTGGCTTTCGATAATGCCGAGAACGTCGCGTATGCGTCTCACGTGCGGTTTCTCCAAGCCTTGAATGAATTGCTCCACAACGTGGTCACTGGTTGTCGACTCGCCAATTTCAGGGACAGCAAAATTTTTCATCACACCCCTATTCTCAAACCTTTCTTCAAGCTCCTTTATCTCTCGGTTCTTGATTACTTTGAGACTCGCTGGAAAGATGTCTCCCTTCTTTCCAATGATGAAAAGGCCGATCTTTTTATCGTTAGTGCGGACAGTGGAGATGCCGCCAGGTATCATGATTTCAACCTCAGGGAGGACAAGAAACTCCATAAAATCCTTGTCGTCCCTGGTGAGCTCGCAAAGCATATCCTCTTGGACCGACAAGTTCGTGCCCAAAATGGGGTAGATGTACGTGTCGCCAAGCAGGGCCTGGTACTTACGGGAGATCTTGTTGTGGAAGTCATACTCGGTCAGCAGTGTCATCTTGCCGTCGTCCGTGATGTACGGGAATATGTGCTTGTAGTCGGCGAACACTTCACTGTTGGCCGTGATCCTGCAGCCGCTGCTCATCGAAGTCCTGCGTTTGGGGATGAAGGGTACGTAGTGGTGCACCGACAAGTCCACGCCGGACACTCTGCGCACATTGCTGCTGCGCCGCTGCTGCAGCTTCTTCTTGGTCTCTTCGTCCAGTTCCACGCTCATGGTGGTCCGGGGACACCGGGGCGAGGGTGAGGTGAAGAGGGCTGGCGGCGACACGAACACGGCTACCTCCGGCTAGACCCTGCTCGTGAATGCAGCGTTCGAAGCGACAAAACACGAGGCTGCCTCATATAGTGTGAACGCGCCGTGAAAGCACAAGCAAATCATGGGAGGCGCCGGGCCCCCGCGAGGCGTGCGCTCCGTCTCGACCAATCGGAGCCGGGAAGGAGCTCTGGCGCAGATGGACGCTCTCCAAAGCTCAAGAATTCAGACGGGCCTCGCGACAAACAGGGAATACTGGTCTCAAGTCCCTAGGCTGCTCCTCCCTAGATTTTTACAATCTTGTTTCGGCGCACCCTATTGGCCCGCGCTACGGGGATTAAATTTAGCTCCACCGCATCTCTGGTTCTGGTGCAAAAAAGAACAACGACAAATTGGATCTCGCCAGCTTACTCACCCCGCGGGACAAACAGCGCGAGATAGCAATTCTTATTCGGCCAAATTTAACCGTCCTCCAAACGAGGCTGGGCTCCGACGGGGTGCCTCCCCTCCGCAACCATCTATCGCCGCTGCATCAGCCTTGAAAACTCGGAAGAAGCATTCCTCAGATGCCGTTAGTTCCACTCATCCGCCATTCTTCAAATAGAACGGGCCGTCTAGCGCTGCTTACATGGCACGCTGTCGACGATCGGCTCCATTTTTCACGCGCCCTAACTCGCGCTCAAGCTAATTAGGCCCGCGCAGCGCCACTTAGGTATTTTTTACCGCACAAGGGGCTCGCTTCTCACGACCAGCATACATTCTAGCACTATGGTCACAGGCGAGATGCTTGTGTTACACGTGCGAAGGAAGTAAAACCTGCTGGCCCCTCAGGGCCGCTGCCTAGTCGGTCCACGAAACGCGGCTGTCCCGGTAGTTACAGTGCCGCCAGTAGAAACGTTGTCGGTGATAATTCCACGAACATGTCAAACTGAATGGACACGTGTGGTTGTGCTGGCAAAAAAGAAAGAAAAAGGTGCAGTGCATATGCCTCATTAAAAGAAAAGCTTGCTAGCGTTAATGAAATGTATCCTACTGTTAGGCATGTGTTTCTGATTACCTTAATGTGGAAAAAAAAGGTAAGCATAGAAGCCGCGGCTTGAACCTATATATTGAAACACAATAGTATGCAAACACAGTTAGTATGGTTTTGAAGCTTAAACTTCACTTTTAAACGGGTATCTGACGAAGGCCCCGAGTTTGTTGAAAAGTATCGTACGTTTTATTGGTGCATTTTATCCTTTACAAAATTCTTGCAGGGTGATAGTAAGCATTCGTAGTTCGTTACTGCTGTGGGATTTATTTGTCTGAATACGTTTGGCATTGAATTCCCTGTTGCGACAGTTTGGTAACGAGAAATGAAACACTTTATTCTTGATACTGCACTTCTACAATTCACAACGTGGACACCTCCGAAAATTTGCCAGAACACGAGCTGTTGACCCTCACTTGTTGACTTTAAGTATATCCTACATCCGTAGCACTTGATGGCATCTTTCTGCAGGGGCATCGTGTTCCTTCTTGCAAAGATATCACTCACCGAATGTGAGAAGCAGTCATTTTAACTTGGCATCCTTTGACAACGCCTTTCACAGAGCGGCGACAAATTGAAAAGAAATCCGGCTTCCATGTGATAAAAGGCCGTTTCTGCCATTCGGCCACGATCCAGCGTAAGGTGCCATGATAGACGGCATGCCGAATTGCCAAACAAGCACGGTAACCACCGCGTATACACGCAAGGCATTATTCCTGGCTCTTGTCCCAGCGGCACTCTGTCTGAGGCGCCGCTTCACACCTCGATGCGTGAGCTTGGCACAGGGTGGGTGCCACTTTATTTAGCATACTGCAAGGGGAGCGTTTTTCAGCCCAGAACTTCAGGCAGCACAATTATCACCGCGCCGACCTGCCCTTGACAGTGCACAGGGCAGTCCGGTGCAAAGGGAGCGGCGCCTAATTGGTGCTGCGCAAACGGATTGTGTACACAGTCCTTGTGACGATGACTTCTCTCCACGGTTTCTCTCTCGCTTTAATTAAATGCATTTAAGGAGTTGCTGGCGCCTGCTGGATGCGCTAGCTACTCCCTTGATAGACGTCTAATTAAAAAAGAAAAGAGGTGACAACATTCGACGGGCAATAAAGCGAGAGTGGCATTAAAAAGCATATCAGGAGGAGATCCCGTGATGAATTCATGAACCTTCGTATTCACAAAGTGCGTTATCGCGTATTTGCCGCACTACAACATAACCTAGCCAGTGTGGTTAAAAATAATGAGAAAAAGAGTAGCAGTAGTCTTGTTTGAAAAGCAGGAGTGCTGTGACGTATCCAAGTATAATTATACAAAATGTGCAGATCTAGCACATCATTGAGCACAAAGCATCACTGTGAGTAAAGTAAGTACTTCTGTATAAGTATAGGATATGTGTAGTTATTCTAAATGGAGTAAACACACGTTGAACCAAGGGATAAAAAGTAAAAAAGTCCAGCATAATCTGAATCTGCAATCTTATATTTACAATTAAACAAGATTCCAATTTTCTTCAAGAACCTGTATTTGTGCGCGCTCAGCCTGTCTTTATGATTTGGCCACGCGTACATGAGTTGCTCCAATGACAGTAGTCTTCTATCCTGAACTTAAAAATTTTGTTTTGGTTTCTTTCCTTTTTAATAACTTTTGGTGACCGGCAAGAAACTCGACGTTTTATGGGAGAATCCACTTCGTTCAAGTCGAGGCAGAACAAAACGAAATTGATGCACAACGATAGGTGCATAGAGTGCGATAAGTTCGCAAGAGAAGCGACAAAGGTGAAAATATTATTCAGTCTATCTACTTTAAATTTCGCTTCCTTTAAGTGCACGCTGCTCAAGAAAAGAGCATATGGCGGCCAAGTCATCAACTGCGCATATATAACTTGTTAGTTATCGGATAAAATATCAGTTGACCGACGGTCAAATTGCAACATATATGGTGAGAATTTATATCTGCGATAAGAGCGCTTCTGTTTCATTTGAAAAGCTAAAAATAGTTTTCCAGGGACAGCCTGAACCAAGGATATCCCTTTCACTCGGAATTGTCGATCATTTGTCACACGTGTCGAAACTGCTCAGCTTGTGGCCGAATCTGACTTTGTGCCATTCGTCGTCCCTCATATTGCCGTCTTAAGCTCTCCAGACCCCCGGGGGGCTTGAAGGATTGAATTTCTCATGCTTCAGAGGCTCGAGACCCGGATCATACAGTATATGACCAAGTACAAAGACTCGGCGACAGATTTCGTCACGCACCGAGCGAACTCCGCACTTTGCACAAATGCTGTACTTAGCGCGCCTCTTCCGCTTGCAACAGATCGTTCGGCGTCTTAAGAAACGTGACGATACCAACTTTTCGAATGCTGCCACAGCAAAATATGCCACGGATATGTTGGGCGCTTTAAAATTTCCCATCCACACATTGTCTGAAGAAAGTTGTGCGACCATTTCTCAAAAGAACAATAGCAGATTTTTCTCTGGAAGTCGCACAGGTATGATAATAGCTTCAGTATTATCCCAGCGATGCTGTAGCTGAATTGGTCAACCAAAAAGATAACTTGCGTCTTCTTGTTTGGATAGGAAAGTAACGGAGCAAAACACTCTTCAATATAATGATTCTCGTCTGTGGCGCTACAGACGGCAAGATATCATGCAACTGTTTCCTGGATGCTGTTTATGCTGAACTGGCATAGCGGTCTGGATGGAGCGTTTGCTTAATCAGCGTAAATAGTTGTTTCACCGGAAAGATAATGGGGATAATTATTACCTTGATTATACAACGTGAAAAAACAAACTAGCTGGACCTGCTTATCTCGTCTGCCTGAAGAGCCTAACATTATACAGGGTGTCCCAACTGTCATACACCTAGATTTAAAAATATGCAAATGCCACGTAGCTCGACAGAACCAAGGCAATGTTGTTTGTCGTCGCTTGGATATACTCAGATTATTTTTGTATTCCGCCTAATTACATAAGTATTCTTAATTAATTAACCCACTTTTCAAATATTATAATTAGATGAAAAATGCCAATGACAAAACGGTAGAGCAGCGTGAAAAACTCCTGGTACAGCTTTTTGTTGATCAATACGTGCTACATAAAAATGTTGTAAAAATGCTGAAAGAAGCCCGCGAATACACGCAAAATTAGCGCGCGACTGGACGCACGCGGAATAAAATCCTCAAAAATTTATTTTTGTGAAACTACAGAAAATTAATGTACGGATTATTTTGGTTAAATCAGAGAGAAACAAGCTAACCGAAGAGAACAGGAAAGATATGTTACAAAAAATGACACACTTTTTCTGTTCTTTCATTTTACAAAGAATATTGAACATTTTATGTTATGAATTATAGAATTCAAGAGATTACGAGTTGCCCTTTGTTTTTCGTTTTACAGCGATAGCTGTTATGGGCTCACTCTCCTAGTAGTTTTGGTAGATGCCACCGCCGGAGTTTGTCGCAAGAATCAAGAACCTTATAAAGAAATCGGGAAAGAAAATCGCAGTTCCCCTCGGCGAATGGAACTCCGGATCCACATATTTTCTGTTGAAGATTCTATACGTCTTAGCCACTCCGACGACGCTGCAGCAAAGAATACTGTGCCTGGAGAACATGACGTCTGACTTCTCGAACGCTCGCCAAAACGATCGGTCGGCGCCACGCTGTGCAGCTTATCCATAAACCAGTGCCTACATGGACCAATGTAAAGGAATCCAATAGCAATAAGTGTAATACAGGACAGGAACGAAGCGGAAGAAAAAGTCGTGTCTATCCACTTCTCCACCGCGGAGTGCCACCTCCAAAAACGAGAACGACTCTATGAAATCGTGAATGAACAAAGCTTTGTTCTTCTTCCACGGAAAAGAAATTCTTCGCGCGCATCTGCGAATGCTAACTGCAACCGATGACGGATGTAGCAGTGCAAGACGGCCAGCTATTGCGTCACTGCTTCGCATATTACGGGGGACAATGCGAATGTGTTAAAGCCAGTATGTTTTATGAGAACCTACCGAATGCAGAATTGAAGCGTACAATACATCATCTTTAATAAACGCTGTATGAAAAGTTCCAACGATTTCTTTCTGACATCCAAACACTTAAACGGTAATCTGCTTTCCAGGCTTTCTTTAATGAAGCCAAGGTTGCCGCACCCCCATGCTCATGGTGTTTTCTTCACTCCTGCTTTCCCATTCATAAAATCACTCCATCCGACGCTTTGCGAAAAAAAAGAGCTAGAAATACGATCACCGAGCAGACCTGTTGATGCGCAACATGGCTGTTGGCGGTGTCACCGACTCGCCTGCGTCGCGAGGACATTGGCAAAGTCACATGCCGGCAGCACCGAGCTCCGGCGAGGAGTTGGGGAAGTGTGCTTTTCTGGAACGCTAGTAACAAAGCCCGGACAAAATAGCTCTTGGCGTCGTGCTACAGAGCAACAAAGGCCTCCTCGTCCAACCACCGAGTAGTGCTTGGCGCAGCCGATGGTGCGAAGTGAGCTGTTGGGGCCCTGCGTGCTGTTTCTTCGCGTTCGGTAGCACTCCCGGATAGAACAACGCACCACTCTACCAGCGGGAAGGCAGGTGAGCAGCTTCGTTCAAAACAATCTCCGCCTGTCTGTTTTGACTGTCTTACGCCACGTATGTCTAGGATGCCGAAAAACATACGCGACACGACTGCGCATAACTTTATTGTTTCTGACGATTACCCATCGCTGCATCAATTAAATATTTTTTTTAGTACCCCATGATCCCGGCAAATAAATCGACATTTAGACTCAAAATTACAGAAAGTCATTAAGGAATAAGGTGAATTTCAGTTTAACAAAGAATCTGGCTGAGTAAAATAATTGGTAAGCGAGATAATGATTTTACCTGGTCACACTGATCGCAACATGAATATACCATTCAGGAATCGGACTAAATATGCAGCAGAGGGAAATGCGTTATATTAGTTGATACAGCTAATGAAATAATCTGTGCAATGGTGAAGAATATCCTTTGCAGCTTCACATTGAAGTATGGTCGATGCGAAGTTCCCTTTTATGAACTAGGTTGTTTAGAGTAGCAATCCTGAATCTTTATTCGAAAATTGGGGCAATTTAAAAGCATTTATTTTCTATTAGACAAATGCGCATAGACAGATGACATCAGCTAAGCACTGTAGCCACATTAGCAGTGATTAAATGTTTATTATGCACGCATTTCATGGCTACCTCCCCAAGTCGTCCTAGGAATTTGCGCAGTTTGTGCTCTGAGCACGGTTTAAGTAGCGGCGGTGCCTGTCAACGCCTTAGTTATTGTCAACTTTCATATGTTGCAGCTTATAGCGACACCTTCGAGCTTTTTTGCCACCAGTTTTGCCCAGTTTACTCATCCAGTCTACCTTTATAGAAGGAGGAGCATCCGGCGGTGACTGATTGCACAGAATAAACAAATCTAACGGCGCTGGTTAAACCTGAAAGTGTAGGTCCTGCCGGATGCTGAAAGCCGAGCATCTTAAACGCGCGTCCAGGCACAGTTCTTTCCTGGTTAAAGAGTTAAAAATGATGGAAAGTGCAATCATGGCAAGAAAAGAAGATTTACAGAGAACGCTGGAGATTTCTCTTTATGTTGGTAGTAGGCATTATTTGATGAACCTCAAGATTTCTATAGCTTTTTGACTCAAACTAAAACATACTGAGAAAACAAGATACTTGATTTGTAAGATAACTTGATGTATTCAAAAAAGAGGAGGTCAAAAAGAAATTTATTTCGTTGTTTATGGATATTTGTCACTATGGATGGCTGTACGGATGTTTCTCATGATAGGCAATGCTCCTGTATTCTTTGGTAGAAAGCTTAACCTATTGGGCTCTTATTTACAAAACAGTTTTTAAATGGTCTAGCGGCTCGTAAAGCGGGTACCGGCCAATTGTGACAGCCAGCATGGTACAAGCGAATGAAGCCGGCCAATGGCGAACAGTTTTTTACTAACAAAAATATTTGTGAATCCGGCCTCGCATAAGCACGGTCTTAGTCTTGGCTATCGAAAGCACCGTAAAGAAATCATGGAAGCCGTCGGAGACAGTTTTACTGCGCTTTGCCTCACTGAAGGCGTTGAAGCTGCTCGCAATAAACGATTTGCGAGTCGATGGTGTCTCAGCGTCTTGCATGGACCAACTGATACCAAAGTGTAGGCACTGGCTACATTTTGCTTACATTTTGTTGGACTTCGTGCTTGGCTTCCATCGACTGGCACGGCTGTCCATCATATCCACTTCTTTTTCCACGTTAGGTTCGGATCCGAAGACCCTGTCATCGTCTTTTGATTGTACGTACGCATTGCACTTATTTTTTTTTATCTTTTTTTTTTGCTGTTTTCTACATCTCTATCCTAGCGACGATCATCGACGTAGCGTCGTGGGTATAAAAACCCGTGTGCATTATTCTCAAAGGAAACGTGTGCCGCGGCCATTGCCCGCAGGTTCCAGTACTTGTGATGATCATTATGTGGACAGGGCAGAATTATTAACTGATAAGGAGCGCAACAAAAACGTTATATAGGAAGGTTGCATAAATCACAGGCCCAAAGGCTATTCTAAGCTGCAAGGCATTCCACGCATGCGTGACCTCACTGACACTATACTTCTCAAGTACGCTAAGCTGTTTGCGCCTGCTGTGTTTAAACCTTTTTATTGTACGTACGCAGGCTTAGAGTTTATTTTTGTACTCTTCTGTTTACTGGGTATGACATCTGTAGAGTGCCCTTCTTAAGCACCTGCAATGTTCCACAGCTGTATCTTGACGTGGTACATGTACTGTCATCTGTGGGTCGTTGTAACTGTACAGTTGCAGACAGAGCTAGCAATGATATGATTCATTGCAAGCGCTATACAATGCTAACAAAACTGAGATATGTGAAGGAAATTATGGGAGGTTTAGAAATTTGGATCGAACGACATGGTCCAGGGGACTGTTACACTGGCCTACATTGCTTGCTTAGAGTTACATCGACCAGAAATGTTTTCGGCGTTGCATTTGAGGCTATGCGCTGCTGTAGCACGGCACCGCACAGCGCAGCCGACAGCGCTACCAGTAGCGGGAATTTTGTCCATGACATGTGAAGCAGGTGGCGCCCTGGAGGCGTAGAGCAGGGCGAATGATCACTGTCTTCTGCCGGGCTTTAATATGGTTTACATTTGGTAACTTTTTTTTTATTTGAACATTAATAACAACAACAACAAAAACGTGCTTATGAAAGGCCATTGTCTTCGCAACGACCTCCACGGTAGCCCACTGGCCATGGCGTTGCGGTGCTCAGCTCGATGCCGCGGCTTTAATCCCGGCCGCGGCGGCCACGTTCCGATGGGGGTAAAAATTAATCAGGAGTCTCCTACCACGGCATGCTTCATAATCAGATCGTGGTTTCGGCATGTAAGATTCCGGAAATGAACTTTATCCGCGCAACATATTGCGCGCTTACAAAAGGGGCATTGCATGCAGTGTCAGCGGAAAATTGAGCGCTCAATTTAGTCGGAACTACAGGAAGTATGAGTAAAACTGAAACTTGCCGCCCCCTATCCCAATGACTGCGCGCAGCAAAATTAGGTCGTCTCGCTGCATGCTGCAGGTCATTGGCTTATCGCCGTATGATAGTGCCGTGATTGTTGTTTCTCGCTGCAATCTCCTGTGCTGTCAGTGGTAAAGTGAGAGCTCAGTTTAGTCTGAACTACAGGAAGTATGCGTATAATGGAACTTTCCGCCCCCTTTCCCAGTGCCCTTGCGGGAAGCAATATTAGGCCTTCTCGCCGCTTTCAGCAGGTCATTGACTTATCGCCACACGATAAGATTGTGACGTTTCAGTGGCTGCCAAGTCACTGCGGCGTCATAGAAAATGAAGACGCTGATAAAGCCGCTCGGATAGCTCTTGAAGACACACAGGAAGAGGCCATACAACTTTCACGGTCCGACGCAGCCAGCAGACTTCGAGTGCTTGCGCGGGAGATCACGCTCTCTCTATGGTGCACACCAAGCAGCCAGACCAACCGGAGCAATCGTCAACACGACCTGCCCTCTTTGATGCATCTCTGTATGCCAACTGGACTCCGCCGAAGTGAGGCCACCCTGCTTTATCGCTTATGGCTAGGGGTGGCCTTCACGAAATCTTACTCGTTTCGCATTGGAATAGCCGACAACGCTCTGCAATGCCTGTCTTTGCGAGGAGACGCTGGAACACATTCTGTGCGACTGTCCTGAATATAATGTTCAGAGAGAACCCCTGGCGTCCGTTCTAGCGCACCTTGACAATAGACCATTGTCAGGTGCAACTATTTTCACATATCGCCGACTGAAGACATCCCAGCTGAAGGCGACGAAGGCACTACTTCGGTTTATGAAGGACACAGGCTTGGACAAGTGGCTGTGACAGTGATGTGACATACCGCGCAAGAGTGACAGACTGTAACTAACGATGTGTGTGCCGTGTTATGTGCTCCCTAGCTCTTCTCCCCATCTTTCATCCCCCCCATTCCGCTCCCATGTGTAGGGTAGCAAAACCGGTTAAGCTAAACTAGTTAACCTCCCTGCCTTCCTTCTCCACTTTTTCCTTCCTTCCTTCCTTAAGGTTGTGATTGTTGTTTTTCGCTGCAATCTCGTATCATCGGCATGTCTTGGCGTACGAGGTACAAACACATTTATTGTGTATTGGGATGCATCGGTAGGTACGGAAACACGATTTCTGTCACGACCTGTGCACTTGAATGCCAAAGGTCATGTATCATATAACTGTTCCTCGCTGGCAAACCTAGCGAGGAAATGGCTCACTTACAATAACCTCAACAATTTACAATAGAAACAGGAACAGCGCAACACAGGACGAGCGAGGAAAGAGCGCAGGACAGCGCTCTGTCCTGTGCTCTTTACTCGCTCGACCTGGGTTGCGCTGTTCCTGTTTTTATTCTAAAGGTGAACCAACCAGCCCCATTGAACACACTGCTAACCTCAACAAGTTACGTTTGTCTGCATTGTGAGTGGTTTAATGACACTACAGTCAATATCGCATTTGCACGCATTGTACCCGGAAAGCGCGGGCGACAGCCTTCCAGTGTTTAGAGTTAAGGAGTTCACCGCAAATTTTTTTAAGCCACATCAAATTGTACTGATCACATGATAGGTATTTCACTTTGGCACTATCCTCTGCGTCACATGCCACAGAACAAGTCGCAGCCACAGGTGGCGGTGATCGCTGAAGCTATGGTGGCGGCGCACGACAGGCACATGGTGCCTGTCAATACCAGCGCCAATAATATGACAGCCAGTCAACGCCCTTATGAAACCCACTAAAAAAATAAAATAACAACATATAAAAGCGACCTAATATAGATCACTCAAGTGATACTTGATTCCTTCCCCATTTGCGTAGCCGTGCCCCCCAAATGCTTGTTTACAAGTGAGCGGCTTAAAAATGTGCATATGAGCCCTTGCATGCCAGCAACCGGAAACGCAAAAATTGATGTAAAAATTCTTTTCGCAATGACGCCATTTGCGTCTTGTTATTTTTAGTGAAAGATAAATGGGTCGTGTTTATGTTTGCGAGGACGCAAAAAACACGCAGCAGGGGCCACTGTAGTGGCATACGTGCACACTATAAAAATAATTTTAATGCAAGTGCGCCCCTAGCTACTTCTGCGCTCTTGAGTCTTTTACGGGCGTTTATATTTAAACCGCTAATAGAGACGCTAATAGTGACCCGGACCCGCTTTGTGCAAGCTACTAATGACAACCTCAAAGAATCTTATTTTTCTGAAAAACATGTCCGTTAGGCTGCCTTCTTTTAGTTTCCCGCGGAAAGCGTGCGTAGGGGGGGTGGGGGTGGGGGGGGGGGGGCTAACAATGATGCGGGGAGAGTATGCGCCCCTCTGCGTTTAGGGGGCTCTCGTCTTTTCGTTCCCTCGCGTTTGTGTCTCCGCGAGGTGAGCGGGAGACATCGTCGTGCTGAGACAGAGGGGCGGAGCCGGCCACCATGCGGACGCCAGAACGTAACGTGGTGACCGGTGGTTGGGCCGCGAAGACGGATGATCTGTTTGCCCCCTGCTGGAGAGCTGATGGAAGGGCTGCGAACAGCTGGCAGCCTCTATCGCGCTGTGCCGTCACGCGCTACCGTCTCGCCGGGCACTGAGAGAGAGAAAGCGACGAAAAAAATGCGCCCTCTGCTTCGCCGCGCTCGCCACGGCGTCATTTCGCTGACGGATGCGGTCCAGAGTGCTGCGCCAGCGGGGCCGCTTTGGGCGCGCACCTGTTCGCAAGCGTCTGCCGCTGGCAGGAGGAGGACCGCAGGTCATGCAAGCAATGTGACTCTTCGACACACGTGCTCTTCGCATCTCCCATGCCGGATTTATTGCGTAAGAGGGCAAATTAAAGCACGCGTATACCACGCCTTTCACAAAAACGTCGTTACTCTCTGGCAGCTAATATATGTGCGCATAACGATTTGTCTGGCATTTACTCTTACGAACAGTACTAGCGTAGGAGCTTTCTTTTTTTTTTTCCCCGTGAATATTGGCCCTGACACGTAGATATAGGCGGCATTCACACGACAGGACAGATCGTCGATTCGGTTTATGGATGAATATGACGCAGCTCAGTGCAGCCGAAGCCCGCCGCATTAATAACTCATTTTGCGAAGTTACCGCAAGCGAAACACGAGACTTGAAGAAAGGGACAACACGAAGCGGTGCTGACAACTGATGATTTAATGAAACGAACGCCGAGCTTATATAGATCAGACGCGCGTGTGCACCCGAAAAGCAACATTGCTTTTTAACAACGTTTTAGGTTGCTTTTCGGGTGCCCGCGCGTGTATGATCGATATGAGCTCGGCGTTCGATTCATTAAATCATCAGTCGTCAGTACCGCTTCGTGTTGTCCCTTTCTTCAAGTCTCGCGTTTCGCTTGCGGTAACTTCCCAAAATCATGAATCACCAACTAGCCTACACCCATGCTCTGCTATGTTGCAATAATAAACGTCGCAGACGAGCCGCTAGTGGCGGGATTTGTTGCAGCTCAGCCACGCCACGGTCGTCTGAGACTGAATCAGGGATCCATCCTGACGTGTGAATCCAGCTATACGCATTAAGCTTATGTGCTGCGCCAGTGTGTGAAAGGGCATGCTAGATTTCTAATTAAAGCCAATAATGTTCATTGGTCCCACGCTGGAGCGAAAAAAAAATCCTATGCCAGTGTTCTCATCGCCAAAAATACAGAAAATAACAATGAGTGTGGTTCAGGGTCCGTATTTACTAATAGTCCATATGATATAGTTGTTCGCAAGAGCAAATTCCACCCGATTCTGATGCTGGACATAACGTTGGCGAAGGAGGCCGGTCAATTTCAAAGTGCATTTACGAAATAAGAGCTTTGCGAATTTATCCGCTAACTTCCACGGTTGCAAGAATCGCTATTAGAAAATAAATCAAGCGTTCGCTTCCGTACCGGTGCAAAGTGTATGTGCGTAGTTCTTTACGCATGGCTGACATTTACAGCTAGTGATTCGGTAATTTAACATTACATATACAGCAAAAGCCTTACGTTAGTTAGCAGGTATGAGTGCCACTATATTCTAGATTTTAAAGAAATCGTGAGAACAAGGCCGTGTATTAGAAAAAAAACGATACGTTAGAATTGTTCGGAAGAGAAAACTGCAACCAATCCCAATGCTGGACATATCATTAGCGAAGTTGGCTAGCCAATGGCAAAGAGCACATACGAACAATACGATGGCTTTGCTAATGTGGCCCCTAATTGGTAGTATTGTCTATGTTCCAAAATGCTAATAGTCGGACCATGTTACATTAAATGGGAATAAATTATTTGTGCCGGTTGAGGGGACAGAAAAATAAGCGCACTGACGGCTACGGAGCTCTGGTGCGATTATTAGCCGAAGTGCGCATGCAAATTCAGCATTGTGG
The DNA here is from genome assembly GCF_050947875.1 of Dermacentor variabilis. NCBI lineage: Eukaryota > Metazoa > Arthropoda > Arachnida > Ixodida > Ixodidae > Dermacentor > Dermacentor variabilis. Next base: position 275,374,394 of record NC_134568.1, on the reverse strand, counting down.
TACTTTAATGGCATTAAATCGAAGTGTACGGTGGCGTACGTGTATCTGCAACGCAGAATGTAGTAAGATAGAACGACCTTTGTGTCGCGCCACTGCTTGCCTTTAAGACACGGTGGATGCTCGGGCCCAGAGCTGATTTGGTGCACAGTTTGATTGTCGAGCAGTGCGGAATGATTTTTTTTTGTCAGCATTCATCTCAGAATAGATCACTAAGTATAAAGAACATCGGGATAAATAAGCTTAATCTAAAGAAGACTATGGCACGTATTCAAAAGAAAACTCTTATGCCAAAAATGTTCGTAAGAGCTGATGCCAGCCATTGGTGCTGTCGGGCACATTATTAGCGAATGCGGTCGGTCAGCGGCACACACCATTTACGAACGGAAAGCTTTATGAATTCGGCGCCGCATATGGACTTAGAGAGAAAAAAAAACCTACAGAAGGACAGGCCGTGTACGGAAGCGACATGAGGACATTAACACATATGAATTACTTGGATTGCGCAGGTAAGTGAAAACTAAAATCAATGCTTCTCAGTTTTTCATGAGCCCTAGGTTTTGTTGCGGTAGCTATTCACAGACCCTATAACGAGGATTTCAAGTGTGACGGGGGGGGGGGGGGGGGGGGAGGAGGGCTCACGGGCCTTATTTTTAAATGTAACACTGGTATGGTTTCATATCGTTCCTAGGTTTTTCTGCAGTGCTCTCACACCTCCAATTTCGCCCCGACATTCCAGGTTCTAAAAGCGAATAACAGACATCGTGTGCAGGTACGAGGATACTACAGCATCCATGTATTACGCTTCAGATGTTACGCATGCTAGCGGATGCGCAACACTGTGTGAAGCCGTGACTGCTAGTCACAGATTTCCAACGCATTTTTTCGCGTGGTCGTCGACCTCTGCGCGCCAGCACGCGTGATCTCGGAGATCATGTATACAAACGAATAAGAAGCTATATAAAGTAAAAACGAGTGTTTGCGTAGCGCAATATCTACGTAAAAGCCTCAAAATAACTTTATCGTGTTTAACATTTCAGAGTGTGTCTATGACGAGTGCCACGCTCGAAAAACGCTGAAACAGAACGTGTCTTCAGGTTAAGAGGCGTCAATAAAATTTGTTTTCCACCCAATCCATAAACCTCAATGCATAATTAAGACATCGTAATAATTTAACCACGCGTACGCTACCTCGTGATTGCGCATTGTAACTTCGGACCACTGACGTAACTTGCCATGCCATCGACCGCAATATAAATGGCAGGACTGTGTCAACTCTTCATGACTTTTTTTCAAAGGTAATATCAGTCTGGAGGTTCTCACATGTTGATTCTTTTCGCAGGAAGGCAGAACACATGTATTTGCAAAGAACTTCGAATACCTTGCCTGATTCTCCACAAATGTCAGAGATTTGTAGTGTAACTCTTTGCTATACGAAAATACAACTTGATATAGCTACCCACATCATTGCGCTAACATAAAATGGGCAGCCGTATGCCGAAGTAAGTGCATCAGGTGGATTACATATCAGTGATGATTGCTTCTGTACTCTCGACAAATTTGAATGGCTACGTTCGCGAGTAATTGTAGAACTGTGACACTCTGTACTTCGCTTACATGAAGCTTTGTTTCAAGCTCAGAACGGACGTTGTCGAGCATAAATGTTTGAGCAAGCGCTGGCAAAAACAGACGGGTGACGCTAGCGCAAAAGCACATCAACTGGAAAAGTTGGGACAGTTCCACCCCGCAGTAAAATAAGGAGAGAAAGAAAAAGAACAGGCGAGCGAAGCCACCGAGTGAGACGCCTTAACAAACACGCACTCGAGAACAAGGGGTTCGTTTCGTACAGAGCACCCGCTCCCGGTGCTCCCTGTTGCATGATGCTGGCCGGAGTAAACGAGGACCTTGGCCTTGTCACCCAGCTCCATTAGCTTGACGGGAGGGCTGAGATAGCAGGCAGCGATACAGCACCCGCCGGGACGTCCCTCCACTGGCATTCGGACATCGTTGGTTGAAAGAGAGGGCGAAGGCGAAGTGCCGGTGAACAGCACGCCCACGAAGCGCGGCCTAATTTCTCCCGCGAATTTTATCTACACTGGGTTATGCCATGAGTAGGGGGGAGTGCAGTTCGGACATTACGTTATGCTAGGCGTCAACGGTTAGAGTATGTGAAGGCTGGCGCACGCTTATCCTTCCGGCAATCGCATTTGCAGCGCCCACTCCCGGTGTTTTATCTCAAGGAAGCAGGCCTCGCGTACATTTCTTTCGTGCGTATTTTCGCGTCACCCTCGCCCATGTAGTGTAGCAAACCGGATTTGCTTGTTCTCTGGTTAACTCCTGTTCCTCACAGTTAGCTGCTCCCTCTCTTTCCATTTCTCTCTCTCTCTCTCTCTGCACACATTAATATGTAACCATTATAGGCCCATTAGCTTACTCCCAGTATTATATGAAACATTCACCAAAATAGTCTCCAATAAAATAAGGGCAACACTGGACTTTAGTCAACCAATAGAACAGGCTGGCTTCAGGAAGGGATACTCTACAATGGATCACATCCATGTCATTAATCAGGTTATCGAGAAATCCGCAGAGTACAATAAGCCTCTCTATATGGCTTTTATAGATTACTACTGCTAGTATCTATAGATACTGCTAGTACTAGCAGTATCTATAGATACTGCTAGTATCTCAGTCGAGATACTAGCAGTCATAGAGGCATTACCATCATGCAATTGACAAGGGGCAAAACATCATCTACCAGTGAATACCGGGTCACGGCGGAATTTCGGAAAATCACAGTGCGGATGACGCTGCCCGGTCGGCCCACGATGGTGCCCATATTATACCCATACCACTGTCAAGAACAGATGCAGCCACAAGTCTTCGCTCCCTCACACGCAAGCTTACGCAAACTCTGTGGAACACCAGTGAATTCACGAACGCACGTCTTCACAGATTGGATCCACGTTTGCAACTCCATCTTCCACCAGGGTTACCACGAGCGGAAGCAACACTTCTGTACCGCCTATGGCTCGGCATGGCATTCACGAACTCCTATTCCTTCGGCATTGGAATGGTCGACAGCCATTCGAGAAGGCGATCGCGCACGTCCTGTGGGGCTGTCCACGTTACAATATGCCAAGAAAGGTGCGCGTGACCGAGCTGGAAAAACGGGACAATCGCCCTTTCACAGAAGAAAAAGTTCTAGGACACTGCTCCAGACGGGTTTCGGCACTAAAGGCCTTAAGGGCTTTGCTGATGTTTTTATGGGCCTGTGAATTATTCGACGCCTTTGACTGTTGTTGCGCGTAGACTCGCGTTACTGTGTGAATTTTTCTTGTTTTTCTTTTCTCGCTTCTTTCTCCTTTTACTCCCGTTACCCCTTTCCCCAGCACAGGGTAGCCAGCCGGTATTTACAGTTGCTGACCTCCCTGTCTTTCCTTCCCCTTTTGTCTCTCTCTGTCTCTATGTAATCAAGGAGTACAGAACGCTTGCGTAAATACCTTGGAAAATATCTACAGAGGTTCTGCAGCTACCTTAATTCTACACAAGAAAAGCAGGAAGATACCTATAAAGAAACGGGTGAGACAGGGAGACACAATCTCTCCGATGCTATTCACTGCGTGCTTGGAAGAAGTATTCAAGCTATTAAACTGGGAAGGCTTAGGAGTAAGTATCGACGGCGAATATCTCGGCAACCTTCTGTTTGCCGATGACATTGTTCTATTCATCAACAATGCAGACGAGTTACAACACATGATTGATGACCTTAACAGAGAGAGTGTAAGAGTGGGGTTGAAGATTAATATGCGGAAGGCAAAGATAATGATGAATAGCCGGGCAAAGGAACAAGAGTTCAGGATCACCACTCAGCCTCTATAGTCTGTGAAGGAGTACGTTTACCTAGGTCAATTAATCACAGGGAACCCTGATCATGAGAAGGAAATTCTTAGAAGAATAAAAATGGGTTGTATCACATACGGCACACATTGTCAACTCCTGACTGGAAGGTTACCGTTATCATTGAAAAGTAAAGTACACACTAAGTGCATTTTACCGGTGCTGACATGTGGGGCAGGGACTTGCAGGCTGGCAAAGAAGCTTGAGAAGAAGTTAAGGACCGCGCAAAGAGCGATGGAACGAAGATTGCTAGGCACAACGTTAAGAGACAAAAAGAAAGCGGTTTGGATAAGAGAGCAAATGGGTATAGACGATATTCTAATTGACATCAAGAAAAAGAAAAATGGAGCTGGGCAGGTCATGTAATGCGCAGAGTAGATAACCGTTGGAACATTAGGGTCATAAAATGGATACCAAGAGAAGGGAAACGCAGTCGAGGACGGCAGAAGACTAGGTGGAGCGATGAAATTAGCAAATTCGCGGGCGCTAGTTGGAATCGGTTGGCGCAGGACAGGGGTAATTGGACATCGCAGGGAGAGGCCTTCGTCGTGCAGTTAACATAAAACAGGATTATGCTGCTGATGATGATGCTGATGATGCTGATGTACCAGAGTACGCTAATGAACTCTAGCGCCCTATCATGCAGCAGATCATTTGCTTTACTGCAGTACCTGCTGCGTAAGCCAGGGACAGAAATTTTGCAGCGACAGCTGTTGCAGGGACTCTGCACTTGTATCCGCGGCTACGCGATGGTTCATTGCCGTAAGCCGTTGTTGTAGTAGCTTACCGTTAAGAATGGCCATCAATTCTGTCTTGCTAACGACAAAACGAAACGTTTAGAAAGTATTAAAGAACTAATGTGCCTCAGCCGGTATCATAGCTGGGATATTCACTTCTACAAAGAGACATTCCCTAAAACGCTCATGTACGCGCTGTTCGGTCGCGTGAAAAATACTAGCTGGTCAGAATAATTCCGGAGTCCGCGGCTGCAGCGTCTCTTGTAGTGCCGGTGTTGCGTTCAGGGGTGAAACTACAGCAAAAAAAGGACAAATCACAGTTACTTCTCGCCAAACGACTGTTTAACGTGCTTGTTAAAATGAAAGTTTTGTAACCGCTACCGCAAGGTTCGAGACGAGCGTCGAAGAAATTAAGACACCCTACCCCGTTGAGGGAAACCGTTTATCTGCATTGATCTCGCTGTCTAGCCGCACCACAAGAAAACTGCGCCACCAGAAGATTGACGAAGCGTGAGTGCTATGAGCAGTATTTTCTCAAGTATGCGGTGTTCACTATGTATAATTTCTGAAACAGACGCTATGCGAAACGCAGTCATTCTTACTGCGCCTATATACTCTGCTAGCTGTAGTTGATTCGCACCTCCGTACGAACTGGTGAGGTCGCCTTATCGACTGTTTTTGACCAGTACTACAATACGACGATACTGCATTTTTTTTTCTTTTTGAATGCTTAACATATTTGTAAAAGCCGAAGTAATTGCTACCGATGACTTCTGATGCGGTGGGATATGCAAAACATTACCGTGAAATGTTCAGCTTGTGCGCAACCTGTACGTACGTCACAGCAATACGAGTTATGGCTTCCATGTTTACTGATAAACTTAGTCAATTTTCAGCCTACGCTGTGTACACGCACATCCGCGTCAGCCACTCACGCCAGGTCTCACTGTGATCGCTCTAACTCTCAATTCTTGTTATGCACTTTTGATAAATACAATGTGTATCTCTTCGTACTATGCAGGTATCCAACGACATAACGCACGTAATAAAACCAATTTTGTGCTTCATGCTACACGTGCGCCTGTGGCCAAATTCGCGAGGCTTTTCGTTCTTAAAAACTGTTTGTCAATGGCGGGCCACCTTCGCTAATAATAGTTTTGCCACCACGACTGGCCGGCGCCTGTCCTACTATCTGTTCTAGCTTACGCAATACTTTTGTGAATACAGGGCTTGGGCTAAACTTAGCATTTTGAATTAACGCATTGTTGGCAAGAAAACATCACGCAGGCATTGACGTCAATGAAACTGCGACCTTTGTCCGTGGCTTTAATTTCTCTGTGTTACAAAAAAAAAAGAAAACAGAAGACGAGACAAAGAGGGCGAATTGTGCTTCCAACTAGATTTGTGATTCGTGAAATCAGCTTAATCACTGCTTCTTCGCCCCCAGCTAAGAACAGTCAACATGCATGCGCACTTTGCACGTGGCTCTACGATATCGGCGCCAAGATTCCAAGTCGCTCTAACTAACGGCCGTTACTGGCCCAACAGTGGTGGACAACAAACAGCGCCCTCGTGTTCGTGCTCCTGTCACGGCGACGGAACCATAGCGTGGACAAGGTCATCATTGTCGTCATTTCCGACCTCTAAGCATCCTTCGAAGAGACTCGTTGAGCTAAGCCAGTAGAACGGCCGGCGGCATGCTTGTTGGCAACATTGCCAACATTGCCAATTTCAAATAATAAATTGTAGCGAAGAAGACAGGCGCATAGTCAACCCCTGGCTCGAGGATAGAGCTCGCGCTCTCGGTACCTGACGCACAACCAACAGACCTTGCTTGTTTATCCTTCTGGCTCCGTAATTAAATCGCGTTACATATTTGGTGGTGGCGCATGAGCGGTGTTGCGTTGCACTATGCCATGGTTGGTCCGTGCCGGAGGTTTGTGGCGAGCCTCTGTTACCCATCGCCAGGGGGCAAGGTGTTGATCAGCGCATGCATGAACGATGTCGGAAGAATTCGAGTACTCCCGGCTTACATCCAAGGAAGAGTAACATCTATGTTCACCTGGGGCTGAAAACCTCGTCAGGTGAACAGGAGTCATACTGAAATGGCTGGGGGCTGTTGTACGCCCTTGTAATCCAACTTCTTGGAGGCCTTGGTATGTAAGTGCCTTCCTTGTGAGAGAGTCAGTTACCGTGCTGAGAGGGCTGGGCGTTTGGTGCGTGCCCCTGTAATGTAGCTCACTGGAGGCCACAGCACGGAAGTCGAATCTCGTAAGTCGGTCCTGGGGAGGGGCCGGCGAACATTCATGGTCCAGAGGTGCCTGAACGATGCGGATGGTTGCGCGTCCGCCTAATCCAACTTGGGCGGAATCGCGACGCGAGTTCTTCCCACCTCCACAAGGCGCGTCACAGGCAACGTGGGAGGGGATCCGGGCGCCTGCACGGCTAAGAGGCGCTTCGTGTCTAGAGTCGGAGGACCACAGCCGCAGTGAGGAGGGAAAAGGTCATACCTATTAGACATTAGGCGCCCGGCAAATCCTGCGCGGGCTGTCCACCCCCTCCTGCATTGTTGTTGTGTGGAATGTGCCGGCTACGATGGCTTCGTGTAACACTGATCAGTGACCACACTTCCGCCTACCCGAGGTGTTGCATAATTCTGGTGGGTTTTCTTTGTTGCTATAAATAAATAAATAAATAAATAAATAGCAGTTGCTGCTTCAAATTTTCATCATTCTTATTGATTCCAGTGGTTAGATTAGAAGTGGGGGAGAGGGGGGAGGGGAGGCTTAGTCACGACCGAGCTCGGTTGTCCTTCCGCACAAGCGCACAGAAACGCCAAACAACAAAGTTAGGAAACTTAAAGCCAACTCACTGCGCGCGCGCACACACGCACCCGAAGCATCACCACACAGAGTTTTTCAGTAAGGTTGGCGGCCTTGCTGAACAGCGGCAACGCTCTTGTCATGGCATGCATGCAATATTTCGGCGGGACACAAAGCGAAACCACAGATCAGGATTGTGATTGGTATGCGCCATAATATAAAGGAAGAAGCAGCTCGATTTTAAATGCACATGCAGTGCGGTTTTGTCGTCTTCGCACTTAACAACGTGAAAACAACGAAACACAGAATGGAATGTGGACTTGGCGCTCGACGAGCGTTGGTTTCAAGCTGAGATTTCATACAGACGAAAAGTCAATTGATGCCACTCTCGAAAAAAGAAAACGCCAAATATATTCTACAGGACATCTTGGTTATTATTGCAGATAGTGAGAGTTTTTGAAAAGGGGAAAAAAGTTTCATGAGCGCTTGCCACTCATCTAACTATTTAGAGTGCTTTTTTTCCTGTTTTTAGCTGCGCAAAATATTTAAATATCGCCTGTGGCAGAAACCACAATTCTAACACTTATACCAATTTATTCGATGATGCGGCCATTACGTTCAAGAGTAATCAAACGCGGAATTGAGTAATTCATGAAATTTCGTTAATTAAGTTTTTTTTACTAATGAAATTACAGTACGTGTTGCAATCTATGAATGGTAGCTAGTCAGCTTCCAAGGTGTATCAACATGTAGCGAATTCTGAAGATGGCAACGGTTTAGTGACATGTACTGTCAAACTTGCGGTAAAAATGCACTGTTGTTCCCCTTAACTTGTGATGAAAACGCTGTTTTATTCATTGAAGCACTAAAGTAACTGGACCACCAATACATTTTGTCGGATGTTTTGAAGATTCATATCTCAAAACTGGTATAGTTCTGAAAATTTGTTTGAATGGGATACGCCTTGCAAACTCACCGGCTACGATTTGTAAATTACAATATGTGCCGTAAAGTAAAAACATTCAGAAAGGTAATTAGGACAATTAAGTTAATTATTGAACTAGGCATCTTTATTTCTCGTAGAAGAAAATGCCCGCCAGATTGAGTAATTTAGTGCGAGGTTTACGTGTGTGCTATCTGCCATAGGCGATTCCCAAAAATTTGGTGCGGCTAAAGAAAAAAAGTACACCCGTTATAATTGAAACACTGAACAAATCCAGGTTTCTTTTTTTCTTTTTTACCAATTCCTCTGATACCACTGCTTATGCTGAGGCGAGCGCATGTATTCTATAACTAAGCAATCTCTTCGCTTTTGGACCACGGTATAAATTTGCCTTTCACAAGTACTAAATCTTAGTTTGGTGTCAGCGCTCATCTCCCGCATGTCCCTGTATTTCTGCGCGTTTGCCTTGGTAAGCTTAGTTGTGAGTCATACAAACGCGCCCAGCTTTTCGTTTTTGTAATTATATGCTTAGCAATGAAGGCCTTAACCTTGACGCCCACTTGAACGTACGCGTTCAAGCGGTGCAGCTGTTAGCCACGCAGAATTCATAACTGAGGGCAAGTGACACGTTTTTGGACCAACTCCCTGCTGGCACGGCCGCTCAGGACGGCGTGGTGCAGTTGGCAAGCTTTCACCGGACATTCCGCAGTGGTGCCAGACCCACCACCGGGGCCCGCAAATCTTAGATACGCGAAGCTGCAAGCCACGCACGCGCGATGCCAGAGCGGCTGCGCCCCTTCAGGAGCCCCGCTTAGGCCACCGAGCGCAACGGCAAGTAGCCGCTCAGATTTCGAGCCAGTCAGCGCCTACAGCCGAGAGAAATTAATTCGTAACAGCCCAGCCGTGCCCAAGGAGCCAATCCACAAGCGCATGACAAACATTTCATGACCACCGAGACGCGCGTCGAGCGGAGCGGTGAGTAGGTGTGTGTGTGTGCCTCCGTGTGAACGGGTTTTCTTAGCTACGGTAGACTCGCGCAATGGGCTAAATCGCTGCTTCGCCTCGCGTGAGGAGCGAGACGTGGCACATTGGCACGGAATCATGAGGCGAAGAACGGCGCCACCAGCTGCTCGCTGCACGTTTCCGGGCCGCTGAACCACGTCCCACCCGGAGCGCGGACTGAAGCATCGATTTGGTCCGTTGTGTGGCGCCACCTTTATTCTATCAAAACGCATTTTCAGTGAACGTAGAGTAGCAGCGTCACTTTAGACTGCTTCCGTCATTAGCACTGAAAACGTGGGCTACAAGCAGTAGCAAAAACAAAGGGGAAACCTGAATTCCAACAGGTTTTTTTTTTTTTCGTGAATCTAGCCGCTGCAGCATCTAACGATGCATCGTAGCTGCCAGAATCAGGGCTAAACGTGGAAGGATTGTTTCGAGGCACAAAATATTTTACAACTACTGGTCGTGACACGTCTTCTTGAAGTCGCTCTGCATATACTGTCACCAGCTTAAATGTAGCGCACTCGTACGGCAGTGACGTTGGCGGAGGTGGAGGGTCACTTAGGTTAGTGTTTTGAATACTATGTGTGAGAACAACCTCTACCGATAGAAACACGTTAGCATCAGACTGAAGTGCGTTTTCAAATAAAGTTCCAGCTACGCCGTGGTATCAGTAGCCTGAAATATGTTATGATGCGACTCTTTTAGTCGTGTGGGTGACTCTCATTTCTCTTCGTGTTTTGCCTCTTCTTTTTCTTTATCCCTTTCTTTTTTCTATGACAAAAATTATGTTGCACTACAGTAAGGTGTAGAGATGAACAAGGTTTTTGGTTGGTTTTAGCTTCCTCCGTGTGGGGGAATGAGAATTGTGAGATCCCGTGGCGAGCGTTTTTGGCGCCATGTCCGACAATGCTACATGTATATGGTTTTTGAAGGCATGAACCGTTTGTTTGTGGCACAGCGGCCTGGTTTAAGACCGGTGCGTAAGCTGCGAAGCCCTCCTGCTGGAGATATTGCTTTAATAATGACACAGCTGAGAGAAGACCTCTGTGTAACGTCATTTCTTTATTTAACGCAATATAGGTGCTGTAAATATCCTGCGCGGTTTAGTAAAAAGTCATGCCTCTGTAAAGATGAGCGGATTTCCACGTTCATTTGGGAAGCACATCAGTATGTGAGGCAACAACCGGTGCCAAAGGTGCGAACGGTGCACATAAAAATGATTTGGAAGATTGTGTTTCCGCCTTTGCATTGGTTATGAATATTTTGAAACACAAAGATTAATGGGGTAGAACTTCTCAAAGATGCTATTGTCATGACTTGTATAACGAAGAAAGGGAACAAAGATGCCCAAGACGTGTCCTCAAATTGAGTGAAGGTTAAACAAACACCAGCTCGAAACAGTAAGCAAGACGGTATCTGACTGGCTATTAGCCAGCACAGAGGACAATGGAACAATGATGATAGAAGGATAGCTAGAAAGAAGTTGGCACAGGCGCACAGACGCCCAAGAAAGCACTATGTGGTGTGAGAAGCGTCCGCAAAAGAAATTGAGGTTGATAATGTTTGAAAGAAAAAATGGCGATAAGATCGTGGCGCTTTCTTAGGAGGACAGCGGACACCTTGTCTTCAATTCTATTTCACCAAATCAAAGGTTGGAATTTTCAGTTCAAGGCGGAGATCAAGGACTAAGCCTTCATAACTCTACTCCTAAGCAGAAACAGAAGTAAAAAAAAGGTAACCAGCGAGAGCACAGTTCAATGCAATTGTGCCATCACGAGTGCTGAAACATAAAATAAGCTCGTCCAAAGTGCCTTCACAGCTAAGGTGTTCGAAATGATCTCTTGCTGGAGCGTACGGTCAGGCGGGGTTAAGGCTAGTTGCGAACTATCCCATGCTACAATACACATGCCTTAAAATTGTTATTCTTTTTTCAATCATGCTGTACGCTAAACTCACGGTAGAAGAAATAACGTTACATGGAGGTCACTGCTTGCAAGAAGCACGTCCTATGCAGATCAGAAATTAATCAGAGTAACATTCGCCACTTAAACAGTTAACGCCATAACGGAATCAGTTCAGAGCACAGAGAGAACACTCTCTTCTATAAGAAGTTGCAAATTTATGCAAATATGATTAAAGAGCAGTCACCAGAAATGGAATGCTACTAAAACTGGAAATGGCTCTCCGCGGCACAGTAATCATTCTGAGCTCCGAAGTTATGAACTTCTTACTTCCTATTGCAACAACGTGCCATTTCTACAGGAACTCCCTGTTGCCTACTTGTTTCATTCACTTCTTGTTTTCAGTCACCTACTTCTTCATCAGCTGGTGGGCGTTTATACCTCTGTCAATCGTGTTGTGCCCCCACATAGGCCGACCCAGTTTCTTCTCGCCACCCGTGTTATATACGTCATTGCCTTCTTGCAGCTGTAGATTTCGTTTCTTCCGATTGCATACCTACAAAGACAAAATTTATAGTTTCATCCGTGTACATAAACGTCCCTCTAAATGTTGGGTCCAAACCCCCCACTAGAACGGACAAGAAGGGATATTTTTGTTAAACTGTGAGCATTCTCTGACTCATTAAAAAGATACCGAGCGAAGCGAAAACGCTGTCGGAATGCACGAACAGGCATTTCTCTTTTAGTTTTCGTTCCTAAAAACTGTGTTATCAGCCGGTCGCCTTTGTTTTGTTATGTGGAAGCACAGTAGGTAAGTTATTCACAGTGTGTGTTTACAAGGGTAGCAAGCCTGGCTAGCATGAAAGCTAGCCAAGATCAAGCAAGGCGCGTCATCGTCATCAGATCAGGCAGTGGCCGCTTATGGGTACGCCCTACTGAATCCAAGGGTCGACATCATCTTCTTCGAGTAGCACGCAGCATGAGCCGCGACGCCACTAAGGACCCACAGCAGAGGAAGGGTGGTAATGTTTGAGTCTCGAAACGTGGATGACGTCGCTGGACAACGCAACATGAGATGTAGTGAGACTGGCCGACACAATCTAGTACGCGACGTTAGTCACTTGTCGAAGGACGCGGCATGGGCCCGTGTAGTGAGGAAGGAGCTCTTCAGAAAGGCCCACGCCTAGAGAGGGGGACAAAGGCAGCACGAGGGCACCTAGAGCAAAACGTTCGCCGCAATGTCGCTGGTCGTAAAGGCGTTTCTGATTGTCTTGGGAAGAAGAAAATCTACTACGTGCTTCATCAAGACGGCATGTTGGGCCAATTGGTTAGGATTTATTGTAAGGTTCGTAACAGCGCAACGCAAGACATGGACAAAAGGAAGGGAAGAACGACTACACGGAGCTGACTCTCAACTGATATTTTATTGAAGATATATCTAACTTATATATAGGCACCATTTCAAAAACCATGACATGCACGAGACACAGAGATGTATCGAGGCAACTGTGACTAATTGACGTATAGTCAAAAGGGACAAAGATAACGCAGTTACTTCTCATGAAGAGTGATAGACGGTTCGCTGATGCATGCCTTGCCCCTGATCTTTATATTGTAAGCCTCAGCGATTTCTCTTGTCAATTGGCTCTCGTGTTTATAAATGACATCAGTTTTTTTTTTTAATAGGGACGACAACCGCACGACTTGCAATGCTCCGGGAGATGAAGTGGCGCAACCACTTGAAGAAATAGCTCATGCTCCCTAAGTCACGCGACTTTATAAACACGCGAGCCAATTGACAAGAGAAATCGCTGATGCTTACAATATAAAGATCAGGGACAAGGCATGCATCAGTGAACCATCTAGCGCTCTTCATGACAAGGAACTACGTTACCTTTGTTACTTTCGATTATAAGTCAGTTGGTCATAGTTGCCTCGATATATCTCTGTGTCTCGTGCATGTCATGGTTTTTGAACTGGTGGCTATATATATATGATAGACACATCTTCAATCAAATATCACTTGAGATCGAGTCAGCGCCGTGTTCTCGTTTTTACTTTCCTTTTGTCCGTGTCTTGTGTTGCGCTGTTACGAACCTAACAATGAATCCTAACCAACTGGCCCAACTTGCGTCTTGATACAGTATATTTTGTAAGACTCAGGGCTCTTTTCTTTGTGTCAACTCGAGCCTTCAGGACCCAGTCTTTTTGGCAGCCATCATAGCCATGTGCATATGTAGGACCACAGTTGCGTCTGGGCACGTCAGACAAGGGGTCCGCCCAGCCGACGTGCAGTTGTGCGGGTGGCTCAAAGCTTCTGTTGGACATTCACGAAGGTTGTGCAAAATTCTCAAGTCCGAGTCGTGGCAACAGGTTAGAACTCTTAAGGACTTGCTTAGAATCGCGTGTGCAAATTCTCTACCGAGTGCCCCACCTTCCCGCCAATATGGGCAGTGGTGCAACATAGCTGATTCCACCAGTAAATTCCTCTGGCGCACTGTTCGACCTACACTCCCGGTGAAGAAAAAAGGAAAACATGTACAGGGTCATGTGCTTAACCTGAGCACGACGCTTATTCCGGAGGAAAACAAGCGGGTATTGGGTCTCGGCCCGAAGTACTGCATCGAACTTCACCTGACCGCCTTTGAGAAGGTGGCCACAGCAAGGACGGTCTCAAGACGTGCCAGATATGACGAACGTTCAAGGTGTGTTTCAGAGTGAGTAGATACCATTGATAGGACAGGAAGAGGCGTAGTGGTAAGGACGTGTTTACCCCTAGTTCATTTTCTGTGTGAAAATAATTTGCATGTGTTAGTAGCAGAAAAAGAAGGGTACTTATTCGCTGTCATGAATTCTGATGTGTATTCACAAAAGTCTGAGGATGCAATTCTTAAACATTTCAAAGGTGTAAAGGTTAAGGCTGCGAAAGTCAAGCAGCAAGTACTATCTTCGTTGGAAGAAATGAATTTGCAACGTTTAGTGACCAGCGTAAAGAAAGAAAGAAGTCTGGAACTACAGGTTTTCTTTACTGTGAAATCGCACAAGGTTGCCATGCCGTTCCGGGCCATAGTCTCGGAAAATGGTAGTTGGCAATTATTTGTGTCGAGATTTCTACAGAGGAATCTTGTGCGCTTAACAATATTGTATCCTTTCCGGATAGCCAATTCGGTTACTGTGTCCAAGTACCTGAAAGACAGTTCGTTGAACAACCGGTGTGCCTTCAGCGTAGATGTGAAAAAGTTATATTACTTCCTCCCACATGCCCAAGTTATAAAATGTGTTAAAGACTGCATAGTGTGTGACAATGATTAATGAGCCTTCATTAATGGTTGCGGTATTTCAATAGAAGTCTTCCTTGAATTTCTTTCCCTTTACTTGAGATCTACCTTTGTTTCATGGAGAAGGGGTCTGTATATACAAAAATCTACGGTATGCATTGGCTCGTGTGTAGCTACCCTCATTAGCGACATTCTTCTAGGTTATATTGATAGGCAACGAGAGGGCCTCGTTGATAAGCTTTCCAATAAGGTTTCCCGCTATGTTGATGATTTTGTTATATTTTTTAATAGTGACATTCACCGCGAGTGTGTTGGTGAAATTTTTACGGTACTCAGGCAGCACGGCATGGGCCGCGGGCAAGAAGCCGAACTGCGAAAGCAGCAACGCGACGATGTGAGACGGGCATTACTAAGTGTGTACTAAGCTTCCAACTTCACGTGTTACAGGAGTGTACCATCCTGCCGAGCTTTTTTCTCTTAAGTAGGCATCCCGACCCTGTTCGTCAGCTGTGTTAAGCAACTGGCTCACGTAAAAGACACAATCAAGGGATTCAGTGCGCGAAGAGTCACAGTCGGCCACAGGGTACCGGGAACAAGAAACCGCATCTTTATGCAGGCTCCCTGTCCTGTATACGACCGAGTATGTGTACTCCTGCAGGCGCAGTGTCCATCAAGCGAGTGTGCCTGTAGGATCTTTCATAGAGGCGAGCCAAGAGAGGGCATGGTGGTCGGAAACTAATGTGAACGGTCGGCCGAATAGATAAGAGTAAAATTTTGTCACTACCCTTACAAGTGCGAGGCACTCACGTTCTGTAATTAATTTCGCTCCGATAGGGACAGCAGCTTGGCATAAGCGATGACGTAGTTCACTCCACGTTGACGTTGGGCCAAGACTGCGCCTATTACGTAACAATTCGTTTCAATGCTGACATCGGTTTAGGCTGATGGGTCGAAGTGAGCCAAAATGGGAGGCGTTGTTAGGAGTGTGATTAGCTCGAAGAAAGCCGCGGCTTGTGCAGGAATCCAGGTAAAAGGGACGTCTTGTTTAAAAAGATCTGTGAGTGGTTTCGCAATCACTGCAAAATTCTTCACAAACTGGCGAAAATAGGAGCAGAGCCCCATAAAGCTGCGAACATCTTTGTCAGACTTGGGCACAAGGAAGACTTTCACGGTTCGAATTTTCTCTGGGTCAGGTTGCACGCCCGTAGCACCTACAATATGGCCAAGTATCGTAATGCGGCGATGGCCAAAACGGCACTTCGATGAACTCAGCTGTACTCCTGCACGGCGGAACACGTCAAGAATCGCTGAGAAGCGTTCGAGGTATGTATCAAATGTAGGCGTAAACATGATTGCGTCGTCTAAATAACACAAGCATGTGTACCACTTGAACCCATGAAGCAGAAAGTCCGTCATTCGCTCAAATGTGGCTGGGGCATTACACAGACGGAAAGGCATGCCATTGAACTGGTAAAGCCCATCAGGAGTTAAAAGAGCTGTTTTCCCTCGGTCCATGGGGTGCACAGCAGTCTGCAAATATCCAGATCTAAAGTCGACAGAAGAGAAGTGAGCGGCACCATACCGACAATCAAGGGCATCATCGATTCGCGGTAACGTGTAAGTGTCTTCGTAATGTCGTTGAGGTGGCAATAGTTCACTCAAAAGCGCCACGATTCATCTTTCTCTTTAACTAAAGCAACAGGGTACGCCTAGGGACTGGAGGATGGGTCAATAATGTCCTGCGCAAGCATCTTGTTGGCTTCCTGGTGGATGACTCTTCGCTCAGACGCAGACACTCGATAGGGGCGTCGGTGAACAGGGCTGGCATGCGATGCACGATAACGGACGTCTAGCCCAAAGGCCGATTAGCGAAGTCAAAAATGTCTCGATACGACTCGACAACACGTCTAAGGGCTTCAGTGCGCTCACGGAAAAGGTCATAGATGATCATGCTGCGAATTTTGCGGCTGCCACATGTCATCGGCGTTGGAGTGCCCTTCTGAGGACATGTAGCCTCCAGTGCAAAAGCTCCTAGCTCGATTTATTTTAGGGGGCAAAGGTGTGCAACGCAAAGTCCCTGCCGAAGTACTTGCTTGATGAAGCCAAAATTCGCAAGTGGAATACAGGTTCTGTTAGCCGTAATGCTCAGGACCCTGTAGGGTGCAGCAACACCGTGCGTGAGCAGGACGTCAGTAAGAGGCGTCACGTAGTAGTCGCCATCTGGAAAAGCTGGCGAACATTACAGTTCACTGACAGAACATAACACAACAAAGTCGCTGCAAATTACCTAAGACGGAGGAGGTTGGTCACTGGAAACATAGAGGTGAGGCAGTTCAAGGCAGAGGACACCGGCGGAGCAATGAATCAGAGCGTAATCGGCAGAAGGAAAATCAAGTCCAAGTATGAGGTCGTCAGGGCACTGCGCACGGGACCATAAAAATTAGAACTACTTGTTAACCAGCAACGGTAAACCAAGCTGTGAACATAACAACAACAGCGAGTGTCGCACCGTCAGTGACATGTACGACTCGAGTCGTGGGAGGGGTCGTGGGAGGTGTAAGCGTCTCTTTCATGCGACGACGAAAACTGGCACTCGTTGCAGAGACGTGCGCCCCAATTTCAACCAAAGCTCTGACAGGGACGCCATCGATGTGGACTTCAAGAGTGTTCTGGCGGTCGCGTAAGGGCAACGGAGAATTTGGGGTCAAGGTCGACAGTGCACCTTCACCTCCAGAAACTGCGCAGTCTAGTTTTCCTGCGAAAAGCGACGGCTAAAGGACGGCGAAGGAGAGCGGCGGCGAGTGGGTGAACGAGATTGAAGGCTATGCGACGGAGGCGACTGGGTGTAGTCGGTACCTTCTTCAGGGACATTGGGTGCAGAGGATTCGGTGTGGGGCCGATAGCGGCTTGCAGTATGGAAGGGACCAGAGTAAGTGGGAACGGAACACGCTCCCAGCCTCCCTGTTCGTTTGCGTCATTCTTTGAGTATGGATCACCAACACGTCCAACAGTTCATACTTCTAAAGTAAGTCGGAGATGGGCTAGGGGACTGAGAGGGCCACTGGCTGCGGTAATAGCGAGCATTCTGTCCAGCTCGGCTGCAGCGGAAACAGATAGATTTATCATCGGCTGTTCTCCATTCGGACGGGTTTCTGGAACGATGAAGGGCGTGTGGTCGATGACGAGGCCTGTCCGCGGAGGCTAGGGCTGCGTGAGGAATAGAGAGTAAAGAAGAGGCCAAGGCTCGCAAATTTCTTGCTAACAGGGACCTGGATCAATGAAACAGCCACCGCCGAGGTGTCGGGCACCGTGGGTTTATAAGAAGCTGTATGTGCGGCCTTGCGTTCTCGGCGGACGATGCGCGACACGTCGTCTGATGTGGATGGTTGACAAGGACTTGCCTTGCAGGACGACGCTGCAGCGGTGTTCGGCAGCCGCTCGAACTGAGGCGAGATGTACGGCATTTCGCCCGCTCTAGACGAAGGCACACTTTGATGCAATGCATGAAAGAAAGCGTTACACAAAACCGAATACATATGGTCAGTTCAGTGACGTGAGAACTTTTTAAAAGGAGCTTACGTGCCGATCGTTAATGAATGTCACCACAAAGATCATGGCTTTCCTTGCCGTTTCCAGCCAAGTTTCAGCGTCATATTTTAGACCTATACTAGGGGACGGTACGGCAGGCAGACCAAGCACTTTCTCCTCCAGCCTCACCTCAAAAGTTCTGAAGTTGCTAGAATGTGTTGTATGCAATAAATAATGGCACAGTCACAAGAAACAGCAAATACGCATTGCACTGTCACCTCATGACATTGAAGACCTAAGTTAAACGAACACAATAAGATAACAGTGTGTTCAAAGGGGCTGGTTGGTTTATTTTCAGAATAATATAACTGAGCACTCAGAATTCACAATACGATAATCTGAGCACACAGAATTCATTTTTCGATAAAAATATATCGTGCATAGAGGTAGGACGGCGCCCCCCCCCCATTATGTGAATTTGCTAAATAAAATTTGAACAGTACGTCTTTATTTTCAGCTTTGTAAAACGTTAAATCTTAGAGAAAAAATTGTGTAATTAGAAATTGTGTCGTGGCTACTGATCTCTAGCCAGGAAACGACGGAACGTCGTGTGATTAATGGTAGATTTGTCTTATTCACAATTCAGTAGTGTACCACGTTCAATAATAAAAAAAAAATCAAAATTTACATTTGTACGCAAATGGCAACAAACTGTCCAAGAAAAAAAAATGCTCAAAGTAAGGCGGCTTAACGAAGTCTGTTACTCCATAACAACATATCCTCGTCTCTGGTGACACAGACGACTGTTGTGAATAGTGCTTGTGTTTCCTATTTCTACTTTTCGTAAGTTTGTGTTTATGAGAGGTAACGTGTTTCATAAGAATAGTAACAAATTGTTACCAAAAGCAGACATAGCGATAAGCGTAAAAAAAACTAATTTTTTTCTTCTTTGAGCCAGCTTTTGGAGAGCCTCGGTATCCGGCTTTCCCATTCCACTCACACTGCCTAGTACAAGTAGAAATATTTTCAGGCTGGTAGCTCTTATAAGACGGATTAGCTGCCATAAAAACAAAATACCAACAAAAACCAACAAAAACAAATATACCAAAAGTAAAAAGTCGATAACACCAAACACTAAATTCATAACAGCCTTCTGTGGCACCAGAAAGGGTGATATGGAGTGATATGCTTACAGACTTTGTTAAGCCCTGTTAACATGAACATTTCTTTTTTTCTTCAAGGTTTCCTCAGGCTGCCTATATTTAGAGCGCTGGGGATGCCGTATATGCCTTATCGCATTGGCCACGGTCAGCTTAGTGACCTGTGAACTTCTGAAAAAGAGATTACATGTCGGTCGTTAGTAAATGCGAGGACAATAGCCCTTCTTCAACAACCTTTCTTAAAGGTTTAATATCCATTAAAATACAGTAATGACGTGGGCAGAATACAGATTAACCTGTATCAATGCTTCCGTTCATAAGAAGTCGCTGCTAGGACCGTTGACAGGGCTTGTGTATCGCAAAATGTAATACGTCGCGGTCAATCGAGAGGCCAAGTCCGTGATTTTCCAGAGTGTCATTCGCATGGTTGTCTTCCTTTTGGGTCAAAACAGGAAGAACGCGCTTCATTTTGAAGGGAGCTAACAACGATCACACTACAAACGCGAAATTTCCGTTCCTAACAGGCTTTATCGTTTTTTTCCCCCATTTTTTCAGCAAACAAACCTGTGACTGCCTTGAGTGACTCCTGCAACATATCTCCTTAGCATTACGTTATGCGTGTTTGTGAACATCGACCTTTTTCGTTTTGCTCTTTATTTACGAGATTGCTGATGGGTTTATTGACGTGGGGTTTCTGCGAGAAACGTTATCATCGCAGTCATTTGTGACTGGTGTGACTGTTCTTTTCAGGTTGGCTGCACATTCATGTGAAGAAACTGATAAGAAGGAGAGAGAGGATAAGAAACGCTGAAGGAGAGGGGACGACTGTGTGTGCCATAGCAGCCGGTGGTGTGTCTGAAGTTCGTTTTCTTTGAAGGGATGAGTGCAGAAGTATGAAGGTCTGTTGCATATGGCGAAATAAACACAAACCATATGGAAGTGTATAATTAATTAATTGATTAGTGGCGTAATTGCCTTTCTGTAACTATTAATTAATTAATTAATCAGTAAATCATTGTCGTTCATTTACCGTACCCAGGAACAACAAATAATAACAACAACGACGACAACAACAACAACAACAACAACAACAACAATAATAATAATAATAATAATAATAATAATAATAATAATAATAATAATAATAATAATAATAATAATAATAATAATAACCTGTCAAACAACCACTGTAAGGACAAACTGGCTATGCTTGGCACAAAAGAATGCGATGTGATATATCGCGTCAATAGAACCACATTAAATTAGTTTCAGACGCGGATACCGTTCATGACATTCACAGCTTTCTAACGTTGAATTCGAGCGACACCTATGGCGCAAATTCAGAAGCAAGCCGAGGCAGGTGATGTTGTTATGCTGTTCTCTGAAACAGGTATATGCTTTATTTTCTTATTTCTTTCTTATGCGTCTGATTCTAAACTTAGCAGACTCCAGCTCTTCAAGCCGGGGTGTGGTGCCAAAAGTGAAAGTGACGTTCGAATACCTTGCTTGTACCCAAGCAACAACGTCATCGTTGCGTCAGAGAGGCTGGTTCGTTGAGTGACTGGCAGGGGGAAGCACCGGCCTAAAAATCACGGAAACTGGCGGAGGTGGCGGTCAAGGCGGTTTAAAAAAATTCCTAGAGTGGAAGCTCCTGTTGCTTCTTTCTTGAAGAGGTGAAGCCAACGCTTGCCCCTACTTCACTTCTGAATTAGGACGTGATGTCCGCTTAGAGATCAAGTGTACTCACTCAGTTATTTTAAATGCTGTGCTAATCAGAACATCTGCTTGTTCCCGACGAAAATATTATCTTCGCCTGAGTATTGATGACGTTATCGCCAATAAGATTTGCCAAGACATTCAGGCTTCATCCTAAAACCAGTAACCCAAAGGTACACGTCGACTAGTATCTGTACAACAATATAAGCCATGTTAAACTCACGAGGAATATGCGATAGGCGTCTCTTTTCATTCGCTATAAGATAACGTTTATAAAATGGCGCCGGTCTGGCTTCACCTTGGCAATATCATTCCTACACCAGCAAAACGTTTTTAAACCTCCTTGGTTGTGGTGTAGTTGCTTACATACCATAAATATGCAAGAAAATCTGGTTATGCGGGCTTTGTAAAACCCACTCTGACACCATTGGAATGCCGCTGTCTGGACGATTTGGCTTTGCGATGGTTTTCAGCTGAGCTGGCTGACTCCCACTTTCGGACGACAAATTGCCGAAAAATTGAAGACGACAAATTGCCGAATGCGTAATCTTCATTCATCAATCAGTTACCTTCCTTTCGTGTCCTCAAAATAAGTGTTTACTTAATTCTAGGAAACAATCTGACTAGTTTTGAACGTGTCTTCCTCTAAAACCTCGTGTTGGCTGTTAAATAACACTTTTATGAAACGAAATCTTTCCTAAAAGTTTGTGCTTCTTCAGTAATACACCTTGCATTGATGTTTACTCACTCATAGCAAATAAATAAATAAAGAAAAGGGGAACAAAAATTGAAACGGATGCACAGTGATCAACGATCTTTTCTCCAACTTAAGCGAGAGCGTCGCGGTGCTGTTCGCGTTCTGTGCAACTGTTTGGCTAAGTACGATTGCTCATGCTGTAAGCAAAAGTCTTGCATAATGATACGAGAAGAAAGAGAGAATATTACTTGCTGTTTTAGGAGAGGTTAAACCATCTTGAGCGTCGGAACAATAGTCGCCAGACGCGTCTTCAAGTGTCTTGGCTAGTCTAACTCTCCTACTTCCCGACATAACGATACATGCAAAAGCCCCGCAGGAAGTCTGTGCAAGGGATAGTACCGCGGTTTCCGCTCACTGTTTTCTTCCTTCTTCGGCAGCGACAATAAGTTTAGCAAGGTTTAATTTGGTTTTCCGTTACCGATAGATAGCGCGTACCCTCTGTGGGGCACTGACCAAGAGTCACATGGCGTTAGAAGCTTAGTTATACTTAAAAACAGCAGAAAGTTTTCTGAGAAAATGAATGATAAAGATCGACCGAAAAGTTAAATAAGAAAATCGCTTTCAAATAAAAAAATATAACGAAGACCTCCCCAGCTGAGCAAGCATTGACCGTGTCCAAGAGAGCAATCTCCGAGAGAAAGAATATCAGCATTGAAAAAAATTATACCAATTTGTCTGAACGATGCTTCTAATATATTTTTTTTGGTTAAAAGGTGATGGTTTGTCTCATCGTCTCCACAGAATGGGCACAAGCGGGGAGGGCGCCAATGTGCGTCAAGATGGTTTTGTTGAAAACAACAGCGCCAGTATGAACAGACATGGAGGTATAAAAAATATCTGTGTAAAATGCCGTTGTGTACATGTGCAGTGTGCGCGTGCCGACGGCTTGGTCGGTGCGCGCCGTATGGTAGAGCTGGTTGATGAAGCAGCCGGGACTGTGCGCCTGGGCCCAATGTACCCCGGATGCGTCCATGTCGTCTACCAGGCGATTCTCGAGTGCGCGTCAATCTCCCCTTTGGTTCACATCAGGGTTCACATCCTTAGCTCTAATCTCCCGATCTAAGGATGCGTTCCAACTTTGGCCAGCATTGAGATAGTCTGCGTTGACAGCTCAGACAGTTTCGAGCCCAATGAATGGCATGCATGTGGAAGGCCTCTCTGGGACTTGACGCCACCTCGCGTCGACAAATAAATAAATAAATAAATAAGATCACATATTTTTTATGGCTATTATTTAGGATTTTTTTTTTCTTTGTTCGCGAATCGATGTCCCGTCGCGCGCGAAGCACTGAGGGGAGGGCAGAGACGTGGGCGGGGGGGGGGGGGGCGTTCTACTCTGATGGCTGCTGCGTACAGCGCGCCGCGCAGGCACCCATATCTTGAAAGCGATCTGCAATGTGTGCTAAGTGCGCCGAGTGCTAGTAGCTTCGTACGCGCTGTGCTTTCGACGCTTAGTTCACGTTGAAGGGCGACGGAGCAGGAAGGTCAATTCACCCGTTGCTGCTGCCGCGCTTCCTCACTCCAGCCTTTTGATAGCGAGTCTCCCCGGTCATCGAGTGAGACGTGTTCATGTTTACCTGTGTGCGCGTGGCACCTTGCTTGTTAATTTATTTGGTAAGCGAATTTTTCCAAGTTTACACAGCCGATAAATCTACTATCCTTACTTCGTATAGCTGTCTACTAATTTGCTATCGCAATCAGTGATTCGCCTGTAGGGCGAAACTGCCACATTTTTTTATTCCGCTAGAGCAAAACGCTGGCGCCATCTGTCACGGCTACGGCGAAAGCATGGTGTTTAGCGTAGCTATGATAGGTGGCGCCACTGTTCCGCTGCAGTGAAATCGACATCCACATTGCAGCCGACACCCTCGTTGGATTTATTATAGGTAAAAATTGTAAGTAATGCCCGCAAACGCCTGACATTTGCTAATTAACTCCCATGCTCGCCTGGCTCTTCAATTTACGCATTACTTAATATTGTGGGCATTTATAAGACATTCTTTGTCATCTGTACATGATCATCATCATGTGGGGTTCACATGGGATTCTACTTCATCATCGCTTGTGGCGCTTGTGATCGGTTCGCCGCATCTCCGACGCATAATAAACGTCGTGATAACTGCTGCGTCACAGTATATCTACTTTCTCTGTATACTGAATCAATCTATAAAATTTGAACGCTTCGATGTATGTTTGAAGCCCAGAAGAGGAGCAGGAGGAGGAGGAGGAGGAGGCGGAGAAATAGACAGAAAGTCAGGGAGGTTAGCCAGTTCTCAGACTGGCTGGCTACTCTGTGCTGGGGAAAAGGTGTGTGGGCAATAAAAGATAATAGAAAAGAGATATTACAAAGAAGTAAATAAGAAATTTCAATGAAATCGAACGAGCATCGCACTATACCAGCAAACTGAGCCGTTCGTATGTGCAATGGACTTCTCACCTTATTTCGGCCAATTACTGAGCAGGGAAATGCAGGAGCAGGACTGACCTGCACACTGGAGGAAGGAAAGCGTAGGAGAGGCCCCGGTCAGCCCAGATGAGTTGAAGAGAGTGTGGCGGAAGTCACGTGGTGTTTTTCGCAAAGGAGCACTGGGACGGGTATGCCAAACATCCTGGTTGCCATAGCAACAGCGTTCGTGAAGCTCTTGCTGCTGCTCCCGGCCTCCGAAAAGTGACTTGAGAATTTTCAGCACAAAACGCGTGAAGTTCGTCAGACAAGCTGTGTTTGGAGTCTGGTATGTGAGCTTAAAAGTTGTGTTTCGGGCCTAGGAGTGTGAGTGTCAGTCAGCAACACGTAATCACGGCGCGGGTCTTCGTCATCTTCGTCAACGCGCCACGGAAAAACACAGGACCGCGTCTGCTTCCCTATAACTGTTACAGAAGTTTCGTAGGTTTTGTTTTGACGCAAGTCAGGAGCGCACACCTCCGGCGGCTCGTCACAACGCCAGTCCAAAACTGCCGCCTACGCGCTCCGGCGAGCTGGATGGAGACGCAAAGGGAGATCTCACACCAAAATGTCTGCACTTCTGGCTTCAAGAACGCGACGTCAGGGCATCTCCTATTTGTTTCTTTCCTCCATGACCTGCACAGAGCTTCACTGTGCGCATGGGCAATGTGCCATTTCCTAGTGGATTCAGTGAAGTAAAAGAAAGAAAATATAACTGACCACTGTCCTCATTAGTTCTTTCAGAGTGGTTCAATTGACAAGTAAACGTATTTTTTTTAGAAATCCAGCCTTACTTTATCTTTTCATGTCACAAAGGTATCACATATTGTACTTTGTTACATATCGAACTTTTCCTCGTCATAGCAGGAAATAAACTGCGCTTTTCAGAGCATAGCCTCAAGCAGAAGACGACGCTCCTTAGTGTGCGCTTTGCCTACGCGGTGCTTCTGCACATTTCGCTGCGACGCTTCGTCGCACGGGGCTGACGGATCTCATGACCGACGCTTGCTTGATAGTAATAAATGAACGGATACAGTATACAATATTGGGCAAAAAATTAATCAGAATAAACTTTTTTCATTCAACGCTTTTTATATTTTCTTGGAGAAAAGCAGTCAGTATCAGTTTCCATACAGATATAATTAAAGAAAGACTAGTGAGCATGTTGTATATAACCTGTCCTGTCATGAGTGATATAATTCTACTAAACTGTCTCCCCGCTCCAAAACATAGGATGTGTATCCTTACGATTTTGCTATCCTTCGATAAGGCGTTGTGTGTGCATGGAGCTTTCGTTACGCAGTTTAAGCTTTCGTTTCACTTAAGCTACCCGCTTATCGCTACCCCTTTGATATGTATGTCGGTGCGCTCTAAAAACTAAGTAATGCATTAAAAAGAAAATGGGAAAACTAAGCGCTTTTCGTCAATTCGTCAACCATGACATTGATAGTTCACAAAAATTCCAAAACCGAGAAAGAAAGCGCATGAATACTCAAAAGTAAGCCGCCGGTAGAAGTGAATCTAGACTTTTTCACGTATTACGGCTTTGGTCAACTCGAAGGCTCTAACAGGATCAGCTTAATATTTGCATTTTTAGGTCGTGAATCTTTCGTGGTCTACTTCTACGATGTACAAACACTCAGATATGTGCTTAGTTATCAACTAAAAGAGCACCGTGGGCGACCGGCCTTCTTAGAACTTTTCATTCTTACATTCACTTCAAGTCTGACGTTGCCATTTTTTCCTCTACGGTGGACAGTTTTCTAACAATTGTCATCAAAGCGACAGCTTAACTTGCCGAAAATGCCTTATCTGTAGTCGCGGTAGATGTCCCCTTTTGCGTATTTTCTTGCTTACACTTGACAAAAAACGATGGTAATTTTGTTTATAAAATTTTTGATACACTTTGTTTTGTTTTAAAACTTTTTTGAACAAATGCACGAGGGAAAATATGTTACTTGTGTAAGGCGGCCGCGATTGTTCACATTGGCGCGAAGTGCGGCACTGCCGGAGGAACAAGCCCTCAGTGCTGGTTCACTGTCTGAAAATTGAGCGCACGTTTGCAAGATTGCTAGGTCGAACCTTACCACCCAAAAATATTCTGTAGAAAATCGAGACATCTATGGAAGATGCGGTACATTCAGTATTTTGTGTATTAAAGGTTTCTCTTCACTAATCGAACATGCAGCGACGAAGGCATCCTGTATCAGGCTGTACTGCTCAAGCGCCTTCGTGATTTCTTTCTTAATCTTCTCGATGCTTCGCGGTAGCCTGCTCCTGTCAGTTCTTCTCTTGGGCCTTTAGCACTATATGCAAGCGACGACTTAACCAGCCGGCATTACTCTGATAATGCTTTCAGATGATCAGGTGGGCTTCCGACAAAGCAAATGACAATCCCTTCCGTCTGCGCGGATGAAGTTTCTGCCGACGGCAGTACTGTGGTGCTATATACAGATGCTGCACCACAGACATGCTTCTCCACAAATATGATTGCGCGATATAGTTAAAAAAAGATGGAACGAGCGCATTGAGTTTATTTTCCTAACTCCGACGTTAAGCAAGAGTGAGAAATGTGAGTATTCAAGGCTAATGTGACATTCGGAAAAAGGAAGAGTGCAGGCACTCATGCCCAGGAAAGTGCCACTCATGCTACTCGCAGTGATAAGGTCACTAGGAATAAAACGAAAGGGCATTTAACACATTTTATTGGGCGATGCTAATGTTCGTCGTGATCTACTCGCATTGCATAGCCAGGACAATTTAATGATTTTATTGTAATACTTTTAGCCCTTCGTCAGTGCTCGGAGCTGCGCTTCACCTCCGTTATCGGTGAGATAGGGCGGTCGGGAGTGGTGGTTGATAAAAAATCGGTTCTTGTGAAAGGAATCCTTACGTTATACGGGCACATGCCATTTATTGCATTCGTTGCAGCGTAAAAGTATTCAGCCGCGGGACATGAACCAAAGCTGGCGGCAGGGTGGTCAGCCTTCTCTTAGATTTTGCGACAACCGATTTACCATAGGTGGATTTTAGTAATTCGCGGGTGTCTGCAATATTTGAGGTCACCGCAAGTAATTACAGATAATAACCGGCAACTAATTGCAGACATTAAATGGTTACATACAATGGCCTTTAGCTTGAGCCACAGTGCTGTGCCACAATGTTTGCCCGCTCACTATGGTATAACGGACAGTGTAAATCACCGTGCTGCCAGAACTGCCCCCCCCCCCCATCTTGTGGTGGCTCACCTCAATTTATCCTAATACCATACTTAAGCTGCCGTAGCTTTTGTGTCACCGGTTGTGTTGCACTCTCAGCGTAGCCTATCGTGTAATGCGAAGCGACAATGCGGCTCCATAATCGCTTGACCGTGGTTGTGTGCCGCGTTGACTCGGTAAGCACGATATTATACGCATGCATCTCATTCGCCCGAATGCTGCTTACATGAATCACTACTTAAAACTCACTTGCGTTTATTACACTTCCAGTGTTGACGAAGACTTGGACAAATGAAGTGCACCTGCAGATGCTTTACAACCTCAAGGGCTGTCTTAAAGGACGCTTTAAACACAAGTTATGACAGGCGCCGTCTGCTGCTGGACGTCCTTAGACCATAGCACTGTGCTGCCTGTGCGTTGAGCCCAGTAAGGGTACTTCTGGTATTCTTGAGTGATACAGGCTTCGGTACGTCTCTCTAAATTACGTAGGGTTTGAGTGTTAATGTGTGTGTTTAAATGTAGGTCCGCGTGTGTCTCTCTTTTTTCTTTTCTCTTCTTCTAGTTTCTAGCTTTCATCCCTCTAATTATACTACACGTTGAGTAGTATTACAAGCTTTCGGATTGCACTGCCTCCTTTTCTCATAGCCGTTTCCGCCTTTTCTCATAGTTCTTGTTTCATAGTGATAGAGCAACAAACTATAAACGTACATCTGTCTCGGCGGACCTATCGTTTTCAGTTGTGGTATCAAAGGAGGCCTACAATAAAACGTTTTCAATCGCCTGCAGCACTAAGTGATAGAGAAAATCAAGGCTATGTGTCAAGCATTGTTCTAACTTTATTGGATTGAAGACTTCAGAGGGGCGATCGGTGACAAAAAAGAAGTATCATACTTCACCCGCAGCGCCTAGTCCTTCCCGGGCGTTTGGTTTTGCCAAAAAGAATGGGAGCGCATTGAACACTACTGTTAAGCTAACAGCGTCTTTACAAGCAAAAGGGCAAAATAAGGGCCTGATGTCATCAATGTCATCAAGCCGGCGACGCTGGTTTTCAACGCTGCCCTACCTTCCAGTGGACCTTCAGTGAATATGGCTGAGACAAGCGAAAGTGAAGCCAAGAAACCACGGGTTGACGACGACAAGACATCTACCTATGAGCTAAGTGAAGATGAAGACATAGACTGCGATGACACGCCGTTCTCCTTGGTATCGTATAAAAAGAAGCGGCCTGAGGGAATTCCAGTTGTTTTTCGACCCTCACAGGAAGGGCGCAATTTCTGGCAAGTAAATCCAAACCGCGCTGCGTCGGAAATTGTCTCCGCGGCAAAGGAGAAAGTACAGTCATTCCGCGTGAACAGAGATGGAAGTTTCGCTGTCAACGTTACTTCAGTCTCATCTGCGAGACATCTTCTGTCGATGAGCGAAGTGGCTGGTTTGGGAGTCAAACCATTCATTCCGGCATCTTATACCAAGAATGTCGGCAAGATACGCCATGTGCCAGTTGAGTATACAGAAGAACAACTGGTTGACTTCCTGAAGGACTTTGGCGTGACATCTGCCCGTCGTCAGGCACGCTACAATCGCCAAGAAGATGGAGCGGTAGAATCACGCCCTCTGAGATCTGTCATTCTCCATTTCAGAGAAGATAAACCAATGCCGCAACGAGTGCATCTAGGTTTCACGAGTCATCCCGTAGAAGAATATCACGGCCCTGCTCTGAGATGCTACAACTGCCAGAGATTTGGACATCTATCGAAGAACTGCCGCAGTCCACGTCGCTGCAAGATATGCTCAGAAGACCACGACCATTCAGAGTGCAAGTCTGTGTGTCAGCCAAAGTGTGCCAACTGTGGCGGAAACCACACAGCTTCCTTCTCCGGGTGCCCTCAGAGCAGAGCTGCCTCAAGGTTGCGCAGACATGAGTCGAAATACGGAAGGCTGCCTCCTCGTAATGCGCCCCCACCCAACCTTGAAGCTGTAAGATGCGCGCCTCCAACTGCCAACAAAGAGAAAGAGCAAGTGGTCAATATGAACTATTCTGCAGCTCTAAAGCACTCAGGTCGACAACATTCTGGCAGCGAGCGACACGATCCACCTCCAGAGAACACTACTCATCTTGCTCAGGCTTCGAGTGAACTTAGCCGACCTTCTAAACAACGCCCTGTACCACTGACACAGCAGCCTCGCCTAACATCTGAGCGACTACCTCAACATTCGCCTCAACCACACCTGTCATACCAGCGACCATCTCAGTCAGCTCTTCAGCGACCTGCTTCGAGCACACATGGAGCTTCAGCGTCGTTTGGTGATTACGCGTCTTTACCCGTGGCACAGATGATCCTGCCCGTGCTATTCACAGCTCTGCGTGCAATTCTCAGTGCCATTCCACACGCAAACAACCTTCCAGAGGTAAAAGCACTGCTTTCTATGGAATCGTTGGTGCTTCCACAACCACCAACAGCTGCACTGCAGGCTTACAATGAATAATCGTTACAACAATGTTTTCATATTTCAGTGGAATGCTAACAGCCTTCGAAATAAGTCAGCTGATTTTCGCAAACTAATAGCTCAACATAACTTTCCTGTTTTATGCATACAGGAAGCACGCGTACGAGATGACTTTCGTCTTTCGAACTATGTTTTATATAAATCATCGCGCATTGCTGGAAGTAGTAGAGCGATGTTATGCGTGAGAAAAGACCTGCCGTCCTATTTAATACAGTCGAGCGATTCAAACATACCGGAGTTCGTAGCATGCAAGATATCTTTTAGAAATACAAGCGTCACAGTGATCAGTATTTATCTACAATGTTCTACCAAAATATCAGTAGACAGCTTGGTGAATGTGTTTGGTATCGCAAACTCACATGTGCTGGTTTGTGGGGACTTCAACGCACATAACGTCATCTGGGGCAGTGAATATAATGATTCCCGTGGAAGCATTATAGAGTCTGCCGCAGAAAAAAGTAATCTGATTGTGTTAAATGACAGCTCTCCAACGTTCTTGCGGGGGTTTCGTTACTCAAGCTGTATAGATGTTACGCTCTGCTCCCAAGACCTTCTTGATGGTGTTGAATGGTCAACGGACATAGAAACGCACGGTAGTGATCATTTTCCGATCCTGGTCAAACATCGCCTCATACGGAGTGAAGGGACCCGCCGCTACTCAAAGTATACTAATTGGCAAAGTTTTCGGCACCTTTTAAGTAATTCATTGGGTGAAAATCCGAACTATCAAAGTTTTGCAAATACATTGTGTGAGTCCTACAAGAACTGCACAAAGCAAGTCATTGTTCCAAATGAATACGCTGCAGTCGACGGCGAATATGAATGCCTAAGAGCAATTAGAAGGCGCGCAGAACGGGCTTACCGCCGCAGTGGAAAGCTAGACGACTACAAAATGGCACAGAAGGTTCAGTCAACTTCGCGCAGACACTTACAAAAATTAGGTACAAGAAAATGGCGAGAATACTGCGCGTCGTTGTCTCCGTTTACTCCAGTTCCCAGAATATGGTCCGTTGTCCGATCTTTTAGTGGTCCAGTTACCCAGAGCCATCCCTTTCGAGCCCTTGCCGTAGCTCGAAGCACTCCGGAAACATCTGTTGCTGACGAATTTTGTCAACTTATATCCAGACCAGGACTTCCGTTTACTTGCCTACAATTTGCAAGTTCGACAACACTAGCAGAACAGAAGCTTCGTGCGTGCTTTATGTCACAACATCCACAACTTGATTGTGAGTTTAGTTTAAATGAATTGAAAAGTGCTCTTTCGTCATGCCGTACAAAGACAACCGCAGGCCCAGATGGTGTTACGTATGTGATGTTAAAGAACCTAGGTCCAGTAGGAAGAATGACTCTTTTGGAGATATTTAATGATATCTGGATAAGAGAGACTCTACCGGATTCATGGAAATTAGCTCGGGTAATTCCAGTGCTAAAACCAGGAAAGACTCCACTTTGTCTTGACTCCTACCGACCCGTCAGTCTCACAAGCTGTTTTTCCAAACTAATGGAGAAGATGATAGACAGTCGACTGCAATGGTGGTGTGAACACACACATGTGTTTTCCGACCACATGACCGGTTTTCGACAAAATCGTTGTACAATGGATGCAGTATTAGATATTGCCACATACGTCGAACATGAACGAAGCTGCGGAAATGTGACAGTAGCAGTATTCTTAGATATTCAAAGAGCATTCGACACTGTAAGTCACATACACGTCCTTGCTGGTATGTTAGAGCTTGGCCTACACGGTCGAACGCTGCGATGGGTGTCAAACTTCTTGAAAGATAGAAAAATATTTATGGAAACAATAGAAGGAGAAAGTAATTATCACAGCATCACGCAGGGCGTTCCGCAGGGCAGTGTTCTCAGTCCGTTTTTATTCAATTGTGTCATGGCAGCCTTGCCACAAAAGCTCCCGTCTGGTCTACGGTATTCTCTGTACGCAGATGACATCTGCATATGGGCCTCTGGTTCTATTATACAAGACATTCAAACAACGCTGCAAGAGGGCCTTGATAGTATCGACACCTTTTTAAAAGAAAGAGGCATGAGTCTTTCATATGCAAAGACAGCCGTACTTCCTTTCACTAGACGACAGTTGATTAATTTCCAACTTAGGCTTAACGGGCAAGCTTTGATGTTTGTGAAAGAGCATAAATTTCTTGGAGTTATTCTCGACCGCCAACTTACATGGGCTTCACACATCCGCGCAATTGAAAAACAGACCAATGCAGCAATAAACGTACTTCGGCGACTCGCAGGCACAACGTGGGGGGGATCAGTCTCTTCGCTACTACAAATTCATAACGCACTCATAAAACAAAAAATTGCTTACTCGGCACCTATTCTCCATGGTTTATCGCAAACTTCTGAGGAACGTCTTCAACGTTTACTAGCAAGGGGGCTGCGAGTGTGTCTTGGGGTTCCGCAGGCTACCTCGAGTTCTTTAGTAATTGCTGAAGCTCGTCACCCCCCATTTCCAGTCATACGAACGGTTGAAACATGCCGACATATTTATCGCATCTTAACCCAACACGAGAAGCATCCATTAAATCTCGCGCTCACCGAAAGAAACAAAAGCAAAATTCACGATGTTGTTCGAGAACATAAAGCATTATTACCAAGATTTGAATTATGCAAAGTGGATGTTAGTTACCCTCCCTGGATGTTAACATACCCTAAAATAGAGTTATCGGTTGACGGGATTATATCTAAGAGAGACATGTTCATAGTAGCCGCACAGCAACTGGCACTCTACCAAATTTACTCATTATATCCCCAGTACATCCACGTCTATACAGATGGTTCGTGTCGTAAAAATTCCTCGACTTCCGCATTCGTCATTCCACATTTAGCGCTAGAGCAAACATTTAAATTATCCCGAGAGACATCTTCCACCATGGCAGAACTATTTGCAATCCTGTGTGCTTTGCGTTTCATAACTTTAGAAAAACATTCGCAAAAATGGGTTATCTTTAGCGACTCGCAAGCCGCTCTCACATTACTACAGAGCAATAAGAAAAATTCTTTGAACACTTCGATATTGTATGAAACGCTCAAAGAACTTACAAAAGCAAGCGCAATGAATCACGTAATTGCATTTCAGTGGATTCCTGGGCACTGCAATATTCCTGGTAATACTGCAGCGGACGCAGCTGCGAATCGAGCGCACAATAACGCAGAGACAACCAATCTTCCCCTATTGCGTAGTGAAGTCCGTCTGATCCTGAGACAGATTTCTTGTCGTCTCAGCAAAACTACCTGGTTTGACCATCAAACTAAGAACTCGGAGTTATACTCAATAGACCCATGTATAAACTTATCAATGCCGGAAACTCTAAGAGACAACAGAAAATTTGAAACTTTGGTACACCGGCTGCGTCTTGGTACTGCATTTACGAGACACTTCTTGTACAGAATAAAACGTGTCTCTAGTCCGCAGTGTTCTTGTGGCCATCCAGACGAAGATGTGCATCATCTTCTTCTCGAGTGCTCGAAATACGATACACAAAGAACGGTACTGCAAGCTAATTTGTTTATATTAGACAGAAGACCATTTACTCTAAAAAAGATACTCGGCCCATGGCCAACTGCGGGCCTTCAAAAAAGAGCGCTTCTTGCTCTGAACAAGTTTTTAGAGGAGACCAACATTTTGGGGAAATATTAAGTCTTAGATGATCCGAATACGCTAAATGAGTTACATAAACGTTGTTCGTGGTGCGTAGTTGGTTTATGTGGGGATCGCAACTTTTACGCAATACATATAATTCTGTCCTGTACTTGGAGTGCATTACAAGTGTTGTTGTGTGTTTTGGCTGTTCGAAACATCGGACTTCATATATGCGTACGTGGACTGAACTCATGCACAGAACTTTGCGACTCATGTACTGTTGGACTGTATATTTTTCATTGATCCGGTGTTCTACTAAGTGTTATATTTAGTGTCGCTATTCTCCCTTTTTGCGCAAATTTGTTTCGTCAGCCAAGTGACAAGGAGTAGCCGGTGCCACCACATAAAGGCGCCAACCTCTCCTAACATTCACTTCAATAAAAAAAAAAAAAAAAAAAAAAAAAAGGGCCTGATCTGCGAGCGCGGAAGCCCCTGATACGCCGCTAGGAGACAATTGCTGTATAACGTTACTCAACGTACGTTTGTTTCATTAGTTGCCGTACTTACTTACCTACAGGCCAGAGTCGACCAGCGTCCTTTGAAGGTTAGTGGTCCATTTGGTAGGAACAGTACCGTTCCGCTCTGGTCTCCGAAAACAAAAATAAAGTGTATCTAAGGCGAAGGTACTCCAATGTGCGTGAACTGTAGAAATGCGCACCGCTATCGTCATTTCAACAGTTGGGGCAAAACAGCAGAAATAAGCGTATTTATATCCGTGCTGATGTTTCTTTGCATGTGTGTGTGCGTGCAAGGTGGTTGGAGGGTGCGTCTCTGTGTGTGCGTGCTTTTCTGTTAAGTTTCACAATACGCCTTATTGTCACTGGCAGGTAATACTTTAGTATGTTATTCACAAATAATAAAAAAGCGACGTTTCCACATTAGCAGCAATTAGAAACAATTAGCGTTACATCAGCTGTTTGACAAGTACCAGCAATCTAGTCACGTCTACAAGGACGGTTCTGTAATCAAAAAAGTGCGACTGCAGCCTATGTTATACTATCCTTAGATGTAGAGTGCGCTTGTCGACTAGGACGCACGTCGTCGCCAACAATAGCGGAATTAGTGGCAATTCTCCGAGCCACTTATTTTATCAAGACATATGAGACACCATTAAAGTGGGTAATTTGCATGGACTCCTTATCGGCTTTAGCATGTCTTGAATAGGCTGATGACAGCCAACCACACGCACGAGTAACTTACGCAGTACTGAATCGGCTTTAGCATGTCTTGAAAATGTTGATGACAGCCAACCACACGCACGAGTAACTTACGCTGTACAGAACAGTTTAACTCAGGTTAATGAAAGAAGGCATCAAGTGATATTATAGGGAGTCCCGGGACATGCTATTATAGCAGGCAATGAATCAGCGGACTCGATGGAAAAATCGGCCCATAAATATGCAGAAATTCGACTCATCCCTTTATCATCAGTGGACACGGAACCTATATTGAGAGTATTAAAGAAGTACTTGCGTATGTCAACCTGGTTTGATGAATATACTAACGAACCAATTCTTTAAGAAGTGGACCCTCAACTCAAGTACCAGCTGGATGTAGAACATTCGAAAAGCACTGAGACTCTAATTCATCGACTGTGCCTTGGGACAGCATACACCAAACATTTCCTATATCGCATAAAACGGATTTCTTCCCCGACTTGCTCCTGTGGCCACGACGATCAGAACGTTCGCCATCTACTCTTCGAATGCCCCATATACACGCGACGCAAAGACGGCAGCTAGAACAAGAGCTACATTCCATTGATCCTCACCGACCTTTCTCACTCGCAAAATTGCTGGGCCCATGGCTATCGAAGATAGCACAGCGAAAAACATTGAACACACTTGAACATTTTTACAAAGAGACAGGCATCCATAACAAGTACTATATATCGTTCTGAATAATCACATGATCTTACTATAACTTGCCTTTGTTATTTCTTAATTAGCGCTTGTATATTAAGTGTTATACTTATTTTTGTATTCTGTGCGTGCATTATTTTAACTCCACGTAATTCGTCCTCTGTTTGTATGCTCATCACAGTCTACATCACGGCCGCTTGTGTGCTTGTTACTTTGTTTGTGACTTCGTGACAAACTCATTGTAGGGCAACTTGCATTTGCCTTTTATATTGATATGTCCATGGGCCTACAGGACTATGTGCTGTGGATTTCTGACCCTATGGCATGGTGTCACTTCATTTCCTTACATATATGTTTATATTGTTGTTTCCGCATGTGAAAAAGAGTAGCCGTCACCATGTTAAGGTGACTACGTTTCTTTCTTTCGTTTTCATAAAAAAAAACGTTTATTTTTTGTTGTAGGTTGTTAGGCTTCCGTAAGTCATTTACTGATAGTCGTCATTCGCAAAAATATCTATAGTTGACTGCAGCTTGTCGACAACGGGACGACAAAACATTCCACGCCTCTTTCAAGACGCACTGAAGTACTGTGCGGTACATAGTTAAAGAGAATCCCTTGTTGTGCGGCTCTGACTTCGCTGGCACTCTAGCAACAAGTGTCAGATGAAGCTACTTCAACGCAATGCAGAGCAATGTAGAAAGGTGCCAGCGCCACCATCCTTACGTCATCTGCGGCGACGCCGGGCGACTGTAGACTTCCAGAGAAAAACATTCGCACGTCCTCCACATCATTGTGTTCCCTTTAAGAGTGGACCGCATGCAGTGAACAACATGTCTCTACACCATTTGCTATGTTTTGAATTCGTCAAAAATTTTCGCTGCTTATGCTGTTTGAGCACGCCTTTAGGGATTTCCTTGATGATCCAGAAGTACCAATGGGTAAAAATAAGATGAAAACAGCGCTGCATGGTCGCGCCTGGCAGGCCGAGAGGCACCGGCATGGCAAGCACTTCAAAAGCCTCTTTGGACCCTGCACGATTCGATGCACTTGCAGTGAGGAGTAGTAAAGCCTCGTTGACAAAGCTGCAGCAATATATTCAAATCAGAAAACGCAGTAGCTGAGACAAGGGAAAGAAGCAAGAAGAGAATATTTGGCATGTTGGTCACGATTCATTGTGCAAATAAGGACAAGAAGACAAAAGAAAACAAAAAGAATTGAACGCGAAGAACACAACCCAGGCGCCGTTTGTCAATTGAAGGTTGATTTCGAAAACATAATACAATATAAATGAAGGCGTTTAAATATTCATTACAGTGAAGTTGCGTCCTGTAATGTCTTATTAAGCGAACGTCACAACTCTAAGAGCTCAGATAAAATCGTGCAACAAACTACAGAAACCAGTGAAGCATACAATGGTATACCCTCTAATTTCGTGGTCTACCACTTTAACCGATATCTCATTCTCATGTAGCGCTACTGAGGGTTGGATCACACACTTTGACCCTGTTGTGTCTATGCGATTACTGTCATCTTGCCAGCTGGTCTACGTGACCGATCAGAGCTAAAGCGTGCGAAAGCTCTTACTTTTCACCCGCGTTGTCGACTGTGCATCCTCAGGGCAGAACAGCACACTGGGCCTCCTAAGGCATTTTGATGTCCCCTGAACCGTTCGGATATCACCCAGTTTGCTCCGTGTACTCATGACCACACGTGACCACACATGACCAAACAGAACTACAAGCACAATAGTTATACTTACTAAGGCGCTTTCACTTCTTTATTAGCTTGCGGAGAAAGGTCAGGAAAGGACGAACGACCATCATCCCGCTCGCTCTCCTTCTTGTCCGGGCTAGTGCACTTTCTGTTTTCACTATGCTTCCCAAACAGGCCTACGTAATGCCTTCACATCGACGACAGATGCTTCACAGCCCTTTAGTAACAGAAAACGGTAATGGACAGCAAGAAACGGTGACCCTGTTTTTTGGTTCTTTCATGGAGCATAGAGCAGAGGGTAATTAGGTGAAGGAGAGGAGTTAACCGATAGCGTTGGGCTAAGTACGGTAGGTAAAAAGAATAAAGGAGTGATATAAATACACAATTGAAGGCACAAAAGGCGAGCGGGGAGAACGGGGACTCAACAAGATGAGTGGAATCAGGAGTTTCAGTGTATACGAAGTGCGATACCAGAATCTGTGAATGAGGTAAGCCCCCCCTCAAGAACTCAGCCACATGCTACGAAGGGCGACAATGACGTTCATACTCAAAAACAGTTGTTACAAGTGCCTGCGCAGGATAGGCATGTTTGACATTGATGACATCGAAGAATGAATAAGCGCATGCTTTAAATGTAAGCAATTCGGCCATTTTTGTGTGGCCACATAGAGATCAGAGGTGCAATTCACGAAGGCCTCTCTCTCTAGTACCGTCGGCCGTTGGCCGATTGCCTTCACTAGTGAGAGGTTCGCAAACACGATTGGCCGAAACTTGACTTTATGGACTGCTCCAGCGTGCAAAATATATACATTGACCTAAATTTAATTTACCTTATATTGAACTTGCCTCCTAAAAGTGATCATGAACACTTGTTTCATGTGACTGCGTATATCAGGCACAAGGTGGCCTCGCGAGACGTCACAGGAGCTTATATGTGTTTGTGTGCCTTTCAAGCAATGCCTTCCTACAACAATTTTATGCACCCCAGTGTGAATCGTTTAGACACTTCAGGTATTACGAACATAGCACAAATGTCTCGGTTTTTTTTTCTTTTTTATTTTTGGATGAAGGTGGTGAAAGTAGGGTGTGAGGGGCTAAGAGTTGCCAGTGTATCATAATTGCAAGCAAGGTCGTGCAGTTTTCATATAGACTGCAGCACGGGATAACGACTTCAGGTAAACACAACTCATTTTAAAGGCAAACGACGTAGTGGGCTAGTCTGTGTGATTTCGAGACTTTCTGTTCAGTGACCTCTGTGAAGCAACAGCATCCGTACAAGTGGCTTTGACGGAAGAGTGTATAGTAGGATAGCATATAAGGGACAGTGTCCTTTATGATTCTTTTTTCATTAGTTCGGGTGTGTGTGACTCGGAAATAGAGAATTGCTTAGGATCTCCCTAATAATATGTGTACAGTTATATTAACCTGTGCTTTTCATTTTGCATACTGTTTCTCTTCCATTTGTTTGTGGTGAGTAGTTGGCTACTGAACTTCTGCTAACACAGTTTACATAGGGCTGTTAGTGCTGGGCATTTTATTACCACAATTTTGGAGAATGCGCCTTCTTCGTATTTGCTATTCCCGTCTTCACATATTATAGGACGATAAAATAGGCTTTTTTGTGGCTAGCGTCCTGTTAAGCGGTGAGTGGCATTCATATATGATAAATCTTACTTGCACGATTAGAGGCATTGTTCTTTTAGCTGAATTGTAGCTGTATATAATTTTATAGCAACGACTCGCAGTTGACGCTGTGCGCTGCTGAGCAAGCTGCTGCAACTTAATTGCCCGAGCTGTGCTCAGTACTTTCTTGCTTCTGAAAGGTCGTGCTTCAACTCGATATGAGGCTCACAAAGATTTGCTGGAATTGTGATGTGATTTCTTGTCAACGACGGGACTAGTCTCTCGTCTGTTATGCTAGTACTCATAGTGTGGTGCCATGTTTTGTGTGTGCCTTTCTCTTCTTTTGTTTTTCTTTATATCCTTCCTTGTTTCCTTTTTGATTGATTTAAGTTGTAGTTTACACAGAGCTAGTATTGTTAGAAGGCGCAAGCACGGCAGGCACAGGAAATGAGCGAAGCGAATCGCTAGTGAGGGTAGAGATGAATGTTCAAATCTGCTCAATGCATTTTGGCTGCGCAGTTCAGTTCCATTGGTCAAGCCCTGGCCCTTTTGTCGGCCTCACCAAGCAAGTCCTAATGCAACCGAATGTAACTGGTGGAAGCTAGTCGCGAGAGCAAAGGATAAACAGTACTTACCCCAGCTTCCGGTTCTGTGGCCGAGCCTGCCGAATCCCTGTAGCTGTAGCTGGCCTTGCTGGCCGTGTAGCTGGCGGCCCCGAGGTCGCTCGACTCTATGGTGCTGGTGATTTTGGTGCTGCTGTAGCGCACGGACGCGCTCGATTCGTCGGCGTCGAAGGACGACTTGGACGCGAGCTTGGAGCGCTTGCTGGTGAAGCTCTCCTTGTCATCGTCCTTGCTGAGGCGCCGCAGCGCACGAGACGCCGAGCTGTCGACGGACTCGCCGAGTATGCTCGACGTGAGCGAAGATTTGCGGCTGCTCTCGAAAGAGTCACCGCTCGATATGGCCAGGGCCCTTCGAGTGATCGCGGAGGATCCAAAGTCGTCGTCGTTTCGGGAGCTCAGCCTCGAAGTGCGCACGCTGCTCTGCAGCCTCGTGCTCGACCCGATGTCGTCGTCGTCCAGCGCCGAGAGGCGCGAGCTCCGGCGCACCGTGGAGGACGAGTAGCTGCTGCCGCCATCGTCGCCGTACGACGTGGTGCGCATCATGCGCCGCGTCGACGACATGCTGCTGCTGATGTCCGAGTCCAGCAGCGACGAGCTGCGGGCGGAGGTCCGGCTGGATCTCTCGTCCGACAGCCCTGCGCACGCCGCAGCCGGCGCTGATTGAGTCGTTCGAGATCGCGCTGCGCACAACACACGGAGGCTTTCCTCGTGCGCAACCTGTGCGAACTCGAACCTTTACTTTATATGCACTGCTAATCACAGATAGCTGCTTTAGCAAGACTGTGAACATCGTGTTCGGTTTCAAATATTCGTATAGTCAACCCTGTGTAGTAATTAATAGTAAAGAGCTGCAATAGAGTAAGTTAAGTGTGATTTATGCAATTGGATAAGTTCTCCATTAGAGCAACATGCAAACTTAACATCTAAATTGCAATCTAAATGCTGCACAGTAATTGGGCGTTATGACACGTAAACCTATTAAAACCGTATTACAGGCATAGTAAAACAACACTGAGAATTATGACAATCCCATCAACAGCTACAAACACACCTTTAAACTGATGGGAAGAGGATAAAATATACATGCATAAAAACAAAGACCAGCGTTAGCAAGGGGCAAGATCCGCACTTTAGTCTCAGTGTATACGTAGGATAACCGCTTCACAGTGACCACACCATCATACAAATTAATGTATAATGACGTAGATCAAAAATAGGTTCGTTGTATGTGCAGCAACTGGAATTTTAGATGCCAGTGTAGTGTAATGCGTGTAGCTGGGGTAACAAAGGGCATAAATGCATGTGAACATCAGTGACTACGTTTATGTGCATGAGGCATGATTATTTTGTTTGCTCACCCTCTCGATGACAACAGGGGAGGCAGCGTTGGTACAAAGTTGTTGTGAAGATCTTACGTCAGTAATGACAAGGAAGAGGATCGATAGCCCTGGCAGATGTATTCAAATAACCAGGGTATCGAACCGGAACTGAACTCAAAGCCGAAAAACGAAAACAAAACGTTATTTTTGCTCGAACCGGGACTGAACCGCAACGCTACTATCTCTTTCACTCCAGAGCAAAACCGAAACGAAAAAAAAAAGGCCTTTCGGTTCAGGTTGGCCACCTTTTCTCGAGCTTTTCATCCATGCATTGCTTGCACTTATGGCTCAAGTAAGCTACCTTATACGTAAATACACCCCTCTTCCCATGGTTTTATAAGTAGCAGCACCATCAGTGCTGTTTTCAACTTAATGTGTCAGGAGGAGAATAGGTTTCATTTTAACGCGAAAATATCTGCATCACATCCGACATGTGGACTCGCCAGACTGCGATGCGTGCAATGTTACTGAGACAGTAGAGTACATATACTTGTTGCTTGTCCCCAGTACGACTTTGAACGGCAGGCATTGACATTTTTGTTAGCGCCAGTCAGTCGCTCAGTGACACATAAATGAAGCGAGCCATCAAGGCTCTCTTAGAATATTTTGTTAACACAGACCTAAATTCAAGCGTGTGAGCACGCTTCGAGCACGAACGTCTATATAACCGCATCCTACTTCCTACCTCATCATTACTCCTCAGTCCCCTATTTTTTTCTCCTCTTCCATTTCCACTTTAGCACAGTAACAGGCATGAGGACTGTCTGCTTTTTCTCAATATATTCTATTCTCGCTCTCCCTCAATAAAGCGTCGCTTCACATATATTTCAGCACTTGTCTTTCATCTTCATAATTTTTTGTGACTACGTGTGGCCTGAAGAACAAGCAACAGCGTAACCTCTCATTGTAAGTTAGCTGCGGCATCGAGTTTTTCCAGATAATAAATTTCTGCTGTTTTATTTTTGTGTAATTAATCTTCGGTTATGCAAATAAACTTGAAGCGGTTCTAACCAGTCTGAAGTGTTTCTTTTTCTGCGGAGGTGAGAAGGAACTAACCTGTTTTCGGTCAACCGAAAGGCACAGTAGAAAGAACAAAGTCTCGGTTCGACATTCTGCAAATAACACTAGGCTGTTTGGTTGCAGAGTTTGAGTTGATTAGACAACTTTTCTAAGGCCTGTCGAGAGTATACTGATGTGTGCATGACAGAAACTCGATCACCTTACTGTTCTGCTGCCGTCGCTCGTTATTAACGACGTGAGAACCATAACTGTATCTGGAACGCAAATTAAGAGAAATGGAGGATTAGGAATCAGGAATTATGAGCGCGGCTCTTGAACATGGAGCCCTTCTTTTGGGTCACACTGTATGATAGATATTCATTAATTGGTGCTGTAGATGTTCGCCTGGACAGAGGCCTAGCATGCTACTTTGGTTGACAAGGATGACACATGAAATGACACACAAGTACATGGTACACATGCACGCAACATACAAAAGTAGCAAGCATAAACACACATGGTAACAAACAACTAAAGTGTTTGGTTCAGGTCAGTGTCCCCGGAAAAAGAAAAAAAAAACAACAACAATGCAAACAAATAGCAACTGTGCAAAGCATATAGTTGCCATTTTCTTTATACAAGAACGAATCTATCGATAAATTCTTTCTTCTGGAACAAATAATGATTGACCTTCCCCGGACGACGAATTGCGCAGCAATTCGCAAGGTTTTCCTAATAGAGGATTCAATACACACTTCTCTTATAAAGGACATCTTGGGTCATAATCAGAAAGTTATCCCTTGGTGAGCGCTGCATGCGACAATCTATCAGTCGCAGGAGTTTGTCAGTTATATTTGTCGGCAGAGATCACTCCCGCTATTCAAATATAAAACAAACAAACAAACACAGACACGTGGCTCATACCCATCGTAGCACATGATCATACGGGATCCTGTATAGAAACCTGTATGTTGTTATGCAAACCCGCATGATGATAACATCGCTCGGTATTTCTTAATAGAGATATGATGGGGGGGTAAAAACTCGAATTCGTTTATGGCTGTCAAATAGCGCAGGAAATATCTCCCGTTTATCACTTTCCTTAACTTGTATAAAAAACTAACCAATTACTCCACAGAAAGGCTCAAGCCGGCTCAATAAGTATTTCCACGCACTGATCTGATCTCAAACTGTGTACAACCTCTTGCTCGCGTGACAAAGCTACTCATTGTTCCAATACTTCGCAAGTAATTTTCCTCATTCATAGTGCCTTACCCCATAGAATTAAAGTGGAACGGAGCAGCAGCAGGCACGTACTTCTAGCATATCCACTTGATCCCCTAGCTAAATCTATCTAGTGTAAGCACCTTCCAAGGCATATGTCTGATATAATCGACCGCGCTTACTTTGTTGTTTGCCGACCCTTTGGGCTAAACAAAATAAAACCAAACAAAAAACGAACGTAAACACGTACAATCAACTTAAACACCAGGACAGCTTATCAGGTAAAACTAGCCCGTAACTGCTACTTTTAGTACGCGTTAAAGCTGAAAAAAGCAAAGAACTTCTACAGCGCCAAAAACACAGGGCGCAGCAAGAAGACACAAACGCGGCGTTGACTTCCATCCATTAAGATTCTATTATCGACAGCACAATATACATAGACGCTGTGGTTGCAAGTCAGCGCTCTCCATTATGTGTCCCCTTGCTGTGTGTAGGGTCTTTGCAATGTAGCACTTGCCTTTTCCAATGCTTCACCAACGATTCCAAATTGAAGCCTCCTACTATAACAAGGGCATGAAAAGGATAACTTGTGACGGTTGTTAAGTGACCATACTCGTGGAAGTTCGGCCGATAAGCCGTAGCCCGCGCGGCGACAGGTCTCGGAACATTATTAAACTCGGAACGATTTGTAAAAGAAGGACCGGCTGCTTGTTGCCTTTTCTTCGTGTACGTGTGCTTTGTGTAAAGGCGATAAAGTTGTTGCATGTAATTCTTTTGCGTTTTCATTTTTACAGACAATGCCAGGCAACATCTCTCTTTCTGCACATTGCTTCATTAATCGCAAAAATTCTTCTCTCGACGCCTTACTTACGGCAAAGCTGCACACCATTCGTATCGTGACACGTGTTTTTCAAACTCTAGCGTGCCATTTAATGGGCCTTCGCTCGTGAATAAACGTGCTTTTTCTGGAAAAATTGCATGTTGCCTGAATTCTTGCAAAACGTTGAACAATTACCGCATATTATGAATGTGGTAGTAAGACTGGTTTTAATAGCTTGTTTCATGCTTTGCACAGTTAGTAAGTGCAAATGGCACGAAGTGGTAGTGCCGCTTTAGACCGCACCTGAGGGAACTGACGGTTACGTATGACAAAAAATTTCTGTGTTATATTATGCAGTAAACAATTTCCAATATCTGATAAATATTGCTGCGAACTTAGCCACTTACCTTCGCTGTATTTAGATGATCTTGAGTACGATGACCTTGAGTACGACATCTTCAGTGCTTATCTGGAAGCATGAAAATAAAGCACAATTAGTTATTCGGCAAAATCCTTACGTTGGCTGGAAGTTGAACGTCATCAAATGCAGACATGAAGGCCCGAGAACTATGAAAGGAAATAAAAAGCCCGACACAAGTATGAACGAGGCGCATCGCGCCATTTCGGTAAAGGAATGAACAGTGAAATATAAAATTACATTTAGGACAGTCCCAAAACGACAATATACGTATATCCTTTGTTAGAAAACGTAAATCATCAAAAAAGTTTTTGAATTATATGACGGTGAAACACCATATTAAGCGATACTTTCAGTATTGTTATGAGAATAAATAATCTTGTGAAATCACACTCTTAAAATTTTCACACCCTTATGGGTGTAATGCGGGTGTATTCATCTTTTCACCCTTGTAAACACCCTTGGAACACCCTTCTTTAACTGAAAAGGGTGTTCAGCAAGAAAACACCCTTGGAACACCCCAGTCTTTCTAATTTACACCCTAATTATAAGGGAGTAAGTG
This sequence comes from Dermacentor variabilis, assembly GCF_050947875.1. Taxonomy (NCBI): domain Eukaryota; kingdom Metazoa; phylum Arthropoda; class Arachnida; order Ixodida; family Ixodidae; genus Dermacentor; species Dermacentor variabilis. Next base: position 275,329,590 of record NC_134568.1, on the reverse strand, counting down.
AACAAGCTTACAGTATATGATAAATGAACATTGCCAGTTAAGGCGTTGATATTGGCTATACATGAAACGCGCGCTACCTGCGCTTGAATTAGGTAGCTGGAATGATTAGATCGGGACATCTAGGCAGCAGCGCACTGGCTCCGAACAGTGGTCAAAAATGAAGTTTCCCACGAATGTTGATATCGAACGGATGACACTAACGCGCAGACTTTGCATAGCCAGATATCTGCAAAAGGCTTCATATGATCAATGGCAAAATATTTACAATGTGCACTGAATACTTAAAGGTGTGCAACCAGTTCGACTGGGAATGGTTAGGAGTGAGGGCTAACGGTAAATAGCTCACCAACTTACGGTTTGTAGATGACATTGGCATACTCAGCAACGCTGCAGATTATTTGCAACAAACGTTTGAGGACCTTGTCGAAGAAAGCGTAAGAGTCTGATTGAAAGTTAGTATGCAAAAGAGAAAAGTAATGTTCCGCAGCCTGTCGAGAGAACGAATGTCATGGTCGGCAGTCAGCCTCTAGAACCCGCGCAGAAATACGTTTATTGAGGTTAATTGCTCGCAGGGGCCTCTGATCAAGGAAATTAACAAAAATAAAAAATTAGCTGGAGAGCTTACGACAGGCATTACTAAATCATGACCAGGGAGCTTACTGCTAACCATTGCTTTCTACCGTTACTAACGTATGGGGCCGAAACTTGGAAGTTACCAAAGAAGCTTGGGAAGACGTTGAGGACCGCGCAACGAGCGATGGAATGAAAATTATTAGGCATGACGATAATAGACTGGAAGACAGCGATGTGGATTAGAGAGCGGACGGAGATAGCTGATATTGTGGTTGACATTAAGAGGAAAAAGTCGTGCTGGGCAGACATTGCAATGCGTAAGGGCGAGAACTGCTGGTCTATTGGAGTTGCAGAATGTGTGCTAAGGGAAGGGAAGCACAGTCGAGGACGGCAGAGAATAATGTGGACGTGATGGAATTGGGAAACTTGAAGACACGTGGAACCAGTTAGCACAAGACAGGGGTATTGAAGATCGCTGGAGAAGCTGTCGTCCTGCGATGGACGTCAAAATAAGCTAATGATGATGATGATGTTGATGATGTGACGACATCCATGCTAGCTTCGCGGCATGTCATTCATGTTATGTCATGCATACGTGTCATGCACGTTCTGATAGCTCGATTTGCGTCGATTGCGGGGCGGTGGGGGGCTAGTAGCGGCGCAGCCAAGTGGGGCACGCCGGGCACTTGTAACGCTCATTAACAGTAAAATTTTTGCTGCTATGGCAATGGCCCCGCTCCTTCCCCCTCCACGGTCAATTGGGACCCCCCCCCCCCCTCACGCGAAAAAATTTTCTGGCTACGCTACTGTGGGGAGGGAGGTGTAAGATTGCTCTAGACCCCTCCCCCTAACTTGTCAACGGAAACGGGGGACGGGAGTGCAGCTGCCGCCGGGCCGCAAACCTTAGGCAGCCCAATTACCGGCTGCATTTCCCTTTGGACGTGAATACTGCTCTAATGTCATTACACTGTAGGATTCGTGGCGGTTCGAGGGCATGCGACAACAACAACAAGAAAACACATACAGCCATCAGCAAGTCTTAGCTTAAGCCGATCTTTGGGAGCTGGGCAAGACGCTCACAAAAAAAAAAAGTTTGGCACCCCTCTTACAGGCATTGTCAACTCTGGGTCCCACCGCTGACTGCACATTTCCGGTAAAAAAAATCACACAGGAACTCCTCTCGCATTTGTCTAAGTGCGCGTGAGCATTGTGACTCTTCCTCATCTACACGCAGTCCATGTCGTTATTAATGTTATGAGACTTGATCCGACAAGTATAAGCGACAGCGCTGCGGCGACACGAGCTGCTCTGGTCGGCGGCGCAACCAAAGTACCGCAGGTGACGGGGCCAGGCGCGCTGGTGACGTTCCGTTCGTTTTGAGCCGGTATCGCTCTTTAGCCCTCCTCATCCGCGTCGAACCATTATCAACCGTTCTCCGGCGGCGGCTGCTTGTGGCACGGCCGTGCGAACCGTATCTTGAAAGCGAACTGCATTGTGGACAGAGTGCGCGCACTGCTGAAAACTTCACGCGCTGTGTTCTCACCGTTTACTTCGCTTTGAAAACAGACGCGCGTACACCTATCTTGAAAGTGATCTGCGAAAAGCGCATAGTGCGGCATAAGCTGAAAGCTTCGTGAGCGCAGTGTTTTCGCCGCTTCGGTCGCGTTGAAGCGAGAGCTAGCACGTAGGTGAATTCACTCGCTGCTGCGGGTTCTATTTTGAAAGATATCGTGCGGTACGGACTGATGCACGGATGGTTTTTCTTGTTGGGTAAGTATAGAAATGCTTACGTTATAAAAAAAATCGCAGGGTTCGCGAATTTCGCGATAAGAACCAACACCAACCCCACTCCCCCGCCCCCCGCTGAGCGATGCCGTCTTGATCGCCCCCTCCCGACCCCGGGAAAAGGGACACTACCTCTCTATTTCAGTTGAAGAAACGATGATGAAACGTTAACAACGACTAGAACGGCATTTGCTGAGTTGTCTTATGGCCTCCGAGATCTGCGCGCGAAGCTGGCGCGCGCGAACCTGGGAGGCCATAATTGGCCGCTTAATAACATAAAAAGACAAAGATAATGCCAAACGAAACAGTTAAAAATTCAAAGAACTGATCTTAGCTATACTGTTTGGGGAAAAGGAATAAAAAATTAGACAGCCGCAACACACACCACTAAAGCCGCCACCGCCGGCATAACGCGGAACCAACGGTTGGCAACGTTCATTCGCGCATCATTGCTTCGTCCGCTTCGTCTCCGCTACGAGAGCCGCCATCTTCTCGCGCCTAACGTTTTGTATGGTTTTGTTCTCTGCAATCTGCGCACATAGCTCATCGGTGGATGCACGTCTGCTCGGCGTCGCAATGCGGCCTGGGTCATTTTCTGGTGTTCGCGCAATCGGTGTGAAACATGTCGCATGCGAAATGTTTGATAGAAGTGCCTCACGTCCAAGTCAAGCCGCCGTACGGGTGTGTATGGCTGTGCGCCCCGTTCTCGGAAGCGTCGACGGGTTTCCGGCATGCGGATTTCAGGTACGTGCAAATGCGTTTCGCCCTCCTATTGAGCTCCGGAGCAAAGCGTGCAATATTTCATGTGAAAGATGCAGCGCCCGTCATCATGGTGTGAATTTCGAGCGGCAAACGAGAACTTTGGCACTTAGAGCACACCGCGGCTGCTAAGTCAGCGTGGAAATTGTTTTACGTTACCGTAATATGTTGCTGTCAGTCTAATCTGCGGCTTGTGGACAGCTAGCCCATTGACTTTTTCTTGTGGCAGCGATAGGTATATAAATACAAGCGGTAACGATATTCGAGAGCAGAGAGTTGTTTCGCTTGATGTTTGGTCGTGTTCATGGCGTTATGAAAGCTAGAGAACTAACTGGCTTGATCGTGCTTAGTTCCAACTCCAAAGGGCGTAACATTGGCGCTGTTTATGTTTATTTTCGGTGTCACGAGTACCATTTTCATGCTTTTGTTGCATGAGAGTGGTAGCTGCTACGTGCCGTCTGGGCAGAATACAATAAAAGCAATTCCCTCACTTTCATACGTATGCAATGTGACGTAACAAAATTTCCAGCGTTTTATTCGGAGCGTAAATATCCAGTGTAGTTTAGTAAGAAACTCAAATTCTGTCTTAGCTTAGTAGGCGTGAAACAAGTGAAACTCTCATTCCTTTTTGAATTGTTCGCCCAAACCGCACCGCCCGGAGATACGTCATCGGGTAATTGACAGTAGCTTCGCTACGTGAGTTGTTTTATGCGCCAATATTGCCCGGTTAAGTATCCTGTTAATTTATGCCGACGCTCGTTCATCTTGATTTCAAGCGTTTGCTATCCCCGAGTACCGGACGATGCCAAACTTGTGAGGTGTAGCTAACGCGGGAAATTCAAAGTGGCGTGGCTGCAAGTTCCTGTTTTTACGTTTCTTGCATTCAAAGCCAACAGACACAGTATCACTGATTTATTTTCCATTTCTGCTGTACTTGATCAATCTAATGTGACAACTGCATTTGCTCTTTAATGTTCTCCATTTACTGTGTATTCAGCTTGGCTGCCGTCCTCTCTTCAGAGGATGCCGCTGTGATAGCTCTTTCGTATAGCACATGCTTCTAGGTCCTTGTGTTTCAAGGGCTCTGGCGAAGTGCTCCAAGTAATTTTACCATCCTATATATTTTATATTTTGCATCATTCTTCCACGATGGATTTTAATGTTCATAGTATTCGTCATTAGTCATCGCCATAATTTTATAGCACGTAGATTTTACGCACTTTACAGCGACAATTTTTAGGCCAGTTTACAGCCAAGTCACATCTTCCATAATACGTCGTCAACATTACCACTTGTCATGGCGCTCTTTGGCCAAACCTGGCCCTTGCGCCATAAAACACCACACATCATCATCATCAGCTTGGCTGCCAGAAAATGCTTGGATTTCTTTCAGTATCCAAGTGACGAAATATTTCACTGACGGCCGTGTGTGAAACACGCAAGATGACAAAACTGATAGCAAAATGATGAGATATTTCTTTTATAGCGTTTGGACTCGACTTTTGGTGAGGATGTCGATCGATCTTGGGCCTGGTGACAGCACACCCGACATCGCCAAAGTGCAGCCTATCAGTTGAGTGCCCCCGAATGGACCATCAACATCGGAAAATGAAGCAGAGCCAGGTAGGGGCAATCTTTACTTTGGAACAGAATACTGACAGCTGCCTCTTTTTTAAGAACTAAATAACATATTTACAAACAATCCTTTCTCTTTGTGCAGCCTACATAAATTGTTTTTTGCTTGTTATACAGACTTTCAGAAAGCAGTTCTTCTGAACCCTTTTTGCATGCACAAATAAATAAAGAGGAGTGCACTTTCTGAAGAAATTGATGCACTGAAATGTGCGTTCGACACACAATGAGATGCAAAATAACCAACAACTTTAAAGCGGTAAAAAAAAACAAGTTTGAAACATGTTCTAACATCATAACCCGCCTTGGCATACGGATCTAAATATAACAGCAACAGAGGTGCATGCAGAGAAGTGTTTGTAAATGTTTGCAAGATATGTACATTGTCTAAGAAATTGTTTTTATTTACTTGGAGCTTCTTGGTGCCATGGCAGTGCAGTAAAAGCTCAAAATGATGCCCTTGCTCCTAATAAAGCACCTTTAGATTTTAAAATTAAATTATGTGCTTTTACATTCCAAAGTCACAACCTGAAGTTTTGGGAACCTGGCCTTCTTTAATGTACACCTGAATCTAAGTGCATAAGCGTTATTGCATTTTACCCTCATTGGAGGGCAGCTGCCATGGCGTAGATTGAAGCTGGGACCAGCATGACTGAGCAGCATGGCATCATAGTAAGTGGGCTATAACACCAGGTCAAAATGAGAAATACTGCTTAGAACTACCAACTTCTTGGCTCACAAGCACTTTGCAACAAGTTAAAGGAGTATGGAGTACTGACAGCGACCGTTTATGTACCAATTTCTTTTTAGGCTGACTGCATTATTAGGGTGCGAAGCTTCAATTAGTCAAAACCAGCCTAAATTTCAGAACCAGCTCAAAACACGCACAATGTATAGCTGGATTTGGACATGAAAATGGAGTCAATTCATGTCGCCGAAAATGGAGGTGGCAGTCACACTATTTCATGCATTTTGCCTAAAACATAGTCAGCAATAATTAATTGATTTCTAAAATATTCTTTTCAAAAAGTTTTTTTCAAGCATGAAAAGAGGAGCCAAACGGTGTTCAGGTGCACGAGCGGTTAGTTGCACGGCACTTCTTGTATGTGTTCACTGGCTTCTTTCAAGCCTGAAAAAAAAAATTTGTTGCACCTATTGAGCAGTAGAAAGCTGGATTGGGAATTTTTCAGGATGCTCTACAATTTTCGCACTGACACTTTTGCTTTGAATATAATTCAGCAGTTAAATAATCTTTAATAACTAATTACCTAATTTGGAAAAATGTAAGAATTGGTTTCACTTCCTCAAAACGATTGCAAACGACATTACCTTGGTGCTGTCCAGCTACGTGGCACTTGTACATATTTAAAGCTTGCACATGTCATACAGGCCACCTGGTAATTACAAGGCATGTATAGAAGTGGCTAAGTTGTGTGAGCCAGCCATGTGTAGCGAATCATGAAAAACAGCCATGTTTCTTTGACTTAAGAGCATGATAAGATTTACATGCTCGACACCTTGTATCAGTGTGTTCTAGGCCTGTTCGTAGTTTAGCTGCTACATAAACAATATTTCTCCACGTGTAAGCTCATATGCATCTTTCAAGTATATTGCCTCGTGTGTCCAAAATAAACCATCCTCGCGCTTCCTTCATTATGTCTTCATCTGTTGCTGTGCTAAATTTTTAACATGCAACTGCACAAATTCTCATCTAGTTTTCATATTTCCTCATTGTTTGGTGGCTTTATTTCTCAACAAGTTGTTTTCGTTAAACCCTGTTGCACACAGCAGTACACAGCATTTCTGCCTGGAGTGGGAATTGCTTTTTTTTCAGATTGACATTAATACACCTTGCCTGGGCAATGTAAGGCATTCTACATAACACGGCCCCGCAATAATGTATTATATTTCATTCCAGCATCATGCAAAACTGTTTATTACCAGATTAGAATATGTATAAGTGTTGGAAGTAACAGAACTGGAAGAAGCCAGCAGATAATGAGGCCAAGGAAAGCATACAGGAACATGTTTTAAGTTTTTTATATGAAGTATAGAAGTGATAAATTCTAGGTAAGTGAAAGTGGATTAAAAGATATCCAGCTGTGGGTGGGGAACGGACCCATAACCTTCACATTACGCATGTGATATACTAACCACTGGGGTACTACGGCCGTGTTCGAGCGTCGACAATCTGAGGGGCTATTGTGGACGGTTGAATGCTGCCTCGGTGGCACAGTGGTTAGTGCATCGCATGCCTAATGCAAAGGCTGTAGGTTCGTTCTCCCCCCATGCCTGGTTGTTTTTGACCATTTTCATTTCCCTTTATCATTTCTACATTTAAATAGAAAATTACAAATAAGTTTCCACATGCCTTCCCTGGCATCTTCCAGCTGTGATTCAGAAAAATTTTGACCCTCAGTAGCCTTTCTTCTCGTTTGGAAGAACAGGAGCTTCATTTTAAAATAATGAATTCACCTTGTTCAGCATCTCAATGTGGTCTCAAATCTTATCACAGCATATGTATTACGAAGTGAAGTTTTAAGATGATGATATAGCATGGGAGCTAATTAGTAGCCTTTGTGTACAGATATATGATTAGTCCAATAAATAGGAGGATCTTAAGAAGCACTTCTAACATGGTCTGAGCACGTGTTTAAAAAACTAATCTAGCGTGATTTCAGGCATAACTGTTGCCCCTGAAAAATATTTGGATCATCTGCATTGGCATTGTTTTTAGAGAGCACCAATACTGCTTTGATAGAAGTAGCCTCGTGGAACATGAAGCATCGCTTCTTGCTGAGTCAAGGAAATATCTGCATATCTGAGGTGCATGTGTCATATGCTCGAATGCTGTTTAAAGGCTGCTAATAAGAAAATTACTTTATTTGCCTTCCAGAGATTGCTTCAGTAGTCTATGCTACTCGATCATAAACAATTTACCAGAGTGAACATTCATCACAGTTGGCTTTGCAATGTTTATGCAAAATACCACAATTGTCTACTAGACATGTGACTGCACTAAAACTTGGAATTAATGACCAGTAAGATTTATGGGACTAGCAAAACTTAGTTTATTACTCCAGAACAAAATGCGAGGCACTTCGGTTATTTCTGCCATAGAGTTTCTTACAGTAATTACTAGAGGGAGCTCTGGCGCTGCAGTCGTACCACCATGGGAATGACGGGAAGCACATGGATTTGTCTGATATTCGTGCTTGTGAATTCAGACGTTCTTGTGGCTTCGTATATTATACGCTATATAAATCTTATTGTCGTAAATTTCAGCGCAGTCTATACTCTTCGAAGTGCAGAAGACGGCGCCAACACGCACAATTGCTATTAATTGCAACGATTGAGCTTGTCCAGGTGGCCAAATCGAAAGGCGCCAAGAGTCTCAAGGCACTGGTATGCCCGCGATAAATTCATCAGGGCGTTGCACTCGCTTGTCGTTACATGCCTCCGTGGCTTAATGGTTTCAATATCAGACTTCTGTTCTAGAGTTCCTGTGTTTGAATCCTGTCGTCGGACGATTTTAATGCTTATTTATTTGTTACACAGTATATTGTTGAAAATTACTAGTTTACAAAGTCACAAAGCCGTTTGAAGCCCAACAGACGAAGTTTAGGCAAATCCATGTACTTTCCATAATTTCCATGCTGGTACAGCCGTTCTTGTTTGATCTCCTGTGGACACTAACGTCAGAGTTCCCTCTAGCAATTGTATGAAACTCTGATTTCTGCACCTCGCTCGTGCAGAAGTGGCACCACACCTGCTGCGTAAACATGCACTACCTTTCGGCCAAGTGCAGGGAATGCTGTGAACTCGCCCTGTACAAAGCCTGCACTAAGTAAAACAAATCACAACGTGCAGTTGCTGCCACGTTGAACTGGTGGAATGAGTAGTGAAATGCAGCACCTCCTGAACTAGTTCAGAAAGTGCAGGTTAATCAAGTGGAGATTATATAGTAACAGAAGTTGAGTGATACTGCATTACGTTCACGAAATATACTTCATGATACTTTTCCATTTATTTCCTCAGTTATTAAGAATCCCTCTTGCATTGTTGGACAAAACTACAGAATGCCAACATATTTTCTAGCATTCACTGGTAGCAAACATGTCAAAACTTGTTCTAGTTTCTGGATTGTCGCTTTAGCCGTTAACCCCCAAGTTAATTCCGGAAAAATGTACCAAATTTTCCAAATTTCTTACGTACTCAATTTTTCGGTGTCATTCTCATTCTAAAAATATATTACTTCATTGGTCTCTGGTTAGAAATAACACAAAAATAAGAGCTGCTCTTGAGGGCAGCTTTCCCTCAATGCCGACTGTAACTCATCTTTGACAATAAGAGCAGCGTAACATTGGGCAGAAAGATTGCGACTCATAATTGGCGATATTGGTACTACCTCCAGTCACTACTAGAGCTTGGGATCAATGGTTAAAGGTTGCGACTTTGTTGCTGCCCAATTTTAATTCTGCAGCTGTGACACTTGGGTGTAGCGTGTGTATGTACGTGTGCATGCATTAAAATGACTTCACGCTAGAGCAAAGCAACTGTAGTGCAGAGAGGCATTAGTCATCTTTATATATTTGCTTTGTAAAGATGCACTAAGTTTATCTTTTGCAGTATAGACTTGGCGCTCATTGGCCAAAGATGCCCTTGTGCTACTAAAACCTGTCAATTAATTCGCTTTTTGCAGTAGCAGCTGCTTATTCCTTTTTCAAGATCGGTCTGTCAGTTTTAATTTGTTTTTCTTGAACTGTGAAATTCCCACTCACAGGACTGCATGTTATCTGAGGTGTTCCTTTTTCAATCAAGAATGTTGAGGTTGTGTTTGTAAAACTTGATTTCTTGCCTCAAACGAGCTTGTACAAACTGACCAAGCTGATAATTCTACCTGATTAAATATTAAATATGTTGCGGCTATGAACCCTCATAATGAATGACACATAGTATAAAAATTTTATCTAATAAAACAATTTAATGAAATTTTTCATGTTTTTCGCGTTCGTGTTCACTTCTCTACTCTCGTGTCCTGTCTGCATGCCTCACCTCTTCTTTTGCATATTAAATATCGTATAAACTTAACCATGCTTTTTACCACAGTGCAGGGGGAAAAGGTTCCGGTAACACCATGCATTCAGCGTGGTGGCCCAGATGTGTATGCAAGCAACCTCCTTCATGTGGACCAAGAACTACTCTGCAGTGTATCGCAGACTTGCATGCGAAACCTTCAACATTCTCGTCTCAGTGGAATGGCTGCTCATCTATCTGCGTGTCCATCACCAAGACGGCCAGTTGTAAAGCTCCTGTACCCATTTAAGAAAGCTTAATGATTTTTTTTATTTAGTTTTCACGGTTGGCCGTAGAATCTTAACATTTTTGATGTTTCTAACATTTTTACCTGGCACAAAGTGGTGCAATAACTTTAAACCAGTGAATGTATTTAAGTGATGCTCGCTTTAATGCCTATCTGGTTTTGTTTGTGTGTAAGAAATTTGAATGTCTGATGAGGTAACAGCATTCGAATTTCTCATTTTTCAATGAGCTGCTAGGAAATAAGACGCAAAACTTATCACACGCCAGTTGTAGCATTTTTGTTTTCATGACTGAAGTATACTAGTTTCAAAAGATGGAAGGTGGGGAAAAAGCCTCAAGAACATAATCATCCTAGGATTGTCATGTCCTTACAACTCTGCAATGACTAATGCCTCATGCATCTTGGGAGCACATTGGTCACAATGCCTACAGGTATACTTGATAAGAGAATAGCTTGCACTCAGATTTGCCACGCAGTTGATGGCTGATGGCTTTTGTTTGTCGTCTTCATGTTACTACTATGTATTCAATATTCATTTAGATGTGCTGCGGTTTCTTGCAGTCACCTATATATATATATATATATATATATATATATGTTCGTTGCAATAAATATTTAGTTGAGAGTTAGCGCTCATCCTGTGTGCTTCTAGTCTGTGTCCGTGTCACTTCGCGCTACAATCCAAGATCATGTTACTGTACCAACTCGCCCAACTTTATATCCTTGTGTTCAAGACACACTCAGACTTGTTCTTACTTATGTGACCGGTTATTTTTGTGCTTTATAATAAGATGCAGTGCTTTTCGAATGAAAACGTGATAGTTCATAGTGAGGTTATTTAAAAATACTGTTCTGCTTAAAATTTAATTGAGCAAGCCTGTGCCATTATTCGGTGCTTATGTCTTTGTATTGGTATGGTTTTACTCCTTATCTTCCTTTTTTACTTTTAAAATGTGCAAATATTATTATGTAACCATTTCTCTTTAATGAAATAAATACTTCTGACATTTTGTCACAAATTTTACAATGATTTTGTTATATTAGGTAACCTTAGACTAGTTGATTGTTATTCTGGTAGCTTAACTTACCATGCCTGTGGAATATTCAATGCAAGCACATGGTGAAAAATAAACTAAATTATTGGGTATAAGCAGGTCACTGGCAGTAAATGGAGCATACATATATTTCAGGAAATAGTGCATGCTTATATATTGAACAGCACGCACAGCTACACATGCGGTTTTGTCCGTAAATGCTGAAACATTATTCGACGTGGAAGCACTTTGTTCTTTGCCTTGCAGTGCTACCTTTAAGTCATATGTGTGAAAGTACTAGTAGAAGCGTCCCGTGGAGATAAATGACAGCTTTGATGAATAGAGGTATAAAGTGTGTGCTTAAAACGGCAAAAAACTGCTTGACAGGCAAACGTATGCTTCTGTAGTACTGCACTTGTTACCGTCGCCAATCTATGCATTGCTTGCGCTCTATTGCATTCAATATGAGCTACAACAACGAGCTATGGTGTCTTTCCCTCCTGGTCGAGCTGGTGTTGCGAAAATTTTGACCAAGAAAAGTGGAGGTTTTTAATTATTTCTGAAATGCATGTGAACATGCTTTTGGCTGTGTGCTGTTTCCACGGGGTTATAAGTACTGGTGCACCAAGGTGCGGGAGATCCTGTGTCCTTAGTGCAGCGCGCATCGTTATTGCGCTCTGCATCCTGCCGGCCGTGTACTATCACTGCAGAGGAAGATTACGAAAAGCATGGCGTGTGTGCCTTGCTGCAATGGCGAAACCTTAAATTGTTTGCCTGAAAGGGTCGCACGTTATGCTACCAAATGACGGACCAGAAGCGCAATATGACGACGCCTCACAGATTCTGGCTCATACTGAACAAGGTAGTACCATAGCTAAGGCTAGGCAGCATTCACAACAGCTAGTCTGCCCATTAACTACATGGCTGTAGTGAACACTCAAATACTTGCAGGGATAACACCCTTTTGGAAGGGTGTTGTCCATGCTACACCCATATTGAAAGGGTGGTGTCTGTGTTACACCCCATATAGAAAGGGTGTTGTTTGTTTTACACCCGTGGGCGAGGTGACGTCATATTAACACCCCTTCTGTTGTGGGGTGTTAATTTGCCCCCTTTGCTTGGGGTGTAGCAATACACCCAAAAAGGGTGTCACCCATGGGACAAGTCATTTACACCCTTAAGGGTGTTAAAATTTTTAGAGTGCAGTAGGCTGTAGTTAAGTCTTTATATACTCCCGCGGAATGGTAGGAAACGATGACAAAGATAACAGGACGGCGAGGACTAGCCGGTAGGAAGGCCGTAATGACTGTACAGGACGATCGCAAAGACTGTAATGGAAGGCTGTATTAGGTGCTTACTCGTAGAGTTCAAGTAGTGAAAGCTTATAATTTCTGTTACAATTCATGCGTGTGATAGGTAACATCGTTATAACGAATTCAGTCGCTCAATGAGAAGCAATTTACGTGAACAAAAATAATTCTGAATTGGACGCAACGCATGGCAAATATTAAAAAACGGCATAACATCGTGCATTACCCTGCTCACGCCGTTACACTTATCCTTCTAGTTAATTAGGTGATGCAATTTATTATATAAGGAAGGCCGGATTCACTAACTGGACTTGTCGGTATCGCAGTAAACACTGAAGCCGATAAAATCGCTAGATGTGCAGCTCATTCCGCTCCTCTCACATCAACTCAATTCACGAGAGCTGATACTGACATTAGAACAAAACAGTTTTGCAAGTCTGTAACACAAATTCATCAATTTGAAGCCAATTCTGTGAACATTCTTCTGTATTGGGTTGACCCCCATGTTTAGTTTCCGATTTATGCTGTTGCTGACCATTATACAGGCTCGGTTATTCATCGTATCAGGTTGGAAGTGGAGTATACATGTAGCTTTTTGCATCACATACGTCGTTGAGCTATGCTTTGTTGCACGGGCCGCCATTCATGGGAGAACGTAGATCACGTTATGGTAAGCTGCCCTAAGTTAGACCGGCAAATGTATGCTTTGAATACAGCAATGATGGCTCTCGATTATCGTCGTTTCAACACAGAAAAGTTGGTTGTGCCATGGGATAACGTATCATTACAGAAATCAGCTCTGAAAGCATTAATAACCTTCCTTACTGAAGATGATATTGTATCTCTATGAAAACTTATTATGACTTTGTGTGTTTATTTATTTATTTTGTATTATTCGATCAACCTGACTGATTTAGTTGCGGTTAGGTGCAGAAAGAGCAGAATGTGGCGTTTTGTTGCTATGTTTTCTTTATATTAAGTTTTTATAAGCTTGTTTACGCAATGCGCTTTATTGACGTAGCGTTTTTTCGTACCCCCTCGTGTGAGAATTACCTAATTGTTGAACCATTTATTGTTTGTGGAGAAGCCGGCTACAAAATAGTTGACAACATTTCCAGTTTCATCCATATAAATTGCTCACTCGCTCAAAACTCGTTTTATTACAATTCGTAAGACAATTTATTACAATTTTTACAATCCGTAAGAGCTGTTTGCCACTGTTGCGAACAGTCCAAATGTAAATTTTATCAATACGGGTCCAGATGTCAAAACTGAAAATACCAGCTACGGCACAACGTTTCTTTTCCCCATGTACTTAAGGAGGAGGAGGAGGAAAAGAAGGAAGGTAGAGAGGTCAACCAGACGTGCGTCCGGTTTGCTAACTCACGCTGGGGGAGGGCGGGCAAAGTATAAAAAGAGGAAAGAAAAGGGAAACAGGAAGTTAAAAGCAATGGGGAACACGTGCTATTGTCCATAACGCCTACGATCGGTTAGTGGGGCTAGTTGTTTTCATAGACCGTAGCAATGCCCGCGTCAATTTGTAAACCTGCGTTGCGGGGGGTCATGGTTCAAGGATCTCTGTTTCTAAAACTCACTCCAAAGAACCATGTGGTTAATATACGTCGGGTGTTCAAGTAATCCGCAAATTTTTTTTTAGGCATACGGCGCACGTATGCGGCTGGTTTCCCGAATCATACACCTGACTTGAAAAAGACAGTCGCACAGAATGCTACGCGAAGCTCGAAACGATTACATCATTATGATGCATCAACCTCCCCCCCCCCCGCACTCCCTGAAGTCGGTCGAGTGGTACAACAATGTTGGAATAAAATTCCATACAATCCCGATCTGCGCGAATGAAGGAATAAGTATTTGCTTTGTGCGTTCTGCGAGCCTGTAAGGTGACTTCCATGAAACAATCTTTCATGACAATGTGAACGCGACAAAAATTTCTATGCTGCAAGACACACTTATTCAATGTGCGACATCACGTATGGCGAACTGGTCAATGTCGCTGCTACAAACTGTAGCCAATAGAAGCATTGCGATTGCCACAAGGGTGTTTTTTCCACGACTATGCTCGAATGCGCAGTCTTCGCTCCGATGGTTTGTCTGCAGGTTTCCTGTGCCTACTGATCCGGTACATACCACCACTCAGAAGTAAGAACTGCTATCTGTGCTCAGCCCATTGTTGTGATGACGATGTTAAATCTTTCTTCGAGTACATTTCCAAATAAAGTTTCTAGTCTCCTTATTAATACATTTGTGGTTTCGCTTTCTGGAGTAGTCCGACATATTCTAAAGCACCGGTGCTATGCCGACCACTACGAAAAAAAATTGTCGCTTATAATTCGCGAGATATACCGGTGTGTTTACCATACGCGGTAAGACAGGGGGTTTACATAACTTGGAGTTTTCGCGTAATAAAAAAATTAACTGAATATTTTCGGCATCACCTATTTAGGAGGGGCTGGGGGGGGGGCGCACAAGAGAGGCAGTACATGTGATCAAGCAAAATGACGCGTCATCATTGAACATAAGCTAGGCATATCGCAAGAGTATACATTTTTTTTTTAGAGCGAAGCTCTTAGGCGCCCGTTTCTGCAGTGACGTCGGTGTGCCGCGGCGTCCCTCGTAACCGAGCGAACGAGCGCAGCGAAGGATAAAAGACCGGACGCGGAGCGCAGCGGGTGATGAAAGACGGCGATAGCGAAGAGAGCGCGAGGAGAAAAGTGGAGGAGTAGAGTATGGCGAAAGCATGAGAAGAAAACCGTAGTGCCGCGCAAGACGGGCTCTTCGGGCACGAGAGCTACGAGATGATGTCAGAGTAGCGCGGGTCAGACATATGGCAACAAAGCGCTGCATGAGCGGAGGTCATTCTGCGGTGGCTGCTATGAATCGCGCCCACGCGTCACCCACGCTGCCTTTCGCGATCTCCCAATTAGCGTGGCAGTCGTGCCACACTTCGCTCCGTTTGCAACGTGCCGCACGAGACAGAATGTCCGCGCCAACCAATATATCGCGAAATGAAAACACGTATAGAGCTGCGTTCAAATTTCGCATTACGGAGTATCGTAATCGTTGGAGAATTTTTTTATCTGTATAAACGAGCGACAACAAGGTGCTTGCTATTTTTTGACGATCAGCCTTTTGAACTGCCTGATATACTTGTAACCAAAGGACGCATCGTTGATTTCTTATTGCGACATAATGACAAAGTGTCTGCCGTATCTGTATCTGTATTGTGTGTGCCGGCCTGCCAACATACACAATGGCTCTTTGCGCCGATGTGCCGAATGGGGCTACGAGCTTTTACACATAATTTAACTTGCTACCTGCAGCGGCTCAGATGGCTGGAAAACTTCGAGAGTTGTGAGAAGATTCAAGAGAGGGAGAAAGAAACGTTTATTATTCGAAACAGTGTTCCGAGCTAGGCACGGTATCACCCTGAGGTAGGAAGGCTCCTTAGTCCAGGAACCCTCTGGCTTCGACTGCCCTCTTGGCCCTGGCGACGAGTTGCCGTTGGTCTTCCAGGTCCCCGAGGGCGAGCTTGGCCTCCCGCGTTTCGTATAGGTGGTCTTCGCTTGCTTGTTGTGCTCGCTTCGCATCCATTTCCGGTTGCATATCGCTGCCTTCCTGCCACGGGCATTCCAGGAGCAAGTGTGCCAGGGTGTCGGGCACGTTGCAGAGTGGGCAGAGTTAGCCGTAGAGCGTCGGGTAGAGGCGGCGCATTATCGCTTCGTGAGTGTACGCGTTACTTTGTAGGCGTCTAAGGATCATGCTTTCTTCTCTGCCGAGTTTTGGGTGCGATGGAGGGTGCACTCGACGCTCGAGCCTGTAGTGTTTTAATATGGCCGAATAGTTGGTGGGTACGGCCTCCGCCTCCTCTGTCGCGGGTCGGAGAGCGCGTGGGGAGAGGGGAGCCCGGCTGACGTGCTCGCGGCGGAGACGGGGGCCGCTTCGTTCCCCTCTAGTCTCTCGTGTCCGGGTGCTCACGTTACGCAGGTGCACGGAGCGGAGTGCTTTAAAAAATTGTTTTTCAGCCTTTGGAGCTTATTTTGTCCCCAAACAATAATTGTCACCTATCTTATTTGCCTTTCCTTTCTTAACACTGCGCGTCCGGTACTTCCAGGTCACGAACGGCATGCGCGTAGTCGGCGTCACATGACACTTTTTACAGGAAAGTAGAGAGCGCAGAATTTTCAAGAAAATAAACGCAAGCAATACAGATCACGATTATTGTTTTGAGACAAAATGCCATCCAAAGTGTATAAACTTATTTAGAGTGTGTCGGCAATATCGGTGGTAGCTTAGACGTAGAAACTTACGGGCCACTTATACTGCTAGGCTCCAGTAGTAACACTCTGCAGCATTTCTGGTGTAAACATTTTACAAACTTTCTGGGAGATAGCATTATTTTTCGTAAAGAAAGAACGTGGCTTTCGACGGGGGCTTTCAACATTTACCTAGCTCCTGCATACGCCAATACGGTTAAGCAGAAACGAATTTCCTCGACTTCACCAAGCTCTTGCACAAATTAAGATACGTCCGCATACCTTAATGTCCTGCTCTTACTTTAATACCTTAATGTACCTGTTCGTCACATACCTTAATGATCGTACCCAGTACTTAGGCGGCGATGACTAGGCATCTCAAAAGACTAATGTTCTTTGCGGAGTCGGCTGACAAGGCTGTGAAAGAACTTGTGTGCTTCTTTAGGGCGGCTGCTCGTTGTGAACGCCTTTGACTTAGTGGTGCCCTCAGCGTGCGTTCACTAATTCACAGCGTCTCTCTCTCTCTAAATCTCTCTCTCTCTCTCTCTCTCTCTCTCTCTTTCTCATCTTTCAATTCCCCTGTTCCTTTCTGCTAGCGTACAGTCGCGAATTAGACGCCCTTCTGAGCAACATCTCCACCTTCTGCCTTATTTACTCCTCCGGCGTGCCGCAGTGGTCCATATTTACGCCTTTGTTATTCTTAATATTTATCAACGACCTTGAAATTTTCCCATCCTGTGGTTCAGTGTAGTATCTTTTTTTCTTTTTTGTTGCTGACGATTGCGTTTTGTTCGCGGAAGTTTCTACTGACTTCAAAAGTCGGCTTGGAGAGCGCAATGCTCAATGATCTTAAATCCTGCCAAATGTGTACATATGGTAGGTAGGGATGTGGCAATGTACATATGGCGACGGGTGAATATGACCTGCCTGTGAAAAAAAAAGTAAAAGTACCTTGGTATAAGAATCTCAACAAGCCTGAGATGGAAGCCGCACATTACGGTTATATAGTGCCAAGCGCGTCAAAGAAGTGGTTCCTAGGGAGAAACGTGCGGCACAGCCCCCCCCCCCCCCTGAGAACTTGGGTAACTAGCTGGGCATGTGTAATAGGGTTAGATAGGACAAACATACCGCAAACTGTGTGAAGTTGCCCAAGAATGCTAATCGCACTAAAAATAACAATATTAATAAGAACACTTTAGCACGCGCAATCATTCACACATACATAAGTGATAGAAAAAAAAAAGGGACGAAGAATAGCGAGTCACTGCACAAAATCGTACCTATTATTTTGAGTAAAATTGAGCAAGAAAAGAAATTTCGGTAGAATCGGTCTCGCGATTAATGTCGAAGTTATTACGATTAGCACTGAAGCATTGTAGCGGCAAGCCATATTGTTGCCGCCGAAACATGTCCCACTGAATTTTCCACTGAACACGCAGCGCCATCTGGCGGCGCCGTGGAATTCGCATGTTGCGCCTGTGTTAATAGATGTTCACATAAGACTGTCCCAATATATATGCCGCGGGCGACATTCCGACCACCACTGGAGACATTTAACGACTCATTTTGTGGTTGAAGAAGGGCCCGTAACCAAAGGCACGTACTAAGCTACCGATGTTAGCATCAAGGAGCTTCATTGAAGAGCGACACCTCCTCAGTGGTAAATGCCCAGTGTCAAAGATTGTGTGTCAAGGAATTCGAAATTCCAAAAATTTGGCGTCAAGAGAGACAGAGAGAGAGCAAGGACAGAAAAGGCAGGGAGATCAACCAGACGAGCACCCCGGTTGGCGACAAAGAGGTGAATGTATACAGAGCAGCCCATAACCAGCGACTCAAGTTTGCGTCGAAGAGGTTCGTCGAAGAACGACACATACCCTGTTGCACATACTCAGGGACTCAAGTAGGCGATGGAGAAGTTCATTGAAGTGGCACATAACAAGTTACCCCTGCTGGTGTCCTGGAAGAGCTACACATATCCAGTAGGACATACCCAGAGGCATAGGTTGGTCCGACGGTTGATTTAGAACCATGTTCCCTCAGCACAGCAGCCCATTGATGTAAGCACTAGAACATATATATATATACATATATATATATATATTGTAAGCATCTATGCGGTCTTCATCATCTGTACAAAGTCATCATCGATCATCGGCTCGTGTTCGTTTTTTGCATCGACGCCATTTTTCCTTTTTGGAATAAAGCGTCGTCTCGACCGTGGTATTTCAAGTGGTGGAGGCGCTTTAAGATCCCTTCGACCTCAATCCACTTCAAGATCTCTCCTGGAGCTACGTTCGGGACGCCACCTACGCCAAGAGGCCGCCATGTCTCAAGGCCAGACCGCAGCGTCCACCATCTCGGTTCAGGTGCCAGCCACCCCCACTCCCAGCCCTGCCAACAACCGGTGTCGCGATCCTGAAATCTTCTCTGGCTTGCCTGGTGAGGACGTTGAAGACTGGCTCGACAACTACGATCGTGTCAGCGAATACAACAACTGGAACGAGACATCGAGGTTAAACAACGTACCATTTTACGTCTCTCAAATAGCCAAGACATGGTTCCTGAATCACGAGAGGGACTTCCGTGATTGGTCGTCTTTCAGGGAGCAGCTTCGGCGGATTTTTTGGCACACCCACGGTTCGTTCGGAAGTTGCGAAAAAGAGGCTGTCTGAGCGCGTCGAGCACTATGGCGAGTCGTATACCTCGTACATTGAGGACATCCTCGCGCTTTGCCGCCGTGTCGACAGTGCCATGCCAGAAACTGACCACGTGCGACACCTTCTTAAGGGTATAGGATCTACTGCCTTCAACGCACTGGCTGCTCAAAACCCTTCGACGGTGTTGGAGGTCATCTCCGTCTGTAAGCGTCTCGACGCCCTGCAATCAATCCGCTTGCAACCGGACTTTTCCGACAACCCCCTGGCAAACAGTATTGAGCTCCGGTCTATCATACGAGCCATAATTCGCGAGGAATTGCAAGCGCATGGCTCACGCCCTTGCAGCAGTGCTCACGTCCAACCTGCTTCTACTCACCTGCGCGGCATTATTGAGGAGGAATTGGCCTCGCTGCAGAACGCCCACCATCCCAACGCTTCTCCTTGCCCACAACCGGCTTCTTACGCCCAGGTTGCTGCAATGCCAGCCGCGCCGTCTCCAACCACACCAACTGCGCCTGTTCACGATCACCTGGCACCTTTAGTTGCCCGAGCTCCGAACCCGCCTTACTACTCTGCCTGGCGTTCGTCGAGGCCTGTCTGCTATTACTGCGGCTTTCGAGGACATATCTCCCGGTTTTGCCGACGCCGCCAGCAAGACGAACGTCGTGGTTACGCTGCCTTTGAACGCGATGAGCCACCTCCTCGCGTCTACCGGCACTTATGACGATAATCCTCCCGTTCGCCGATCTCCATCTCCGGCCGAATTCTCCAACACCGCACACAACACACGTGCCTCGAGACGCCACTCCCCATCGCCGCTCCGACGTTCTGTTTCGCCACTTCGACCTGGATCCCAACTCCATGTCCAGCAACTGGCAAACTAACGAGTGCAGTTTTTGGAGGGAAAACTGCAGCGCCGCGAAGTGCACCAAGTCCTCCTGAACGTCCTTCGTACATGTTATTGGTGTCTGTGGCGGGTGTGCGTTTGTTAGCTCTGATTGACACGGGAGCTACTATATCTGTTATGCGGGCGGACCTGTGCTCTCGTCTGCGGAAAGTGAAGACGCCTTATATTGGATCATCCCTCATTGGGGCTAATGGAGCAATCATTCGACCATCAGCCCAATGTACAGCACGCGTCTTCATTGATGGTATCCGTCATCACATTAAGTTCGCGATTTTATTCCCGTGCGCTCATGAACTAATTTTAGGTTGGGACTTTCTCTCGTCAGCGTCCGCTTTAATTTCTTGCCGTCAACGTGTAGTCCATATGACCGAGACTGTTCATTGCAGCGGGAGTGCCGATGAGCCACGAGTGCGTTTTCTCACTACTGCGGATTCTGTACTGCCCCCCAGCCACGAGCAAATCATAAGTCTCTCTTCTAAGGACATCACCAATGGGGACGTGTTTATCACTCCTTACGGCCGCTGTCTTGCCCCTGGGATTGTCTTCGCTTCCTGCCTGGTGCGGTTCAAAGAAAGTTCTGCATTAATTATCGCGTTAAACGCGACCACTGAGACAATCCTCCTACCTCAAGGCTCCGCAGTGACCTGTTATGTGGATACCCAACCAGTCTCCCTGCTTCCTCTTGCCTCCTAGCAAGCTCTTCCTCGACAGGGCAAATCTGCTTCATCTGCCCTTGTTTCCGTGATAAGCCCTGACCTTACTGCTGCTCAGAGTGAAACGTTGCTAAAATTGCTCACGAAGCATCAGGCCTCCTTTGATATACATACTTCGTCACTCGGACAGACTTCCGTTGCCTTCCATCGTATCGACACCGATGGCCAGACTATTGTACGCCGTCGTCCCTACCGAGTCTCTTTGGCCGAACGCAAAATCATCGAGGAGAACGTCGCCGATATGCTGAAAAAAAAACTTCATACCTCCCTCCGCCAGTTCTTGGTCATCACCCGTCGTTTTAGTGCAGAAGAAGGATGGATCGGTACGATTTTGTGTTGACTACCGCGCGCTAAACAAGATCACCCGTAAGGATGTATATCTGATGTCCCGTATCGATGACGCCCTCGATTCTTTGCAAGGCGTGCAATACTTTTCCAGCCTTGATCTTCACTCCGGATATTAGCAAATTCCAATGCACGAAGCGGAAAAAGAAAAGACAGCCTTTTCTACTCCGGATGGTCTTTACGAGTTTAACGTAATGCCTTTCGGTCTATGCAATGCTCCCGCCACATTTGAAAGAATGATCGACACTGTTCTTCGCGGCCTCAAGTGGAAAACTTGTCTATGTTACCTCGACAACATCGTCGTGTTTTCCTCGACTTTCACTGATCATCTTCAACGCTTAGATGAAGTGCTCACATGCCTTTCTAATGCCGGACTTCAACTAAACACGAGGAAGTACCGTTTCGCTAGCACAACGATTAAAGTCTTGGGTCATCTCGTTAGCAGAGGCATCCAGCCCGATCCGGACAAAATTTCCGCAGTGCTCAACTTTCCACGCCCACTTCGTGCAAAAGAACTGCGCAGCTTCACTGGACTCGCCTCATACTTTCGACGTTTTATCCGGAACTTCGCCAGCATTGCCTCGCCCCTCCACAACCTCCTTGTTAGTTCAAGTTCCTTCGATTGGAACGATCAATGTGAAGCCGCATTCCAAGAACTCAAGCGCGCACTAACATCCCCACCTGTTCTTTGTAATTTTGATGGCAAGGCGCCCACATTACTGCATATTGACGCTAGTGGCCAAGGAATTGGTGCCGTACTGCATCAGCGCGACCACGAATTTTGCGAAAAGGTTGTTGCATATGCAAGCCGCGTTCTCACTTCCGCCGAAATAAAGTACTCTATAACCGAACAAGAATGTTTGGCTGTTGTCTGGTACATTCAGAAATTTCGTCCATACCTCCACGGTCGCCATTTCACGGTTGTGACCGACCACCATGCCTTATGTTGGTTGTCGACCATCAAAAACCTGTCTGGACACCTTGGCCGCTGGATACTCCGATTACAAGCATATAATTTTGATGTCATATACAAGTCCGGAAGGAAGCACCAAGATGCCGATGCTCTTTCACGATGCCCATTACCATCATCATCGGAGCACGTCGCATCACCTAGTCAAATTGGCTGCACAGAGGACGTATCGTGTATTACACCGATTTCTTCCTTGGCTCCATCAAACCGCCCATCAGTGCTTTCCACTCACCAGCGCGCCGATTCTCATTGCCGTAGTATCATCAAGCGCCTTAGCGGTGTTTCATCTCCACCCAATGCCAGGCTACGGAAACAGCTCAAACTGTTCAAGCTCGAAGACGACGTGCTCTACCGGTACATTTTTGTCACCCGGAAGGCCATCGATGGTTTCCCGTTCTACCACGCTCTCTTCGCGCTGCAGTTCTGCAGGCCTCACACGATGACCCTACTTGGGCTACCACAAAACACACGAGGGCATACGCAGCCGATTCTTTTGGCCAGGTCTTTCCACGAGCATAGCTAGATATGTTGCCTCGTGCACGCTTTGCCAACACCGTAAGCGACCTACTACTGCTCCGGTCGGGACGCTACAACCACTTCCTTGTCCAGCACAACCCTTCTATGTCGTCGGCATTGACCTTTTCGGGCCACTCTCACCTACTCCAGACGGCAACAGATGGATCGTCACTGCTGTTGACCATTTGACCCGGTACGCTGAAACAGCCCCAATACGTTCAGGAGGTGCCTCACAAGTAGCGGCCTTCTTCTTGCAGGCTATCTACTTACGTCACGGGGCGCCTCACGTTCTTTTGAGCGACCGAGGCAAGGCATTTCTTTCAAGAACCCTTAATCAAGTTCTGCAAGCGTCCAACACCGTGCACAAGACAACGTCTAGCTACCACCCTCAAACCAACGGGCTAACCGAGCGATTTCATCGCACGCTGTGCGACATGCTATCCATGTATATTCAACCTGATCATCGTAACTGGGATGCGATTCTCCCATTTGTAACATTTGCATACAACACGTCTGTTCAACGCACCACCGGATACTCTCCGTTTTTCTTAGTATACGGCCGCCACCCAACCTCATCACTCGACGTTTCTTTCTTCTCTGGCCCCGTCAACGCTTCACCATTCATTTGCGACCAGTTTGTGTCTCGTCTTGCCCAATGTCGTCGTCGCGCCCGTATGAACACTGAAGCCAGCCAAGATGATCGCAAACATCGGTACGATGTCTCTCACCGCGTCGTTTCATACCACCCTGGTGACGATGTGCTCCTATGGACACCTGCACGAACACCCGGTTTATGTGAGAAGCTTGCGTCTCGATATATTGGCCCCTACAAAGTCATATAGAGCAGACCTCGCCAGTGAACTACCGCGTTACACCTGTTGATGTCCCAACTGACCGACGCTGCCGCGGAACAGAGATCGTGCACGTTTCCCGCCTGAAGCCCTTTCATCTCCGTTCCACTATCTAATGTGCGGCCAGGCTGGCCGCTTCCGTCCACGGGGGAAAATAGTGTAAGCATTTATGCGGACTTCATCTTCATCTGTACAAAGTCATCGTCAATCATCGGCTCGTGTTCGTTTTTTGCATCGACGTCATTTTTCCTTTTTGGAATAAAGCGTCGTCTCGACCGTGGTATTTCAAGCACTAGAATATATATATATATATATTCACTAACAAATATATATTCACTAACTAATATATATATATATATATATATATATATATAATACAGTGACTCAAGTTGTCGAGAAAACGGTTAGAGACGTAGATAGTCCCCTAAAAGCGCGTGACGTTCGCAAAGAATGCTAAGCACATTCACAGTATTTAACTGCACTGAAAGATGTTCATGATTATATTGCGCTCAGTTTTACACAGACGATATTTAGTGAAGGATGGAACGTGGAGGGACTTGCGCTACGTCCGTCCACGTCCCGCCCTTCACTTAATATCGTCTGTGTAAAACTGAGCGCAATATAGACATGAACATTCACCAACTAGCCCCCTTCATTGCTTTACTGAAAGATGTCCTTTCAAGGCCACTTCCTGGCCATTGTTTAAGTATCGTCCCAAGTGACAATGTATGATTCTCCAGAGCTCCGAGTTTCAATTTCCGTTAGATCCCAATGCTGCACCCGGGCGCTAAACTTCAAGGAGGTATCAACCACGGCCCAGAAACGTTATGAGGCGCTGCCCTTAATTTCATCATTAGCGATGCATATCACGATTTTTATTATACTGCTGTGAATGCACGAAATATATGCTGGAGAATCGTAGCAGCCGCAACTTTCTAGGGGATGAATTGCAACGCATGGTTAGTGAGCGCAGCATTACTTTTTTTTAAAAGCGAAGCTTCTTGCCGCGGCTGCGCAGGGGCTGGCTGTTGGTGTCTTGTCGATGAGATATAAAATATGTGCCACTAGGTGTGTGCCCATTCTTGACGAATCGCCCAGAATGGGTATGTGCTACCACGTATGCGCCGCAATAGACAAGCCGAACAGGAGCCAAGAAGTGAAGTAGTCGGCAACAGAAAATTAAAGTCGGCTACAGAGAAGTAAGGAAGTCAGCAATAGGAGCAGCCGTGTGGGAAGAAAGAAGTGTAGTGAATGGGATGGCACCGTGCATAGCGCATAAAAGAGACGGAAGCCCGAAAGACGCGTCGAACGAGTCTGATTCGTTACCCTGCGAAGCGGTGGAGAACGTGAGCATTTGCTGGTTCGTAAACGTGAAGCGGACCAACGACGCTTGACGGCCATGACTCGCGAGGAGCGTGGCGAGCGCTACATCCATGCGGAACTACCATGCGTGGCGGCCATCGACATGTGAGGAACGTGACAATCATAACAGTCAGAAGCGCGAGGGATCGAGACGTCGAACGTTTGATCAAGACGCTGAACGTAATTACATGAACTGCAAAACACAGAAATTGAACTTGGGAATGTTGTTACTGTAAGCGGAATACATATTACATGTTTTTTATAGAAGCTGAGCCATTGGACGGTGACCACTCGGGCAAGGCCGCGCGTATGTGGAGAAGGGTGCCTGGCAGATCATTGTGGTGCATAAATTGTATGTGATTAAGGAGCTTGGGCAGTGTAGAGTAACTTTAAGAGGAACAAAATGTTTGTTTAATGCGTCTTTACTTAAGACACATTTACATTTAAGAAGATTAAATATACGGTCACCATAACGGCAAAAGCGATGTAAAAATTGAAAGAAATTTATTTTTTTACACGATCACGGAGGTCAGGTGTCGATTTGGATGCTTTAGTCTAAACTATTAAGGCATACTGTAGTTGCGCAATAGAAACCGTGTTTCAGAAAAGAATGGTCTCTTAGAAACAAAGCTTCGGAATTGTGGCAGGGCAGTGAAAGTCTTATGATATTCGACGCACAGCGCCAAAAAGTGCAAAACGCATGTTTTTTTTTCTTTTCACGAATGCGGCGCTCGGCGATTAGCTTAGCGTTTTCTTAAAAGGGCCATGACACGATCGTCTGATCATTCTCAGTTTATCATAGTGTCTGAGTGAAGGAGGAGGAAAAACTTTATTTGCTCTAGTTGGTTAGAAATTAGCCCTGGCAGATGTGGTCGGCGTCTTCACGGTCTTCCCCATCTGCGCAGGGTCGACGCCCCTTCGGGTCGCTGCTGGAGAGCACCTTCTCCCACTGCTCCGCACTCGGGTCTTTTATTTGAAGGAATTGTTGATTGTGAAAGCATCCCCATGTAATGTGATATAGAGTGGGCTTGGCGCCGCACCAAGGGCAAACGTCTCTATACTGGGTGGGAAACATCTTGCTTAGGGTGTTTAGATTTGGGTATGTTCCTGTTTGCAGCCTCCTCCAAGAGGTTGCTTCATGCTGATTTAGGCTGTTGTGGGGTGGAGGGTATTTGATTCGGACCCCCCTATAGTAATTCAGAATGTCAGAGTAGCTTGGGTCGACTGTATGGGTTCCTCAGGGTTGGTGTTTGTGTCCTCTCGGTTTGTGTGCTCTCGAGCTGCTTTGTCCGCCCTTAGGTTCCCTTCTATTCCAGCGTGTCCCGGTAGAAGGATCAATATGGTTATACACACATACACGCAGAATTAAAAAGAAGGAAGACTGTTTTCTCAGCTCACACTTTCACTCAAAATTTTGATTTGAAATCGTTGGTTCTAAGCCCCTCCCATTGACAGCAACCACCGTTTTGGCGCGGACTGTATGACGTCGGAAAATGGGGGATCACCACTGTATCTTCTGCCCCGAAACAGTTCGAGAGCACACCAGGCATTTCGCTCCGCACGCTATGCACGTTCTTGCACCCAATGGCAATACAAGAGCGACGCCGCTGAATTGTGCTGGAAGTTCCTTCACTCGCGCAGGGAAAAGCAGCAGCAGTAGACCGCCGAGACGCACATTTGAAAACTAAACGACACAAGCCGATCATGACTTATTTCCAGGCTTCTCCAATCGCTTCCGGTGTTTGCAGCAAATAAAAGCGTGGCCTTTGAGATAGGCTTCTGTTACTCCGAGGGCGCCGTTTTAGGGGTCTGTTTCAGTTTGTCAGCACTAATTATTGTCAGATTGCTGTATGGTTCAAGTTCGATATAAAAAAATTCAAATACAAATTTTCTACCGCACGGAATACGCCTAAATTTTGCCAGCTTTCTGTGGAATGTGTATGGCTTAATATGTAATGAATAATTGAAGCTGGAAAATTTGGCGTCATGGCCTATTTAAAATAAACACCGAGGGTTTAAAGTTCGTGGACCCTATGAACAATTCAGCATCTCGAAGAGTCTAAAAATTTTACATACTGTGTTTTCCGCATGTTACTCGCTACCAGTTTTGGAAGCGTTGTTGTCACTGCAACAACCTAACAATGAGGCAAGTGCCTTTTTGAAGGCCAATGCAGTCGCAAGCACTGCAGATATTTTTGAACATATAAGCCATAGTAAAAACCTACATAGTACCCTAAAACCGCGTGAAGCGTCCAAAGAGTGCTAATCGCATTAGCTATAATGTTTTGTGCACTGACAGAATTAATAATGTTCAATTGCCAATAAAACGTAATTTCCAAACAATGAGAAAAGGGCCTAGGACTGATTTTTGAGGAAGTTTGCTAGTGACATGGTAGCTGTCATAGCTCAATCCATTAAAGTTGGCATTGCAAACAAACAAGTGGGGTGAATATATCGCGGGATGATCATTGTGTACGCATTGTATTATACCGGTACAATCCGCGAAAACTGCCGAAAGTACCAATGAATACCTCTTACGCAATATGTATAATTCTATTCTGTACTTGCTGTGTAATTACATGTGCTGTGTGTTTTGGCTGTTCAAAATATCTGACTTTATATATGCGTATGTGTACTGAATTCATGCACAAAACTTTGCGATTCATGTACTGTTGGACTGAATAGTTTTTATTCATCTCGTGCCCTACTGATCAGTGTCATATTTTGTTTCACTATTCTCCCGTTTTAAGCAAATTTCTCTCGTTTACCAAGTGACAAGGAGTAGCTGGTGCCGCCATAAAGGTCCCAACCTCTCCTAATATTCATTTCAATAATAAAAAAAATACAAATGAATACCCACGCGCCCTTCTTGGAGGAGCCGCTCGTAGCGCAAGCAGTGACGACGTCACTGGTCTTGCCTCTGCGTCACACGTTCCCCCTGCAGCGCAAATATAGCCGGCTGCAACCAAACCAAACAACTCACGGGTTCCCGTTCGCGGAGCACGCAAAAATGCCACCGGAAATGCGCCACGCAGGATGAAAAGAAGGGAAAGAAATGGAGACGTGGGCTGGTGGCGTAAACGTTACGAGGGCCCTCGATTACGACATAGCAGAAGGAAGCATTCCGAGCGCTGGTTTTGGTATTGGGAGAAGCAGTGCTGCGGGTAAGGTAACTGGCGTCCTCGCAACATCGTCTCACAGACTCTGATTTGCTTCTATGCCCGCTATTACTAAGCCTTTCTTAACAATACTTGCTGGAGAATGCTCACTGACCGGTGATTAACGACTTCCACTGTACAACTAAAGTTTTCGGCAAGCTTTGTTGGGGGGTCTATAATGCTTGCGGAGCTAGATCCACTGCTCAAATAGTTAGCAACATCTCAGTAATGCAAGAAGAAGGAATGTTATATATATATACGCTTAGGCCAAAATCAGCCTCTCCCAGCGCTCTCCTGTTACCCCTTTCTTACGCCAGCTGATTCTATCTTATGTCTTCAAGCTTCCAAATTCTATCACACCGCCTAATTCTCTGCTGTCTTCGACTGCCCTTCCCTTCCTTTGCCACCCGTTATGTAACTGTAATGGCCCACGGGTTATCTACCCTACGTTTGTGGTATATCAGAGTTATAGAATGGTGGTGGCATGAAGAACAGGTAGAGCACCGAGTTTCTAGGCTTAGGTCGCAGTAGGCGGTGTCTATATGGCCCCTACTATGGATGCTCTAAAAGCATGTGGAATGAACGTAACCAACATTGGGTGACCGAACAGGAGACGATTCTGTCAAATAACCTTTTCATACAAGCACCAGGACTTGTCAAGCAATGTTTTCACAGTAACACTATGACGTAATTAACATATGGTACATACAATATGCAAGTTAAATGACTCCACAGTTCTGTAAAAAAGTCTCAGAAATACAAATGAGTCTGTCGCCTAATAATACAGTCTAGTCAGTGGGTGGTACATACCTTTTGTAATTGTATTATCACATATAGTCACAACTGAACAGTCAACATAACATAACCCACAAAAACATACATATATGCAGCGATATTAAAATGAAAAGAACAATAAAAGCGTTAATAACGGCCGACAATGGCACTGTCTTCAAGAAACATATTTAGTGCTTTTAAAGCGTTCTTTTGCAAAGACGTTGTTGGCAAAGAACCCAAAGGTTTCTTTGAACTGAAAGGTCTGCGGTCTAATGTAATTAGGGTTGATTTTTTTAAGTCGGCATCTTGGTGTGTCGTGATGTGGGAAATCTAGAAGCAGGCGATGGTATATCTTCGTCTACAAATCCACAATTACGTTCGGGGGTTTCCGCATGGTCAATTCTCTGTAAGAAATGTTTTCTGTAGGCAGTGCCTCGACATAATCGATGAATAAGAGTTTCCATATATCTGTCTAACGACAATGAAAATTTGAATTCAATAAACGGATCAATATGATACAAATCCGAGCTCTTAGAATACTCGTCAAACCACGTATTTCTACACTTTTAAAGACGTTGTTCTTATAATGCGGCGTAATTCATTTTTTGATATTGGGAGCGAAACCACATCATCTTTGAGGTGTGCTTGTCGTGCTGCTTCATCCGCTGATGTGTTGCCAGGAATGTTACAATGCCCTGGTATCCACTGGAATGCTATTTCATGCTTCGCTTGGCTTGCCTTTGTGAGGTCTTTAAGTGTTTCGTATATTATGTTGTAAGCTAGACCCACTCAAGGGCTAAGGAGTAGCCGGCGCCCTAAATTGTGCGTCAACGTCTTATTTCATATCAATAAAGAAAGACGATTCTGTCCAACTATTCCGCCATTATTTTTTTTCTAATAGACTAACACTCATACAGAGGAGTGGCATAGTGGGATGCACAATATCAATGCATAAATGATGCATTAGCATACGGAGCAAAACGTCACATGTGGCCCAAAACTGTTTCAAAGCAGACGACACAGCGGTGGCCCCTCATACCCTGCAGACGACACACAGTCTATGCCAAAATGGCGGTCGTTGTAAGTGGAAGAGGTATAGAGTCAGCGCTTTCAAATTGAAATTTCGAGTTAAACAGGCACGGTTTCAAATTGAAAGTTCGAGTTAAACAGACGCGAAAAGCCCAGTGCTTTTTTTGTATAGCTAAGTTGGGCACTTCTCTTATCGTTGTTTCCTGTTCGCGCGAAAGGCTATGGATTGCTACCTACTGGCCCGGTCGAATGACTCGCTAAAGAAGTGACCTACACATATTTCGCAGAACAGCCTAACATTGCAACCTGTTCCAAGGGTATCATCGTCATAATCATCATTATCAGCCTGTTTTATGTTCACTGCACCATGAAGGCCTCTCCCTGCGATCTCCCTGTCCTGCGCCAACCCATTCCAACTAGCACCCACGAATTTCCTAACTTCATCACTCCACCTAGTCTTCTACCGTCCTCGACTGCGTTTCCCTACTCTTGGTATCCATTCTGTAACACTAAAGGTCTAACGGTTATCTAACCGGCGCATTACATAACCTGCCCAGATCCATTATTTTCTCTTAATATCAATTAGAATATCGTCTATACCCGTTTGCTCTCTGATCCAAACCGCTCTCTTTCTGTCTCTTAACGTTGTGCCTAGCAATCTTCGTTATCTCTCTTTGCGCGGTCCTTAACTTGTTCTCAAGCTTTTTTGTCAGTCTCCAAGTCTCTGCCCCATATGTCAGCACTGGTAAAATGCACTGATTGTACACATTCCTTTTCAATAATAATGGTAAGCTCCCAGTCAGGAGCTAACAATGTCTGCAGTATGCGATAAAACCCATTTTTATTCTTCTAAGAATTTCCTTCTCAAGATCAGGGTTCCATGTGATATATTGACCTAGGTAAACGTACTCCTTCACAGACTCTAGAGGCTGACTGGCGATCCTGAACTCTTGTTCCTTTGCCCGGCTATTCATCATTACCTTTGTCTTCTGCATATTAATCTTCAACCCCCCTCTTACACTCTCTCTGTTAAGGTCGTCAATCATTTGTTGTAACTCGTCTGCATTCTTGCTGAATAGAACAATGTCATCGGCGAACAGAAGGTTGCCCAGATATTCGCCGTCGATACTTACTCCTAAGCCTTCCCAGTTTAATAGCTTGAATACTTCTTCCAAGCACGCAATGAATAGCATCGGAGAGATTGTGTCTCCTTGTCTGACCTGTTTCTTTGTAGGTATCTTCCTGCTTTTCTTGTGTAGAATTAAGGTAGCTGCAGAACCCCTGTTGATATTTTCCAAGGTATTTACGCACGCGGTCTGTACTCCTTGATTACGTAATGCCTCTATGACTGCTGCTATCTCTACTGAATCAAATGCCTTTTCGCAATCTTGAAAACCATATAGAGTGGATTATTGTACTCCGCGGATTTTTTGATAATCTGATTAATGACATGGATGTGATCCATTGTAGAGTACCCCTTCCTGAAGACAGCTTGTTCCATTGGTTGACTAAAGTCCAGTGTTGCCCTTATTCTATTGGAGACAATCTTGGTAAATATTTTATATCATACTAGAGTAAGGTAATGGGCCCGTAATTTTTCAATTCTTTAACGTCTCTTTTTTTGTGGATTAGTATAATGTTTGCATTCTTCCAGTTTTCTGGGACCCTTGCAGTCGATAGACACTTCGTATGTTTTCCAAGCAGTATGTCTCCTCCTTCTTTGATTAAATCGACTGTTATTCCATCTTCTCCTGCCGCTCTTCCGCGTTTCATGTCTTGCAAGGCCCTTGTGACCTCATCGCTAGTTATAGGAGGAGTTTCTGTATCCTGTTCATTACTGTTTCTAATGGAGGTATCCTGACTCCTCAGGGTATTGTACAGGTGAGTATAGAATTTTTCCGCTTCTTTTACTATATCTTCGAGATTGCTGATGATATTACCCTGCTTATCTTTCAGTGCATATATCTTGGTTTGTCCTATTCCAAGTTTCTTTCTCACTGATTTTAGGCTGCGTCCATTTTTGACGGCTTGAGTCACTTATTTATCCAAGAAGTGTGTACAATTTGCCGCAATTTACGAAAGAATATGAGATAGCGCGGAAATATCTCCATGCTTGGAAGAAGTATTCAAGCTAATAAACTGGGAAGGCTTAGGAGTAAGGCTCAACGGCAAATATCTCAGCTACCTTCGATTTTCAGATGACATTGTCCTATTCAGCAACACTGGGACGAGTTACAACAAATGATTCATGACCTTAATAGAGAGAGTATAAGAGTAGGGTTGGGGGGGGGGGATTAATATGCAGAGGACAAAGATAATGAGCAATAGCCGGGGAAGGAAACAAGAGTTCAGGATCACCAGTCAGCTTCTAGAGTATGTGAAGCAGTACGTTTATACAGGTCAATTACTCAAGGGGCACCTGATCATGAGAAGGAAATTTACAGAAGAAAAAAAATGGGTTGGAGCGCATTCGGCAGACACTGTCAGATCCTGACTGAAAGCTTACCATTATCATTAAAAAGAAAGGTGTACAATCAATGCATTCTACCCGTGCTGACATATGGGACAGAAACTTGGAGTCTGACAAAGAAGCTCGAAAACAAGTTAAGGACCGCACAAAGAGCGATGGAAAGAAGAATCTTAGGTGCAACGTTAAGAGACAGGAAGAGAGCGGTGTGGATCACAGAGGAAATAGGGATAACCGAGAGAGAGAGAGACAGAGGTAAGGGGAAAGGCAGGGAGGTTAACCAGAGAGAAAGATCCGGTTTGCTACCCTACGCTGGGGAGAGAGGGGAGGGGGAGGTAAAGTGGTAACAAAGTAGAGACAAGGAAAGAAAGGAGCATAGACACACAATCACAATCGGTCACTGTCACCGCATACTGTCACCGCACAGCACAGTAACACTTGCAGCACTATCAACATCTGTTCAGGCTACAGTCGCTTGTCCAATTCTGTCGCCCTCAAAAACCGCAACAGTGCCCTCGTCGCCCTCTGCTGCGATGGCTTGTGATGGCGGCATTTTAAGATAAGTTCCTCTGTGAGAGGTCTTCGGTCAAAGCGCGCTATCGCGATTGCGAGTGATTGTCTCTGTAAATTATGGCGTTGATATTCTAATTAACATTAAGAGAAAGAAATGGAGCTGGGCAGGTCATGTAATGCGTAGGTTAGATAACCGGTGGACCATTAGGGTGTACAGATTGGGTACCAAGGGTATCATATCTTGCCAAGCATGTATATAAAAAATGTGTTGTCACTAAGAATCACATGAAACATTTTGTGACAAATGCCTCCCGGTACCTAATTCTGCATATGCCAACGCACAGTGTGTCGTCGGTAAGCCAGTGTGAACAAATTTTTGGGTGTCCGATCTTGACCGTTCGCACCTTGGGCGCCGAAAGTATTAAGCCTCGGAACAAGCTTATCATCAACGATGCATTCGAACTCATACGAGAGTTGTTCCACTTGTCTTTTGCCATGCAGTGACGATGGCCGCGTTCCAAAAGTGTTGACTCCGAATCAGGGTGCCGGCCCCGTAGTGGAGCAGCAACGACGTGTCGTCACGTGACATAAACGCCACAACATGTCAGCACGTCAACGCCGTGACGTGTCTCGGATGCTATGCAAAACTATCGCATTACTGGTGATTGGCCTCATTGTTATCGTAACCAAAGCATTTAATGAAGTGTCAATGTGTGTCGCTATCCGTAGCTGGTTACTGACATAAAAAAAGAAAGAAAGACTGAAATGAGCACGTAACCGGCAGCGCTACGAAGAGCTGCCCCTGACATTTATTTTCTTGTTTTTTTTTCCAATTTCTATACTATGCTGACCTGCATTTTTAGCCCAAAAACTCTAAAAGGAAATTTAGCGCTTACGGCTGCTTCGTTCTCACTGAAAATACGCCACAAGGTTAAACTTTTTTGTTATTCATTTTTTCATAAAGAACTTTGCATCGCTGTTTTCCTGGTTAGAAAGTATTATTAGTAGCCGACAGGCAACGAAACCCTTACACATATCTGCAGAGGCCCGCTTCTCCATTTACTGGGTGAGCATCCGACGGTGTTTTCGTAGTTTCTCAAAGAAGCAGGCAAACGAAATTCACCAAGCTCTCTTATAGAACAACGCGGACCCGTAAATGCAAATCGTGTCGAAAAATTTGAGTGAGAGCAAAGTATCAGTAGGAGCTAAATTGTTTTCCAAAGTGGCGAACAGAAAAATGAAGGGCACTCTGTAGAGGTTTCTTCTATTTATCTGCACGTCCTGAATCAGAGGCCTAATTCAGAAAGCTTTTTCGTTCGTAAGTGCTCCTTGCTTTTGGCCGACCAGCATCGCTCATAATAATATGTAGTCACGACTCTCAAGACTGTTCGCTCTTACGAACAATTTTGGCGAAAGAGCGTTTTTTGAATATGGGAACAGTTGTCTAGTATATGCCGTGCGTGGTACGTGCGTGCTATTGCCGCGCGGTAACTCCGCACCGCTTGGTCCTTGCATGTTAAAGAGAGGTGCGCCTAAAGACGAGTTCTCTCCTCTGCTGCAGACGACGGCTAATTAAGCCTTTTTCGGCAAAAGTTCGCGAAGAAATGCCGCGGCCGGGTTGCTATGTTTTCGTTAACGTTTTAATATCTTATGATGTAGTTAGTGTACTACGCGGTGGCAGCGATGCAGTCGCCGTGTGACTCGAATCAAAAAAAAATCTGCATGCACATTACAAGCCGTTACCGACGTGCGTGATAACCGTTTGTAGGAAATGAAATTGTAACTCGCCTCCGTGTCGCCATGCAACTAGCGTGTTTAACCGAAGCTGCAGACAATGACGTCTGCGCACCAGTAACCAATAGCGCTGAATCATTTCGTCTGCTAACAAGAGCCTATACGAAGCCCGTACTACAAAAGTAGCAAAGGCCGAATAACTGTGAAATTGGGCTGAACTAGCTTCTGCAGCAAATCAAATCGCGGTCGAAAGAGCTATAGACTCCTATCGCACCACTTTCAAGAAGCATATCGAAAGAATATTAATTTTCAAACGTGGACCACTTCTCGTGTTATACGATTATTTATTAGCCCTTGAGATAATTAAAAAATAATAAATAAGTAAATAAATAAATGCGTAAATAAATAAATAGGTCGAAAGGGCCTTATAAGTAAATATGTGTAATGGCTTTTATTCTTCTGACGGAGAAATAAGCTGCAGGTCGCAGTTCGTTTACCACCTGTTGCATTCGGAAGCACCATGGCAGTGCCATCTCACGTGTTGAATAACGTTCCGAAATTACGTAATCGCATATTCTGAGCGCGTTTCAATAAATTTATATAGCGCGCGTCGAGACGTGTGTGACGTTATATGCATTTATATGGGTCTCGGCTCATCACTAAAGTATTATCTCGACTTTTCTCGTTAATGTAAATGTAGTTTTTTTATGATAATCTTAAGCAATCCTGCTTGACAAAATGAGACACCTATGACGCACCAATTGGTGAGCGGAGCCATGCAGTGCTGAATAGTGTATAAAAATATAATAAGAAGGCGTCTTAGAAGTGCGTTGGTGTTCTATTGGTGTCTGAACAATATCTGTTGCTTTACTTTAGCGCAAAGGAAGAGGATATCGTTATAAGCGAGTTCTACTATTTTGCGCTAACTTGTAGATCTGATAGTTTGTTGATGCCCACAGCTGATAAAAACAGTACTAGAAATACTGAGCACAGGTGAACTAAAGAAACATTTTATCAAAGTTGTTTCTTTAGTTCAGAAAGGAAAGTTGAGTGGTAGAGTGGCAGTGGAATTTAGGTTTAAAATAAAGGAAACGTGGGTTGTCATCAAATGCCTGTCATAGCTTATAAATTTCCTTTCTTCTCTGGTGGAGTACGTAAAGGCGACCACAGAGATGACATTCGCTTGAGGGAGCGTAATGAAGTGACAAAATGCGACCATATTTTGCATACGGGGCTGCAACTGAACGCATTTGGCTGAATGCCCGTTTGTCCCAAACCTGCACAATATAGGTGGCTACTTTTTGTAAACGCTTGAGTTGCTTTACGCGGCATAACTTTAGGATGAAATTAAATGTAAGCATGAAAGCCAGTTTCGTGCAGATAAAACAAAAAACGGCTTATATCACGTGTTCTCCGTAATCCATCTTCTGTAGTCTTCAGGTTGCTCATTTCTTAACTTCACACCTCTGAGCCACTAGACGAATTATCAAAGCTTAAATGTATGAAGAATGAAAAAGTCATCCGCGTCCGCAGTTCGTCGATAGATGTTTCAGGTACAATGATTTCCTTATGTAGGCTTTCCGGTATCGCTGCTTTGTTAAAAAAAGAAAACATCAGGAGAATTTCCGCTTCAGCACAGCTGCAGTGACTTCACACAAATGAAAAAATGAAAACATTGTTTTTATTTCTCATCAGCGTTAAGATGCGAAAGTATACCTGCTTATGTCTTAGTGGCAATGCCCGGCCAAACACTCCTGCATTCATTAGAGTGCTTTACGTTATGTCTTGTCCTCAGTGAGCATGAAATAGTGCGTCGTTTGTGCACGTTCGCTGTTGAGCTTAAACCAAGTTATGCCTAATGTCGCGGAAGTAAAGCAGACATAAACCCATAAGCCAACTTCAGATAAATTCGTTAATGACTTCACCCTTTGAATTACGTAAATGTTCGCACACACTCACAGCAAATGCTTCATATTTAAGCGCTCAGAGCCCATCAAATTCAGAATGAAAGCTTCGTTATTAGATATTGGCACTCCCCCCCCCCCACCCC
Source organism: Dermacentor variabilis (assembly GCF_050947875.1). Classification (NCBI taxonomy): domain Eukaryota; kingdom Metazoa; phylum Arthropoda; class Arachnida; order Ixodida; family Ixodidae; genus Dermacentor; species Dermacentor variabilis. The sequence continues at coordinate 275,292,854 of NC_134568.1, read as the reverse complement.
CCACCCCCCATCTAGGCCTTTTTCTTTCCCACGCAGTAGAAGGCATGCTGAGGTTACATCACGCTGAAAACTAATGAAGGCCGTATCTACAAATCCTCTCTTACGTAACAGCGTTTCCCGATCGGCAAGCGTTTGGGTGCTCACTATGCTCTCTATAGGGATCTTTCTGATAACAAGACGATCCGCGTGGTGGAGGCTTATCGTGGTCGGAGATTATGTAAGAGATGTTTTGCGAATATGGGCCAAGAACTGGTGCCCCGCTTGCGGAAAAGCGGCGTTGCAACTCAAACTATGCAACTCAAGCACTGCTATTTCAATTCGCAAAGCAAGCAGGTTCACAACGGTCTCGTTCATTGGCTGCCGCGTGGTCCTCTCACGGCGCCCAACCTTGGCGTCCCGATCTACCTCCGTTTTTTTTTTTTTTTTTCACACGAGCTGGTCACGCTCCAGATGGCGAAGGCCAAAGCTTCATGCACGTCCCCTACGCCCGAAAACGCTTGGCCTGAACGGGCTATTACTGGGTCTTTCATATCGTGACACGAGCCACGCATTCAGCCCGAGCTGCCACCAGGCGGTGCCAAAAATACGGGCGAGCGCTCCAGATCTCTTTTTAACCCTCGAGAGTGTGCCGTGCCGTGTTGCTATACGCTCGCGGCCGCAGCCTCGTTGACGCTTCACGCCACTTTTCTAGCAACGCAGCAAGCCAAGGATAAAGAGAGGAAGCCGTGTTCGGTTTCACTAACATAAAACACGCATTGGTAAGCGCATCGGAGAAGCCGAGCACCATGGGGCAGAAATACACCGGTCGCACTGGCTGGAACGCGGAGCGCCCTGGCCGCGCGAGAGAAGCACTCGCGCGCCTACCATGCATGGTTGCACTCGCGGCAGCAACGGAGATGCAACGCGAGCCCATGAGATCATTCAGCGTGTACACCCCGATTTAGTAGTTAGCCACGTGCGTGATTTCTTGTTACGAAAAAAAAAAAATGCGTGCACCACTTCTGTATGTACCGTTCGTATAGCACGCACATTAGGAAGCGTTCTTCGTTTGTGTTCGTGCTTGCGTTCTCTGAGTACATTCAAGCTAAAAAATTTAACAGAATGTAATCATTACGGTTAGACGTTCGGAAAAGTACATACTACTGGCTTCTGGGTCCGTGTTCACAATCATTACGCTACAGCGGCTCGTGCAGGTGCAGATAAGGAATAGCAGATGCCAGCTAGTCCTGCTGTTAGACGCATCGTTCTGGAAGGCGGCCGGCCGATGTCAAATGGTAAATACGAAGAAAAAGCTTTGTGAATTCGCCCCCGGAGCACTAGATGCCATTGGAAGGAATAGTTATCGTATTTATAATTTTCTCTACAGAGAAGAGGAGTTGCGTGAACGAGGCACGTAGCGCTGGGCGTGAAAGTGAGTGAAGCCCAGCGTTGTGACCTACCCGCGCTGGCAGGAGCTCTACAAGGAATGCGCAGCCGTAGAAGCGCAAATGCGCTCGCGAACTCGCGAACAAACGCTTCTCGAATTCCGCAAAGTCGTACGTCAGCAGGCTCAGACTCGCAGAACCGCGTTAACGTTTACTTTCCCTTCCCGCTGTGCCAAGACAATCCCTTCCCGCTCTACAAGACAATCTATACAGAGACAGAAAATAACGAATGCTAGAGGACAACGGAGCCTCGTTCTCTGTGAGGTCACCAGAGAATGAGCCTGGTCACCGCTACGAAACGTTTCTCTCTCTCCGTCAAAATTAAGAGTATCACGTGGTCCCGTGGAACCAGTGATATCTGAATATCGAGGAAGTGAAAAAAAAATTTTTTTTGGTCATTATGCGCGACCTTTAAATCTGTGACAATGCATAGTTAATGCAGTGAACGACCGAACTTTGCTGCTTCAGATGTTCAGGAAAACATGCACGATGCTAAGGAATCTGCCTGGCATGTTACGACACAGATAGAGCTTACAATGCATTGCCCTGTGATTGATGCAGCTAGCATTTAGAGAGAGTGAATGTAGAACGCATAAAGGTAAAACACAGTTTTTTTTTATTTAATGATTTCTGCGTTTGTATAGGTCGCTGGTTACACTGGTTTCGCTGCTGGCACGGGATATTTGCGCTTTCCGTCTCGCCTTCGTACGGTAAACTTAATCCGTCAGTGTAACAGGAAGCGGGGCAGCTTGCGTTTGGCTTTCCCTTAGCACAATTGGAGCACTGAATGGATGGGCCATTACGATCAGTAAATCCAGCTTTGTTGACAACTTTCAAACGGCAAAGTAGCTTCGCATGCAGAGAAAGGTGGTTACTGCTAAAAGTGTGGCGAGTTTTACTTGGCATATTGCCAAGTAAATATTTAGGGTGCCTTAATTTGGCTGTGCTAGGGAACCACCTTTGCAAGAAGATCAAACATATTGAGCCATCAAATATAAATCTTCATTCCGTGTGAACCACGTGCTACTACGGCTGAAATATTCTGTCAGCGAAATGATAATAATGAAGAAATGGAACTTTTAAATAATGTCTCTGAAATTTTTGAAGTAATTGAGATCAGAAACTTAAGCGTACAGAAAAGTCGCATATCAGCTAAAAAATTGCTTAGGTGTAAAAACAAGTAAATAACGCAGTAAACTGCGTTACTTAAGTTTAAAAAGCAAATAAACAACAGATAGTATATAGAATTTGGTTGGGAAATATTCATACGTACTGGCGATGTATTACAGGCTTGAAATTAATAGCAAGAAACGCCTTTGAAATTCATTGAATTATTGTCTGGTTTTGGGGGGCGGGGGGAATTACTTATTGTGTATAGTGTGTTCTTCCGCAACGTGTTAATAGAAAAAAAATTGAATACATTTATCACAATAAGGCGCTAACGTATTCCAAAGTCAAACAGCTTGTGTAGACACCTGCACAGGCTCAGAATGAACGTCTTATGGCAATTACAAGGTACTCACTAAGTCCATAGCTTGCACGTACACTTATGCAAATTGTATGCAAAATAAACTGCGCCTACCTTTATAACGCGTCAACATAGGCTCCCTTTCGAGGACATAAAGCCGGTCAGCATTAACTGCTAAAGGAACACAATGTTTAAAATTTTAGAATTCAACACGAAATTAGTAACGGACGCGTACTAAGCCTTCACAAAATTATAGCAGATATGGCGGCAGTTCTTCTAGATACCGCTTTAATCAAATGATCAAAGGCGTCAAAGGAACAGCATTGTTCCTTCCTTGACACGCGAGTGTTGCCACATGATCACTGCCAAGAAAAAAATGCAGTAGCTAACAACAATAAAAGGCCGAGCGATGACCTTTAGCAAGAATTAACCCCGACTGCAATTTGAGCTACTTACTTGCAGCGAAATCGATTTAACCTAGGCTATTTCACAGATGTCTGAGTAAATAAACACAGGCAACAATAACCACAACAAAACCGACTAGAGATGCCTACAGACTTTTATATATCTATTTACTACCATTAAGCTATTACAATGTCGCAAATGCTTCCACACACGTAGATAACACCTGCATGCAGATGCCGCATTTTTCTAACGTTCGTTTAGACGGCGAAGATACCAGTATCATATAAAGGAATACCAATTATTGGCATTGGAGCATCTTGTCTGTACTTTATTAGTGGCGGCGCGTTCACATTCATATGGCATTTTAATCGTATAATGAAGAAAGCCGATGCTAACTCAAAGCAGACGCATATGTTGCGTTAACGAAACCTATTGGTTAATTTATTTCCTTTGCTACACGATAGGATTCTTCGCACAGAAGAAACTGTTAAGCACTTCCGAGTATTTTGCTCACACATGGGCAGCATCGTCCACAACACAACAGTGTAAACACTGAAGCTTTTGGCCGCACAGAAAGAGGAACCTGTAGGGTAGCCGCGGAAAGCACACGACAAAAAGAGTCTCGCACCGCAGTTGCTCCTGCGCACGCGACAAAGGCATTGCCGGCAAAATGTCTGCGCGCAGCTCGGGCAGCCCCAGACACTGCTGTCAGTGCGGCTGACAGCGTACCTCGGGTCAGCGGCGAGCGGGCACCTGCTATCGCGCGCAGAGCGCGGCCCTCACCTTGCGCTCCGTGCGAGTGATCCGAGGCAATCCAGCACATTCGACAAAGCCCACAGCACGCCGACGAAGCCGGCCTGTTCGCGCGCAGCAGCGCCGGTGTTGTCCTGCGCTTTGGCCACGGGGACGGTCGCACGACTTAGGCTTAGCAGAGACGGGGCACTGCGACTGCGGCTGTGCCTGCTTCCTCGCCGCTTCGAGCCAGATTTGGAGCAGCCGGGGCGGTCCCGGGATCCTCGAGGAGGGTCAGAGCGGAGGAGAGCAAAACAGAGACGACCCTCGGCTCTGCCGACTAGCGGCTATTTTCCGACGGCCTGACATCAGCCTTACGTCTAGGCCTGGAGCGGTCTATTTTAGGTGGTGCCTCACAGGCCGGGTCTTGCGTTTCATTCTGCGCGTATTTTGGGAAGCCAACAGATTTCGGCTGGTTGGTCGGCAGCTCGGGCTCGCTCACGGCCGGCCACTATGGTGCGGCGGCCATTTGCCGCCACCGGCGGCGGCTGGTCAGGCACCCGCGGTGGTAACCTCCCTCGCCCACGCACCGTGTTCTCACCACCCCTCCGCACCTGCTGCTCCAACGACCGCGCTCGCCGGCCGCGCAGGTCGCTCCCGTCGGGCTTCCGGGCCTCGATACGCATCCATCGTCTGGCTTGAGAGGATGTCTCCAAGCGCCAACCCTCGAATACGAAGCTCCCAGAGGATTTCCCGGTCGCTGTAGCACGATAGCCTCGTTCATTAGGCCTAAGGAGTGTGACGCTGACGTCGCGGTTCGAGAGCGCGTGGATGCGTGCGCGCGCGTTTGTGCGTGCGTGTGTGTGTATGCAGGTATGAATGTTTGTCCGAAGAACCTTATAGAATTTATATTCCTCACCATCTCTGTGCTCATAAATATTTTGCCGGGGTAGGAGAGGGGGAGGGGGGGTGATAAACTTTTGTGAGTCCCTAGTTATCTACGCCGTCACTCAGGCTTGTGCGTCTGGGAAATTGGTCAGCTCCTTTAATTTCTTCTTTCTTTTTTATTGCGATCGAGCGTCGTTTCGGGAACAGACACACAAATGATATACACGACATGCGTAATCCATAGCAGGGTTCGCACACGACGCTAAAATGCCTGCAGGAACGTTTTAAGCCAAGATCTTCTAGTACTTCAGCGTTCCTGTCCAACCTGGTTACCATACACCAAGCATGAAAATTCTTTATCACCTAAAAATAAAATGTTGCATTTATCTTGAAGATTGTGTGGTTGGCAGGTTTTGCAAATCCCAACGAGGCGGTTGCTTGTACCCTTGTAAGCATAGCGACGTTGGTCTTCAGCCACGCAGATGCAAGACGAATGGACTTGTTGTGCTCCGCTTACACCGTGGCACGAAGGTGCAGCCGTGACCTACCGCCTGAGTCCTGACGTAACGTTGGGTCCGTCTGTCCTTCAACTTGAATCTCAAAGTGATTGGTGCCAGTAGTGCGAGAGTTCTTTATCTTCAGTAGTGTGGCACTGCCAGCACCAGTGGCTTTGTTACATTGACAGACGCAGGGAGGGCAAAAAATGAAAGAAACAAAAGAAGTTATTATTTATGTCAGGTGTGATTTGACACGAGGCCTCAGGACCGGCAAGAGTTGATCGAGCCGACTGGATGTTCTTGCAGCCGTGCAGCCCCAGTGCGACTGTTTTAGGCAGAGCATTTCATCATTAACTTCGAAGGCGCACTAAATAACACGCTCTCGTGACCCTCAAAACATTCCGCCAACTTGGCATGCGATTTCCTGGAAAAGTAGTACATCTCGAGTAACCGTCGTCGCACGAGAGTGTGGAATGTCAATTAAGTATTCCTAGCTTTCTCACCAAGCGCCTTAGGCCTTTAGCAGAGGCAAGCTGTTCGGTCCTAGAACACATTGAATGAACGTATCGACTGTATCGACGGTTCTGTTGAGAGAGAGAATGGCGCTTAATCAAGCAGCGGCTCATGTCATTCCGGTTCTCAAGGTGTCATTGACTGCCTGAATTGCTGAACGACTTGATATTGTAGCGCAATAATACCGGAAAGGAAAGTTTATCAAGGACAGACAGAACAGAAAGAAAAAAACTCTGTCCGTCGCTGTTAATCTTTCCTTCCCGGTATTTTTGATTCACCCAAGAAAAAGTTTGTGCCAGAATTGACCAAGTCGTGTCCTCCTTTCCATGGCATCTGAAAGTTCAGCCATTGAAGCAGCCGTGTTGAAACTGAAATCATACAAGCCCCAACCTGTTCTAATTTCAGACAGCAAGGCTGCCTTGCAGTTACTGGAGTGCGGGTTACCACTAGACAGGCGTATTCAGCGCACGTTAAGTACTGTTAAAAAAATACGCGTCACGGGTTTTACCATCGTTTTTCAGTTGCTACCCTCACACATCGGCGTAGGAGGCGATCAAGCTGCTGACAGTCATGCACGCACACCGTTCGTATTCAGGTCAATGAAGAAGGCTTCTCAGGACACAAAAAGAGAGAAATAAAGCAGGCTGTCTTAGGCCACGTACTTACGTTGTGGTCTTCACCGCACTAACTTTATGTCTTAGAAACTGCACAGAACAGAATCCTTCATCGTGTAATTGTTTTATTTAATATGAATTTAAGGGAGAGATCTACTCCTTTAGTAGCGCCACCTACTCCTCTTCGCGGGGCCAACAAAACTAGAAGCACGAGAAACACTGACAAACACTGAATAAAATCAGATATATTAATTGCAACCCCCCCCCCTTCCCCAGGGCTACTGCAAGTTGCAGCGTGGCGGTGCATGACAGGACATCGCGTGTCATCGTCGTTTGTCTTTGAGTATCATCGACCATCGTCTCCAAGACTGTCCGGAATTTTATACAGAACGCTGTTAATAGATGGACTCGAGCGTAGAATGGCTCCGCACACAAGAGCAAGTGGAATTCTGTACCCGCGAGGACAATGGATATTCAGAAGGTGTTCCATCTCCTCCTCAATCTCCTCCGCGATACAGAACGGGAGTGAGAATGGCGAGTTGTATCAGCGGGCTAGCAGGGTGAAGTGGGATGGATTGCGCACAGCATACAGCGTCCAGCAAAAGCTACGTTATCATATCCTATCCTATATAACATTATATATATATATATATATATATATATATATATATATATATATATATATATATATATATATATATATAAAACTTATATATATATTTATATATATAACTATATATAAAACAACTTGCCGCAGGTGGGGAACGATCTGGGGAACCAGACCGCCAAGGTTTTGTAAGTGATGGCGCAGGCTAATTACACTCCCAGGGTTGGTTCTAGTAGCAACACATAAATACCCCAGATAGTGTATGGGTGAACGGCGCCGTGGTAGCTCAATTGGTAGAGCTTTGCACGCGTAATGCGAAGACGTGGGATTGTTCCCCACCTGCGGCAAGTTGTTTTTTTCATGCAATTTCATTTTCCATTAATTTATCATTTCTTTAATTCAATTATTAAGTACAAGTAAATCCCCTGGTGCGTTTGTTGGCTTCTTATGCTATGATTAATAAATATTGGGCCCCTCGGTTAACCTCCTTTCTTTCCGAGGTGTCGTTGCACGAAATTTTCGAACATTTCGAAGGGACATTTCGAAACTGCCGCCGAATCACTTTTCACTGTTTACTTAACAGATGCAAGATATGTTGCAAGAAAGCTTCTTCTTCCTCCACTGCAGCTGCACTTCTTCTCGCCGCTTGTTTAAACTGCTACATTTTTTTTTTCACTGTATAATATTGCAACGCGTACACTTCGATATTGCAATCTCCCTTCGCGAATCATTATTCAATTTGGCAGACCTCTTGTTTCGGTTAATGTTATGTTGTGCTTATCTTAATTAAGTGTCGATTTCTTTCCTTATTAAGTATCTATAAGTTACCAAGGCCCTCCAGGCTCGCCGAACCTTCCGTTTATCCAGCGACAAGCTACACAGGGCACAGGCGGCAGCCCTCAGACAACTGCAGAGGCTCACGTAACCTAGCTAACCCGGCACAATACCACAGGCTCTACCTCGGTACATACCCGACAAATGTATGCAAGGTCTGCCACACTGAGATAGCCACATTAACTCACATGCTCTGGGACTGTAACGAAAACCCGCACGGTGCTAACTCCGGAGCCTTTCCAACGCGGTGGGCCGCTGGATTGCGCAGCCCGACCCTCGGCGACCAACTCCGGGCCGTCCGGCCCGCGAGGCGGCGGCGAGGCAAAACCTCGACTTCCCCAGGTAGGAGACCTAAGGCCCCGTCGGCAGAAGCTCTGCAGACTATCAATGAAGTTGTTACCAACCAACCTAGTTAAGTATCCATCGCACATGTATTACGCATGTGGGTGCACTTCACCCTCATGCCAGATCCCAAAGGGCATTTGAAGTATCTGAAATATTTCTTTCTACGACGTTGCTATTGCATTGCGCCGTGCGTCTGTCGGCTACTTCGTACCGCCGCTGACTACTGCTAGATCAATAAATTGGGTTCAGCGAGAGAAGTTTGTTTTCTCGCCTGCATTACGTCGCTCAGAAATCAGTAGGCGCTGTGTGACGCGCCGTTACACAACCGCGAGGGCGACATTTTACTACGGTCGACGACGGGTGTTCTTTTTGTGCGCTTATTCTGGCAACAGCCCTCCGGCGGCTTGGAATACGTCCAGTGGAATGCCTGCGCTCCCGCCCTTGTCGCTCCCCTTGCATCTGTTTTTTTTTAGTCGCGAAACACTTCATCACACGGACCTCAAGAAAGCGTCTGCGGCGCAATAGCTAGAATTTGGGAAAAAAACGCCCCACTTTCTCGGTTCTTCGGCACCGGCGTTGCGCCGAGTAAACTAAGAGGCGAGGCGTGGTGGATGTCGCGATAATAGTGGACCGCGTTGTTAAATACGCCGCATCATTGAACTTGGGAATCCCGTACAGAGGATTTGATGACGCCGTCTTTAGGGCGATGCCTGCAGGCCTAAGCAGAGCTAGGAGTAAGCTGTTACTCTGTGAAAGCCGATCAATATAACCGGTATATCAATATAACCAATGTATAATATTTCGTCACATGACTACTAACCACATAATCGATTGGGATGCTGCGAGCATAACCGCGACAGAGAAGCGCCTATCTTCAAGACTACTCTTAGAATATTTGCATATTCAAACGACTAAAAACGCGATTAACGGGACACGGGCTAATTTCCCCGAAATATACATGCGCACTGTGCGCCACCTAACACACATATACTTAGGGTAGAGGATTTGGCTCGTCGCTCGTCGCTTATAACGGTGGAGTTTGCGTAGCGCGTGAAAGTAGGAAAGGAAGAACAGAGACGAGTGGAAGATCTCTATAAACTTCCAACTGATCTTTATTTGTGGACGAGCGTAATATATATGTGGGGCAAACAGGAAAAGACGCAGAAAAGGGGGATACGCAGAGCCAGCATATCACTGATAAGTCAAATCACTTCACGTGCCCGCGATTGCCCTGCGCTCGGCCAGGTAATCTCGCTCAGGTAGTGACATAGCAATAGAAAGGGGGCTTACGCAGTGGTCACCTAGATCGTGAATGTACTTCGCTTCTATTACTAATCGGTTTAACTGCGACCTATATATGCCTTGCCAATACCACGCACTGATGAAGGAGCGGGTGTTCACTTGCAATCCCCGTAATGAGCGCCAAGATGCCCCTGCAGGGTATTGCACACGTTGTTTCAGTGCTGACGTAAGCAGTCGTTGAGGCATCTGTCAGTTTGGCCAACATAAGTCTTGTCGCACTTCAGTGGGATTGAGTATAAACGACCCCTTCTACGCACGGGACGAAACCCGACTTGTGCTTGATGGAGCACGAAGAAAAGTTAGCGCGTGGTGCGTTGACTCGCTTACATAGCTTCTGTTAGTTTATCAAGAGCCGAGAAAACCGCACGCACTCTAGCGCCCTGGCCAGTCTTCTTTAACCTGAGCGAAATGCTGTGCATATACAGCAGAATTACCGGCGGGCTCTTTTCAGCGATGTCCCGTTTCTCGGGCCTATGTCCTCATTGCGCAACCTTGAGCAACTTTTCAGCCACTGGAGAAAGCAAGTGTACTGAATCATTGGCTTCTACCAGGCGCCTCGCCTGTTGAGTGAAACTACTTAGCACTTTGTGCTGGCAAGTTTTATTGAGGGCGTTGGCACGGCAAAAGTTAGTGGTGCTCCTCTTAACTAACTTTGAGTGAGCCGACCTGAAAGGCTCTTCACCCGTCTCTGTCCTTCCTTTCCTACTTTCGTGCGCTACGCAGACACCGCCATTATAAATACAAATAATCGCCCCCTCTTGCGCTCATCTTCATTGTGAAGAAGGGACCCGTAGCGATCTCGAAACCTCATTATGTCTTTTACTTCCTTTTGAACATTAGGCGAGTGCCGGTTTGTTTGACAATGTATCACCCTCGCCTGACGAGTTTTGGTTGAACTTTGAACTATAACCGCACAGCGCTTTTTTTTTCAGACACTGTAGGCAGTGACTTAGCGTAATATCAAATTCTTGACATCTAGATATTGACGGTAAAACCATCACATCCTCGACAATTAGGGAAGGAAAAAGCAATTTGGATATAGGAGTAGTGTTTGTGGCGCCATGGGAAACAGTGCACGCGTGCAGACGCGCATTACACACACACACACACACACACACACACACACACACACACACACACACACACACACACACACACACACACACGCACGCACACACACACGCACACACACACGGGTTTGCGTGATTCGCATATAAGGCACGAAGTTAAAACTTTTCTCGCTATAAAAAAGATACGAGTTAGGAATTAAATTTCAGAATTGTTTTAACACTGACAGAAAGATACGTTAACAAAAAATGTTTAGCGTGACGTTGCGCGGCTACCGACCATTAAAGCAGCGAAGCTCCTTTATGTGATGTGTCATTATCGGCGGAGCACGGAGTTCAAGTAAAAGGCTGAGTGCATATAACAACGAGAAAATAGTCAGCTGTAGATCGATCAGTGTTTGTGAATATCGTTCAGCCGTATGTCACAGCGATGAATAGTCAACCCGGTCATTCCGAGTCGGTAGACATTGTGAGTGTTCGCGACAGGCCTTGTTGATCTCAATAAGTTGATTAATATTTCAACTGTTCAAGTAAATTTTGACTGAAGCTTACAACGAGTGTTCTTGATTTTTGTCGAAATGGGGCCTAGCATATCTGTATGAAAATCTACTGTATATACAGGACATTTCTTCTTTCCCCCTAAATGTGTTTCGTGATCTCACAGCTGCTGCTGTTATGTGTCTCCTTTGTCTGTGTCTGTCACAAATAATTGTCAATGGCTCCTTGTCACTGCGGTTGTTATATTTCATTATACATACAGCTGCCATCATGCCTTGCCGAAACAAAGAAGGAACATTTTTGGTCGCTTAATTTTATCAAACGCGGCCTGTACAGCGGAAAAAATTTGCAGTTTCGCCTGAAAGACGAATCAATCATAGCTATAGCAAAGTATTAGACAACTATAGAAAGCAAGGTTCATAGTTTTATCGGGTGTATAAATTGGGGCTTAGATTTGCTCGCTAATAAAATTAAGAGGCACGATGTCGCGCGCACACAGGCAAACATGAACACATATCACTCAATGACCGCGCACACTCGCTGTCACGACGCTGGCGTGATTAAAAGCACCGGCTGTATGCAGCGAATGCTTAGGGCTGCCTCTCGCTTGAACGCGTCCCCGACACTAGGTGCGCGGGAAGACAGCGCGCGTGACGCGACCAGCCATCTCGGCTCGGCCATACTTTGCACCCGTCCTAGATTACCTCCAAGAGAGTGCACGTGGACAGCCATGTGCAGCCACGTCCGGGTTACAGGAGGAGACGCACGCTCATCTGTCACTCCCCCCCCCCCCTAGCGCTCGCTCGATCACGTTACCGCGTCCTGAATTTGACTCCTTCCCCCGGCCGTGCGCTTCATCACGTGATATCCAACATTGCGCACGCGGGAGAATGACGCACATCAAACCACCATCCTTCTCGGCTCGCCCTCGCACGCTTTCCTTCGCACCCACAGCAAACGGCGCGCGGAACGATCTTATCGCGCTTGGATTTTATATCGAACTTCATATCGACGCCTACGGCGAAATTGTGCCTTGAGTGTCCATATAATTGCTATTGCAATAAAACATCGAATGCTTTGGAAGAAAGACCCATTAAGGGCCCCCCAACCTGAGAGAGAGAGAGAGGGAACAGGTAGGCTAACCAGAAGCACATCACCGGTTTGCTACCCTGGACGGGATTGGACAAAAAGGGTGTTAGGAAGAAATGAGGAGGAGATAGAATGACGATAACACACGTACTAAATGCGTTCACTGAGCCCTGTACATCGCAAAAAGTACAACAATGCTTTAACAGTATTCTGATAAGATATAGTCACGTCTACGTTGGAGGACTGTCTCTTTCAGCAGAGCTCAGCTGTCGAACTTGCTGAATGCGGCATTAGGTGAGCGTCTCTGTGCACAATACCCTGTACACTAGCACAGAATATATCTGATCGTTCCTTCTTGACTGCAGTGGTCAAGGAATGACTGGGGTGTCGGCCATTCCTACGCTGAACGAGCATACAATGGTGAACACCACGCCCAACCACAGCTAGCATAAGAAGTCCGCGTCTCTTCGGGGCAGTCCAGGTGGTACCTGGAGACTTAGGAAATGCAGTCGTGCGCTTCTGAACTTTGGCCCGTTCCAAACAGACAGTATGCTTTGGCGTGCAAATATGCGAAGTTTTCTTGCAGCATCCGTTTTTGAAAGCGGGATTGATAAATACGGGGCTACTGGACACAATGACCCTGTTACCACTGAAAAATGACGTCTTGTCCCTGCTGCTCGGCTAAGGGGTGTATCGTTTCTGCAGTATCTAATTTCAATTGTCCATGTGTGCTCGGGCTCAGACGGAGTGCTGAAATAAACTCTGCAGTGCCGCTTTCGAGTCACAGGAAATTAACTATTTACTTGGTTGTTCGCCATCAATGAAACGCAGCGCGACACGAAGGGCGGCAAGTTCTGCAGCTGTCGGTGTTGTCCAGTGAGATATTTTGAAATCGATGGTGGTGGCTTTCGCAGGGTTGACAACAGCTGTGGTTGAGCTGTTCGGTAGGACCGAGCCAGAAATATCCAGCATCATAAGCAAGAGAAGCAAAAATTGGAGGAAGCTTAAGCTTCACCGTTAAGGGTGGGACGCCCGATAGCATTCAAGGATCCTTGACTGCTTCTCACGCTTCCCGGCAACTGCAGCTTATGCAATCGTAATGTTTACCGGGGAACGTTGGCTGCGAACGCTTCGCACGAAGGCGAGCTTTCTGGTAGAAACGCGGCGGCCTCTTGCGTGAGCCGATCCTGGAGCGCCAAACCTCAAACGGTAGCTGAAAAAGGGGTTTGTGTTTCAGTTTCCACGTAACAGAATTATGTGGGGTTTTTTTTTTCGTATATTCAAATTACTAGCCGATGCTACCATGTCTTCAAGTTGTGTGTAAGTCGTACTTTACAAATCTTCTGACTGATTTAACTTTGAGAAATTCAGTTAGTTCAGTAACGCCTATATGCGCCACGCGGAGAACCTGCGTGGTTCGGGATGCGTGGTTCGGGATGATTTTTCTCTAACAGACATCGCCGCCGACGCCGGCACCGGATTTTCTGCGACACGGGGCCGTTAACACTATCGCCTTAAAGAGGCGCTTAAGGCACGTTCGGGATCATTATGACGGAGGCGGCACATATACGTGACACGGCAGCCTACGCACCATATATATATATATATATATATATATATATATATATATATATATATATATATATATATATATATATATATATATATATATATATATATATATATATAAACGAGGAGAGGGGTTTAACCGAGGGTCCCGATTTTTATTAGTCATATTATAAGAAGCCAACAAACAGTGACACCAAGGACAACATAGGGGAAATTACCTGTGCTTATTAAATGAACATAAACAAATGATAAATTAATGGAAATTGAAGTGGATGAAAAAACAACTTGCCGCAGGTGGGAACCGAACTCACAACCTTCGCATTTCGCGTGCGATGCTCTACCAATTGAGCTACCGCGGCGCTGTTTCCCCATCCACTTTCTTGGGTATTTATGTGTCCTAGTAGAACCCTGGGAGTGTTAGCCAGCGCCACCACACACAGACCTTGGCGGCGGACGTGGAACGTCCTTTTTGCCGCAGGCGTCACGAGAACGTGATCTTTTTGGGTGAATGCAACCGGTCAATAAACCCACACATGCTACCTGAAGTACCTGAAGGCATCAATGTTGCCGGATTCAAGACCGTCGTTATATATATATATATATATATATATATATATATATATATATATATATATATATATATATATATATATATATATATATATGGTGCAAGCCTCATAAAATACGGGTATCTCGTTTCCGTCTTGTTCGTGCCCCAGTCCCCATTTGCAAGACGGGCAAAGCGAATCGACGTACGTTTCCACCAGTGACAAGTGAGGGGGCACCACAGTTAATTTATGTAGTCTGCGTTCTGGTTTATAACTTGGAGTCACCCTTGACGCGATTCAAGCGTTGCGAAAGGCCACTAGCCAACGAGGAATGAAAGAAAGAGCGGACAGTAGTGTTGCGGCAACATTGTCAAGGCTGCAGTTGCCAAGCTTTCTTTCTTTGTGTAATTGTCCTAAGGACAAATCACTCACAGCTGTCTAAAATTAGCTCCTACAGATGCAGCTAAATGCGTCGCGCGAGAAGCCCATTCATTTATAACCAGGGAGAGGAAAGAATTGCAGATCTCTGAAGAATGTTTAGAGCGGCTGCAACGTCTCCTGTGTTAGATAAGAAGACATTGTAATCCATGGGCCTTTTTCGGTTGCGCACGGAGAATCGGGGGCCGTGTTTAATGACGAGTTTTCATTTTTCATTCTATTGCTCTTCCCCATTGGCTCGCACATCGCCTCGCTGCTGTTATAACGTTCGTTGTTGTTTATTAAATGATGAGATCCCGTGAAAATAGGCACTCCGAAAGGCCGGCTGTCCTAATCATTAAAAATAAATTCTGGTGACAAAGGAAAGCCCCCCCCCCCCAAAAAAAAAAGAAAAGCAAGAAAGAATTAAAGAAGAAGGAAACGAAGGCAGAAAAGAGATGTATCGGAGGAACAAAACTTCACCACCGTTATCGGCTGAATCGGCCTTTCGGCGCCAGAGAAGATACCGCTCCAGATTTTTCTTGAAGTAATGCGTGCTTCTTCGAATAGTCCAGCTGTTAAGGCGAAATTGTGCTATCTACAAAGAAAGTTTATAAAAAGTCATTTCATATGATTAATTTTTTTATCTTTAGTAAATCGCAATCACTCTAGTAATCATTATATGTACCATTAAGATTTTCTGTGCAACAGGCCTTGTAGCTTACATGGCACGAATAATATAAATTATCTGCCTTTGTTTGTCAATGATGACACAGTTTGTAGGCAAACATGCCAGTGTATACGAAAAGTCAATTCTAATGTAGTTCACCAACTTTTGTCGTGCTCTGGTTCTTATTTCGTTCTTGAATTTGACTTTGACAGAAATTCAAGATACCTTACGGCAAGAAAGGATGGAATAAAAAGCCTCATCACTTACGCAAAGTTCTAGCAATCGCTTTCTTTTGTGTAGCGCACACAAGAGTATTCAGTCGAGCAAGACCATTTCTGGCAAGCCCACTCAAGTACCTCTGTGAGTTTTTTTGTTGTTGTTATTGTTGTTGTTTTGTTCCGCACAGCGTCAGTACAGACATGTTAGAGCATTATTTTGAGAGCCAGTTCAGTTGTTACAAGGTAAACAGAAAAAAAATGACAAAAATATTTACGGCATTATATTGTGTTCAGTGCACTTTAATTTTTGTTGAGACATTAGAGGTCCCACTAGTCTCGATAGATTATAGATGGAAGGGCTGAGATAATACAGATATTGCCACGGACAAACACACAGACAGACATTCGGTTTGCGTGTTTTATATTTGTCCTTGAATTACTTAATACTTTAATTACATTAATTCGTCTATTGAAGCAACATACTACACAAATAACAGATGTTGCTTGAGTAATTATTCAAATCGCGTGACACTTGAGCGACGTCACAGCACTGCCATGTACGTAGGCGCCCCTGTGCGATATGCGTCGACTCCCCGGCTGGGAGCGCGGCGTCCGCGAGGTCAAGGGCAAACGGAGTTTGTTTTGAAATTTTTGCTCTTTCAGCGGCGCTTAGCGGTCTAGTACTTAGCAGACGCGATTATTAGCGCGCATTGTATGCACTGCGCTTGTCAGCTCAAAATGGCCAGACCTGATGAGGGGCCCTTTAACAAAACCTCGCTTCATGCATTGAATCACAAAAGTAACTCGAACGCCAATGCATTTCTCAGCAAAGTTCGGGAATTAATGCCTCTAAACTCGTATCATCCTGAGAACTCGTTTCAAGTGGACTCGCCTTGCAATGTCACTAGATAGAATTTCTAAATTGCAATATGTGTCATAAGGTAAATAGTGAAAAACTTAATTAGTGATTTTTTTTATTTGTCGATTATGCGTATCAATTTTTTCTGCAAGTAATGTCCGTCTCTTCAAGCAGATTAGTTCATAGATTAAAACTGTGCTATCTGCCACAGACAATTCTTTAAAAAAAATTTAAAGTGTTCGCTGAAACATCCGGTATGCTTTCGCATTCACAACTCATAAGAAGTGCTTAAGTGTTCTCGGCTTTTTGTTTGTTTGTTTGTTGTTGTTGTTGTTCTTATATTTACGCTAAACAGCCCATTTGGTATCAGTGTGGAGACACGAATGATCGGTCTCATGTCACGCTCTCTGTATTGTAGCCTAGCCTCCTTCGAGGTGTAACCTCGCACACCCTCTACTGTGATCACCTTTGTACTTCGTTAGAATGAAGTGACAGAAAACCGGCCCGATAGGTTCTGTCTTCTAGCGGCTACAACCTCACATAGCGTCCTCACGATGAATAAAAAGACATTGCGGCTATTAAAAGTTTGGATAAACACAACTTGCTGGACACAAGCCCCACTGCAGCTGAAATTGCAGAATGCGGCGGTTCCCAGCTAAGCTAGTTGGCAGTAATTTCAGCGGACAGTTGTTCTGACAGCATGGAGGGGAGGCGCATCAGCAATACTTTCTCTTCATCCCATATTCTCAAAATAAGTGTCTGCTGAATTTCCGGAAACTGCAGGAATCTTGCCACCACAGCAGAACTGTTCAGTTGTCTTGTGCAACAGCACACATCTCAGTCGATCATGCGCGCAACGGCGCGCCACACTATAAAAAAGGGCTGTCGTAGTGCGTCGGCAACAGGAAAGTACCCGTCATCTTCGCATATCATTCGTGGTCTCCTGACAAACCATCGCGACAGCGTGTCCCATCGCGTACCAGCGGAGGCTTTACCATTGTCATCTTATTCGTAATATAGTAACTCCCCTGTATGCTGAGAGAGAGAGAGAGAGAGAGAGAGAGAGAGAAAGAGAGGAAAGGCAGGAAGTTAACCAGACTGCGCGTCTGGTTCGCTACCCTGCACTGGAAAACGCAGCTATGACGAAATGTTTGTTTTACTTAGGCAGCTGCGATGGCCGTTTTGGTTTCGTGAATCGACTTTGCCGTTACTGTGGTGCAAATAAGGAAGTTCGCATGTGCAGAATTATTATTTGTGTGGAACTTGACAATCACAGCAGTCATTTTTACAGCAGCCAACATCTCAAGCTTTGGTGAGTCACCGAAGCATTTAGATTTCTGTGTTTGTACGCTTCTTCCTTCTTCTTTTTTTTTGTAATATATTTCTTACGATGGTACTTCTTGCGCCAAACATTGTCAGTTGTTTGGTTTTGTGAATTCCCCTTTGTTTTACATTTTCAAGGTCCCGTTTTCCCACAAATTAAAATTAGAAGACTTGGGTAACCATGCATTGAGAGCGTTCAGGTAGTATTAAACGCACGATCTACGAGAACTATCGACCATAATAAACTGCATGTCACGCTGCGCGAAATGCATTTTTCGTTTATTTTTCTGCCCCAGCAGTGCTTCAGTGGATTCTACGGCGAAGAGTTCAGTCTTCGCAGTGCTGTTATTAACTTATTTAGCCTCAAAGATATACAGTGAACATTGAGAGACACGGTAGTGAATGATTGCACACACACACACACACACACACACACACACACACACACACACACACATATATATATATATATATATATAAACCACATCTAGTCTTTACAAGAGCCCAGAGATATCAGCACGCAAGCGTTATTCCAGCATTCAATGGTAAAAGGTAATACATAGTGAATGCAAACTGGTTTGATGATGCACTTACAAGAAGCATTGGTAGTAAAGTAACGGACAATTTGAAGTAAATTTCATCGTTTCCACTCAATATGTAATAATATCATACTTTCAGCCCGCATTACATTTTAAGGGTACTTATCTGTTCTTCTTTTAGAACGCCGCAGTGTAACTTACAAATACCTTTATAAGTCTCACTAAGGTGACTGTTTGGGCATGTTGGTAGAACATGATTGCAGCTTTATGTCCTATATATGTGGTCACTTTCTTCAAAATAAAACACTGTAAGTTTGCGCTTGTGTGTCTTAGCCTATTCTTTTGTCATCGCCTTTTGCACAAAAAGCTGCATTTATAAGTCTCTTGTACGTCTCTGAATCAAGAATTATTGGTACACCCTAGAGGTTTCAAGAGCCTAGTACATGCGTTCAGAGGTGGTGTATATACGACTGGCGGCTAATTAGACAGAGCAAACTTTCTTTTTTTTTTCGTTCTGTTTCCGGTTTACCGTGGGTGTGCCGCATCGTCTTCCGTGTCGTGTGCAAGCGGCAAAGCGACAACCCAGCTGTGCTGCTCAGACCGCTGGATGGTGAGCGCCTAGCTGATTGCAATATGCACCGACCGCTGGGCGGAAAACGCAAGGCTACTCGCTACACAGCCAGACCCGTTATCACGCCCCCTCCCTCGCCTCCCTCCACGCGTCTTCCGCTTCCTTTAATTGCAGTCCTTGCAGCCTGTGGCACAATGTTCCCGTCAAGTTCGCGTGACGCGTAAGGATCTTTCTGTGGCCGCCGGCCGCCGTCACTTTATTTTGGGACTGCGTTTGAATGCGAACCTCCGGCGCACATGCCAAGAAGAGCAGGCTGCGTCTGGCACAGCGCTCGCACATTGCGCACCGAGGCGCCCGGCTATACAGTGCAACATTCGCCGTGCCCGCCCTTGTGCGTCGCTGACGGCGGGAAAGCAACGAGACACGGTCGACGTGCAGGTCGCCAAGAACGGGAGAGGTGAAAAAAAAACAAAGCAAAAGAAAGAATGTTCTAAGTGAAAAATGCGGTGCACGAACTTTTCACTGGAGAGAAAACAAAACACCCCTGTCTCACTTGACGGCGCGCCTGACAACGACCATCTTATCTGTCTGTTCATCATATGATATGTCTCCTTGTAACAGAAAGTGCTTTCATCGTAGTAACGGAATATATGTGTATATATGCGCACTTGTGACTGGCGCAGCGTGGCCTGAGTAACCCTTGAACCATTAAAACCACAACTAACTATAACCAACTTTGTTTCTGCCGCGGAATCGCTCACGAAATTCCGCCGGCGGTAGCGTTTGTCCGACCTCGAGAATCTGACACATTACAAGTTTACGAGCAAACAATAACGCTGCTTTCTCGTAGTTTTTCTGGACAAAATGAGAACTGAAGCTACCTTACATAAAAAAATTATACACTGTTCTTCAGAAACTGCTGAGTATAGGCGCTGATGCTTTAACCTCTGCAGATAAGGTAAAACTCTGCTCTCCCAAAGAAAATTAGAAATAGATATATCAGCGTGCCGCTAGTTGCATTTTCGTATACATTCGCTTGAACATGTTCCCTTCTACGCATGAAAGGCTTCATTACTTATATCGGTAAACTTGTATCCTTTCTTTTTGAATTATTTGTTATTGCATGTTTAGATGTTGGCGTCTTGGTAAACTCACGCTATTTCTTTCTTTTGGTTTCACGCTGTCAGGATAAAACATAAAAAAGTTAATAGAAATATCTACTTCACACGCAAAGTTTCACCTGGCAACAGTTTAATATCGCACGTTTCATAACACACTTACACATAACAAGTACGGCTAACGCACGCATTGCCCATACGAAATGGGAAAGCTTTCTTAAGAAAAATTAATTGAAATCGAAAAGGTTCAGCCTCTGCTGGCGAGCTAACAGGAACGGCAGGTGTAAGCCTTTCAGGTGGACCCGTCGAGGTGGGTCAGTGACTATGGCGTTGTGCTTCAGAGCACGAGGTCGTGGGTTCAATTACCGGTCGCGGCGGCCAGTTCTGTACGTGGACGCAATATGAAAAGCGTTCGTTTATATACCTTATTTTGGGTACCCGCTAAACAACTGTACAGGTGGTAAAAATTTAGTGTGGTAGGCAAGAGAAAAAAAGATATTTAAATCAGGAGCCAGGACTCAAATAACTTCTTTTTCGTGAATAAGCATGCTTTATTTGGCTTATTCAACTATTTAAAGTGCGGAAAGCGGTTCATTTTATTTTTGGCAGGTAATTGTTCACATAAAATGCGGTCAAAGTGCTACTCGCGCCAGCAGTGATAAGTAACAAACGAATTGCTGAATTGAGTAAAGCTTTTGCATTCATGTAGCTACGTGGAAGACCTGTGCAATGAACTAGGATAAGTGCAGTGTGGTAAATAATTAGTAAGTAATGTTCGAAAAACTATAAGCAGTGGAAAAAAATTTTAAATCATTACCATTTTTTGCAAAATGAGTTATAAATGCATAAATATTGCGTCAATTTCTTTTGTTCTAGTTGGTTGCACACATCTCCACGCAAGGAATGATTGTGCAAAATTTGATATCAAAATGTTCATTAAAAAAGTTATTAAAGTTTGCGTAACATGAAGTGGAACAAAATATTGTTTTGAGAAAAACGTAAACAAATCTTCAAACCATGCGAAAGATGTCAAAACTGCACAGAGGCCTAAAATGCACCAGCTTCATAGCTGGAGCCACCATGAGATCCACTAGGGTGTAGTTTTTTTTTTTTTTCCGTGTGGCGGCTCGGCGACAACATAAAATGAAAAAGAAATAGAAAGTATTTTGAATAATATTTATATAAAAGGAATGGTGCTGGTCTTCGGTTTTTCGATACGAGGTTATTGGTTGGAGAACTCACTGTAACTCCCAAACTAATGATGATAGGTAGATGATTTCTTGCAACATGTTGCTAAATGTTTGGGCATACATAAAATCTCAAAAAAATCCATTTTATGAAACAAAAATTGTCTTTTGAACGTTG